>NC_087158.1:8967677-9337677 GCF_035594125.1 Scylla paramamosain | reverse complement strand
TGTCCCTGATACAGGAACACAAAGGAAACCATAGTAAATTTCTTGCTGCAGTGCCTGTGCTTCAACTCGTTGTGCCTTGCTCTGCAGTTGAACCCTAGCCCTCATATTAACTAGTTCTGACCTGCCCACCCAGCTGGTGGCAGCAAACATTCACCCTTCACAACAGTCTACAGTGATTCACCTCACCTGTGCTTCCTAAGGGAGATGAGAGAGCTGCTGTGCCTGTAATCACATAGGACATCATCAGGGTTCATAGATGACTATCTCACAGCCCTGAAATAAGAAGAATGGTTTTAATAAACACAACATCAAACCTGCTAGAGCAGGGGTTTCAGTTTCACAGCCTGTGGGTCAAACTGGCCCATGAGATGGTCCTAAGTGGCCTGTGAGAAGCCAGGTAATTTTTCTACTTAACATTATAATTGTTACAGTTGAAGAAACTAATAAACTTAAGGAAAAATCTAATAATAACTTTTCACCTATTATTTATATGACAATAATTTTTTTTATGAAAATTGCAAGCAATTACACTTTTATTGCTAATTCTAATAAATGATCATAGTAACTATTGTAGATGTTAGTCAGTCATTTCTTGCCCATGGGCATCAAAATGAGTGCCATTCTGTACTACATGTTGCTGGAAAGCTAGGACAGTGAAGTTCAGGATGAGATTGTTTATTTTTTCAAGAATTATTCACAGGTATATTGATGATATAAAAAGGAACAGAAATAGAAGTGTGTGGAAGATACATAAATGAGAAGAACTGGCTTGCAAATTACGCTTAGGATCTGGCCATGAAACAGTATAGAGTAATGTGACTAGCTGATGGCCAGTGCTACATCACTGTTTACTGCACTTATATAGACTTTGAGATCATAGAATGTTATACCATGTCAACAAAGAAAAATGCTTTGTTAAATTTCGTCTTGACTTTTTTTTTAACAGTATGTATCCTCAACATTTATTTATGGTCCTTTAATAGGTATCTACTCTAAACAAAGAAGTTCTCTAATCCTGAAGTGTATTAGATCACTGTATCATGAATAAATTTTAGCAAATTTATTTTTAATTTAAATGATTTTCATTCCAACTAAAAAGAAACTATTTGTCTGTTACAGACATCACCCAGAAATGGCTCCAAAAAGGATTGGTATCGTCGGATATGGACATTTGGGTATGTTTAATCCTTAATAAATAGCTCTCAGTACCATTAATGCCAATAATGCAAACCACAAACAGAATGAAAGTCCAATCAGATGGTAGAGGGATATCACCAGCTGATACAAAAATTTCTGTAAATTCATTCATTACAGTAAGTTCTAGTTAGATTAATCTTTTTACTCAAGAAGCTCTCCTAGTGTTGCCTGGAACTTTCTGTTGCCACTACATTTTCATTTCCTCTTGTATAATGGCAATGTGGGAATTATTTGATGGTTTCAATCATTGCCACCTGGCTAACACACTCACAGAAAGCATCACTAAATATAATTATAAATGAATAATAACTTAGCTGTAGTTATCATAGCTGGGAGTTATGGTGAAGACCAAGTTGGTGAGTTGGTCACTGGTATTTCAAACCAATGACTGGCCATGTTTTGTAGCTAAGGCAGCTTACATATGATACCCAATGGTTCTGACTTCTGAATTTAATAAGTAAAATTGGTAGAGTGGCTAGAATGTATCTTGATAGGACTGTTATACTCATGACAGCTGGGTGGTGACTACTGAGGCAAGCAGGGAGAATCACTGCCTCCTTCCTTCTTGCTGCGTCAAATAACAAAGCAGTTTGTGATCTGCTCACTGTACTTCCCATTTTATTTACAGTAATAACTAATACTTAGTTTGTACTAGATTAACCCCAATTACCCCTTAATATGACTTTACAATTTATATACAGTCACAACACAAACCAAAAACACATTGATGCTGTGTGCGATACAAATGGAAATTTCCACATCCTGGGACTGGGCATTACCTGAATCTATATTCAGGTAATATGACTACTTGAAATTAAATTCCTCTATCTTTCCTGTGACCTTTGAGATGTTACTCAGTGTGGCCTGGTCCACCCCACAATATCTGTTCTTTTCTGAAGCTGGGGCAACCCCCTCCCAAGCCTACTGACATCAACAGAGTTGATCGGAGTAGGCTTGGGAGAGCACTCCAGCGGAATTAATTTATTTATGATTCTAAGAATCCTGTGTCCCTTTGCCATGATTTTTAATGATACATTCTCATCAGGATACAGTTTTAATATCCTAGCTAAAGGCTAAGTGGAATAATTCTGCTCCATCTTTGATAAGACAGTCATCTTCCTTAAGGGAAACTACATTTTCAGCAGGTTAAGTACCACAAAATTTCTCACAAAGACTGATGATATTCTTTGGACCAGTATTTCTCCTACCTTTGTAACAATTTGTTTTGTTAGTGATAACTTTTCCTCAAATATTGAGACCTTTGTTAGTGATAACTTTTCCTCAAATACTGAGACCTATCATATATGGTAGGGTATACATGGATGGGAATATCAATGGATGGGAATGGTTCTGCACATCTCCCATATAAGAGAGGAAGTGGTGCTATTGCCTCCAAATGTACAGAGGCATCTTCTAAGTAAGTTAGAGGTTGATTGCTAACTCTGATCTCAGTTTCTGCTTCTACCATTCTTAATTCTTTGAGATTTAATTTGGATTGGATGGATTTCTTTAGGCAGTTTTTCACTAGACCTATCATTCTTCCCGTGAAACCATTCTGCCAGGGGCACCCTTGGAGTGATGAATTTCCAACAACATTGCACATTTTTTAGTGCTTTTTGAACGTTTATATAATTTATAATATCTTCAATAAAGGGAGCCATTCCTATGAAGTTAGTATCATTATCACTTATGATGAGATGGGGACAGGAACATCTTGCTGCAAAGATTCTAAACAATTCCAGAAAGATCTCAAAACTAAGGTCACTTCTAGGTGGATTGCTTCTGTTCTGGCACAAGTGAACAAACATATATATATATATATATATATATATATATATATATATATATATATATATATATATATATATATATATATATATATATATATATATATATATATATATATATATATATATACCTTCTTTGGAATGTCACCCACACCTTTTATTATCAGAGTGCCTGTGTAATCTACACCCATTACTTGGGAGGGTCTCCCTAGGCTTACTCTTTCTGGAGCTAAGTTTGGGGGTCCTGGATACATTAAAGGTTTTGCCTCATAATGTCAGCATATATTACACTCCTTCAGGAAAGTTTTCACTACTTGACATCCTTTAGGTATCCAGTAATTTTTCTAATTTGAGCTAGAGTGCCCCTCATTCCTCCATGTAAGGTTATTCTATAGGTTTCCATTATGATTAATTTGGTGAGATGACTCCCATTTGGTAGCAAGACAGGATGCTTCACGTCATATGGTAACTCAGCATATATTATATTAGTTGCCAGATTAGGCAGATTATTGGCCTGAGGTTGAGCTTCTACTATGATTTTTAAATGGGCCAATCTTGTTTCTGAGTCAACCAGTTTGGTCCATGGAACCACTTAGACTCCTTTAATAGTTTGGGGAATATACCCCTTGTCAAGAGATTCTTTGGTAGGAATATAGTGATACTCAAGGTCCCTTTGTGTTGACAGTATTTTCTCTACTCAATTTTTCACATATGGATTCTTATTTTCATTTTTATATATTTTATTTCACTGTCAGTCCATATTACTACTTGCATAAAAAGACGGTTTATCCCTTTACTCCCAGGGTGATCTTTTGTGGTTATTTCCACAAAATACCTAGTTAACCAAGTACATATTTCTATTGCCATTAATTCTAATTGAAGCAAGGTTCAGGTTTTCATCGGTGCTACTCGTGATTTCAACATTATCAACTCACTATCACTATCTGTGACTGAGTAGGTTGCTATGTCATATGCCTTTGAGGACGTGTTATAGAAGATGTGAAGTTGTACATTGTTGTTTTCATTTAAAATCGACTTGTCTGAGATGGAGACCTCAGTTCCCACAATACAATCTTCCTTTATTCTTTCCCATTCAGATGAATAACTTTCTGGGAGGATGGTATCCCAACTAATTTTCTTCTTCCAAGCTTCTTGTATTAACATTTTCCCTCTTATTGTTATAGGGCTTATTTTATCCAAGGGATCAAATAAGAGTGATATTTGGCTTAGTAAGGAACTTATAGTCAGATTTTGTTCAGAATATTCATTTTCGATCTTCATTTTTTATCCAAAACTGGATGCTGTGTTTATGTGCGCAATGACTTAACCTGCTCTTGTGCCCACGCTCTTGAATCTTCCGAGTTTTCCACCATCTGGCTACGACTACAGAGTCACTCTCATACTAAATTTATCTGTGCTGTATACCTCTCACCTAACTCCTCTGACTATAAGAAATTCTTTGACTACTTAACTTCCAAAGTAGAGCACATTCTGACCCTCTTCCCTTTTGCAGAGATCTCCATTCTTGGAGACTTCAATGTTCACCACCAGCTTTGGCTTTCCTCTCCCTTCACTGACCATCCTGGTGAACTAGCCTACAACTTTGCTATCCTCCATGACCTAGAGCAATTGGTGCAACACCCTACTCGTATTCCTGACCATCTTGGAGATGTGTCCAACATTCTTGACCTTTTCCTGACCTCTAATCCTTCTGCTTATGCTGTCACCCTTTCTTCTCCATTGGGCTCCTCCGATCACAATCTCGTATCTTTATCTTGTCCTATCACTCCAATCCCTCCTCAGGATCCCCCTAAGCGAAGGTGCCTCTGGCATTTTGCCTCTGCTAGTTGGGGGGACCTGAGGAGGTATTTTGCTGATTTTCCTTGGAATGACTACTGCTTCCATGTCAGAGACCCATCTTAGTGTGCTGAGCGCATAACAGAGGTGATAGTGTCTGGCATGGAGGCATACATTCCTCACTCTTTTTCTCGTCCTAAATCTTCTAAACCTTGGTTTAACACAGCTTGTTCTCGTGCTATACATGATAGAGAGGTGGCCCACAAAAGGTACTTAAGCCTTCCATCACCAGAATCTCATGCTCTTTATATTTCTGCCCTGAACCATGCCAAGTCTGTTCTCAAACTAGCCAAAAACTCCTTCATTAACAGAAAATGTCAAAACCTTTCAAGATCTAACTCCCCTCGTGATTTCTGGCATCTAGCCAAAAATATCTCCAATAATTTTGCTTCTTCTTCTTTCCCTCCTCTATTTCAACCAGATGGCACCACTGCTATCACATCTATTTCGAAAGCTGAACTCTTTGCTCAAACCTTTGCTAAAAACTCTACCTTGGACGATTCTGGGCTTGTTCCTCCCTCTCCTCCACCCTCTGACTACTTCATGCCACCTATTGAAATTCTTCGCAATGATGTTTTCCATGCCCTCGCTGGCCTAAACCCTCGGAAGACTTATGGACCTGATGGGGTCCCTCCTATTGTTCTCCGAAACTGTGCCTCTGTGCTTGCACCTTGCCTAGTCAAACTCTTTCAGCTCTGTCTGTCAACATCTACCTTTCCTTCTTGCTGGAAATTTGCCTACATTCAACCTGTTCCTAAAAAGGGTGACTGTTCTAATCCCTCAAACTACCGTCCTATTGCTTTAATTTCCTGCCTATGTAAAGTTTTTGAATCTATCCTCAACAGGAAGATTCTTAAACATCTATCACTTCACAACCTTCTATTTGATCGCCAGTATGGGTTCTGTCAAGGCTGCTCTACTGGTGATCTTCTGGCTTTCCTTACTGAGTCTTGGTCATCCTCTTTTAGAGATTTTGGTGAAACTTTTGCTGTTGCCTTGGACATATCAAAAGCTTTTGATAGAGTCTGGCACAAAGCTTTGATTTCCAAACTATCCTCCTACAGTTTCTATCTTTCTCTCTGTAACTTCATCTCAAGTTTCCTTTCTGAAAGTTCTATTGCTGTTGTGGTAGACAGTCACTGTTCTTCTCCTAAATCTATTAACAGTGGTGTTCCTCAGGGTTCTGTCCTGTCACCCACTCTCTTCTTATTATTCATTAATGATCTAAACCAAACTTCTTGTCCTAACCACTCCTACGCTGATGATACCACCCTGCACTTTTCCACGTCTTTTCATAGACGTCCAACCCTTCAGGAGGTAAACATATCATGCAGGGAAGCCACAGAATGCCTGACTTCTGATCTTTCTAAAATTTCTGATTGGGGCAGAGCAAACTTGGTATTGTTCAATGCCTCAAAAACTCAATTCCTCCATCTATCAACTCAACACAACCTTCCAGACAACTATCCCCTCTTCTTCAATGACACTCAACTGTCCCCCTCTTCTACACTGAACATCCTTGGTCTGTCCTTTACTTGTAATCTGAACTGGAAACTTCACATCTCATCTCTAGCTAAAACAGCTTCTATGAAGTTAGGTGTTCTGAGACGTCTCCGCCAGTTTTTCTCACCCCCCCAGCTGCTAACTCTGTACAAGGGCCTTATCCGTCCATGTATGGAGTATGTTTCACATGTCTGGGGGGATTCCACGTATACTGCTCTTCTAGACAGGGTGGAATCAAAAGCTTTTCGTCTCATCAACTCCTCTCCTCTAACTGACTGTCTTTAGCCTCTCTCTCACCGCCGCAATGTTGCATATTTAGCTGTCTTCTACCGCTATTTTCATGCTAACTGCTCTTCTGATCTTGCTAACTGCATGCCTCCCCTCCTTCCGCGGCCTCGCTGCACAAGACTTTCTTCTTTCTCTCACCCCTATTCTGTCCACCTCTAACGCAAGAGTTAACCAGTATTCTCAATCATTCATCCCTTTCTCTGGTAAACTCTGGAACTCCCTGCCTGCTTCTATATTTCCACCTTCCTATGACTTGAATTCCTTCAAGAGGGAGGTTTCAAGACACTTAATTCATCAATTTTTTACCACTGCTTTGACCCTTTTATGGGACTGGCATTTCAGTGGGCATATTTTTATTAGATTTTTGTTGCCCTTGGCCAGTGTCCTTCCTACATAAAAAAAAAAAATACAGGAAATGGACCCCAGGGACATAACAGAACACATTAAAGGCATAACCAGAAAAATAGAAAGCCATTGTGCCTCTGAGGTTGTTAGTGTACAAATAAAATCAAAGGGCATATGACCCAATTAGTAGGTCCATAAATAGGTCATTAAAAGGGAACCTTAATAATCACTTTCTAAGCTTTGGCTCCCCCTTCTATAAAAGACATCTGGGTAGAGATGGTGTACACTGGAACTGGATAGACAGGAGACGTGTGTTACCACCTGACACAATTCATAGACTGAAAGATAGGGGATGATGTCTTAAAGGCATTTAAGACTAAACTAAACTAAACCCTAACCTGAACATATAATAAACACCTTTTGAGTTCATTTGAACTGGGGAATGTAAGGTGAAACAAGTTGCAACAAAACAACAGGTAAGTTAACAGGTGACTACTCAAATAACTAGCAAATAATTATTAAAATTAAATCCACAAAAATGTCTATCAAAATATTAAGGAAATTCTAGGCAACAAAGCAAGGTTGGTTAACAAGAACTATTGAAAAACATAAGGAGCTAATAGCTGGTGACTAATTAACCCAAGGAAAATTACAAAGGGTAATAGAATCTCTCAGGGAAAAATGGAGTAGCTGTCAAACTACTTTTAACCAGTTAGAAGCTACACTTAACTGAGGAAAATTCTGAAACCTATGACCAAATTGTTTCAAAATATGAACAACAAGAAACAAATTATGGTGAACAGTTAACTAAATTTGCAGATCAGATAGATAACTTAACAACACCTCTCCTACTTCCACAGTCAGAGGCCAACCTAATATAACCTTACCAGCTATAACCTTTATAGTGGCCTTCATTCTGGAATAACTATAAAGGATTAATCCATCAAAGAAAAGATATTGTGAAGATAAATAAATTTCCCTATCTGTTAAGCCAACTAAAGGGTACTTAATAATTTCTGAATTAACCGTTACTGAAAAAAGTTATTGACATTTTTATCAAGCTACTCAAAGAGAATTATGATGATAAGGAGCAAATAACCACCAAACTGGTCTATAAACTCTTAGATTTAACCTCCCCATTTGTAATTACAAGGATTTATAACTTTTCAGGATAAGTGTTAATAGCATATTAGAATCCCTCAATTCAAATAATAATATTGAGGAAGCAGCCTGGCTCATAAACATCATTATACAAAGGAAACTAAATTAGAAAACACTAGAAATGCTATACTTAAAGCACCAAAAAAGCCATTTCACATTTGGTGAAATAGATGAATAATTGCTGAAGATTTGCAGGAACATGAGTAATAATGAGATGTCTAAACCAAGTAAACTGGATTCTAATGACAAAACTTACCATGAATGAGTGAATAAGACCGCACCCTTTAAAATGAAAGGAGATGAATCCAGAATCAACTATTGCCAGTCAATAAAACCAAACCAAGTTATGGGGTCACTGAAACAAAAGTTGCTTTTTCTACCACTGTTACTAAGAAGCCAGAGGTACCACACCATACTAACTATAATAACAGGAGAGGAGCAAGACCTTATACTCCAACAATTAAGAAATGTGCATTTTGCTCCAAACCATATTACCTAGTATACTGTAGCAATTACCAAAGGCTAGAAAAGAGAGTAAATAGATTAATAGAGTTAAGAAGTGCACATTATGCCTAAATGAGCTACATCAAATGAAAGACTGTAAAAATAAACTACATATGTGCCTTATATGTAGGAGATGTGCATCATGTTGCTCTATGTGAGATGATAGGGTATGATACTAAACCAACCCCCTTAGGTAATAAGAACAGTAATAACCATCCTATCTCTCCTGCAGCAATTCCAGTAGCAGAAGTAGAAATTAGTAGTCAAAGGTGACTGATGAAGGCTAAGGTTCTGCTTGGTTCAACACAGGAGCACAGAAAAGTTTTATAATTAAGGAAATGGTAGTAGCTTTAAATCTGCCAATAACAGGACAAGCTCAGTTAAAGATCTTGGGCTTCCTAGCCAATAATAATGATACCCTGTTACAACTACAAATTCCTGCCCCTCTTACAGCTGCCTCAAACTGGGCTAGCTTCTCCCAATTCACCACCTATGTGACTTGGTGCAGGGCCTAATATAGGTTACAAGATTTTTTTTTTGACTCTTGCATCCTCTGGACAGACAGTCATAACACAAGGTTACACTATTGAGGTTGCCAGCCTGTTTCATCCACCCACAACCAAGGTAATATTACAACAACTGCCAATCCACTCCAACAGCTGAGAAAGAATTGACAGTCACGTTCCAGGGGAGGACAATCACAGCAAGCAATGAACACATATAAAAGGTTATAGTGTTCAACAGAACACTGATGAACTACAATATGATATCCACCCACTTCTTTAGAATACTATCTCCCTCTGCTGTGCAGTATCATATTCAACTTCTCAGAATACAAGCTCTGCCCCCTATCAGAAACTACACAACCCGGGGAAGAAAATAATTTAATGTAATGCAGTGTACAATAGTCCTCTACATGCAGACTCTGTAACAGAGCCATGCATTGCAGTAGCATGCAACAAACACAATATAAATAATAATAATAATAATAATAATAAACGGTTTATTATTTAGGCAGTTAACAAACTGAAAATGTACATAGGGGGTGGGGAAATACTTAACATTAATCCTAAAGGTAAGTCTAATCTAGAATGGACTATTGATTGATGGCTCACACCATGGTGGGAATTGCACTGAGTCTATACTGGTCCGTGCGCTGCGCCTTTAGGGGCGTTATCTTGTGGTGTCTGGTGGCACGGGCCGGGCGAGGCGCGTCAGGCGGCAACATGTTTCTGAGACGTGGATGATGCAGTAGTCCCCTTCCAAACTTCTCCAGAGCCTCTTGGTACCTGGTGGATAGTCTGGACAGGCTCAGAGTGTTCAGGGCTTCTTCGTAGGTGGTGTATGCAGGGCCAAGGATGACCCTACACGCCCTTTTCTGCACACTCTCTAATTGTAGCTGTTGAGTTTGTGTGAGGGAGGAGGACCACGCTGGGGAGGCGTACATGAGTTTGGGGAGGATGAAGGTACGGTACACCCCCCCTTAACTCATCTGTCGGTGTCCCCAGCGATCTGAGTCTGCGCAGCATGTACAGCCTGTAGGTAGATGATCTTATGGTGCTGGCGACATGCTGCTTCCAGGTCAGCTGATTGTCCACCGTGACTCCGAGGAGCTTGGCACATCGGACCACCTGGAGGGGGTGAGGGCCCACTGAGAGCTGGGGAGGGGGCACTGGTACAGAGGAGGTACAGAAATGCATCACCACAGTTTTGCTGTGGTTGATGGTCATCCTGTTTTCCTCCATCCACATCTGCAGTCGCTCCAGAATTGCTTGCAGTGGCGAGTAGTCCGGGTTCTTGGTGGAAACTGGGACGCCCACGGTGCAGTCGTCCACATACTTCCAGCGATGGGGGGTGTCAGTGAGGGCGTCGTTAATGAGGAGGAGGAAGCACAGAGGACCCATCTTGGTCCCCTGGGGGACCCCACATGTCAGCTGTTGGAAATTAGAGACAGAGCCCTGATAGCGAACGGCCTGACGCCTCCCTGTGAGGAAGTTGGCTAGCCACGCTATCAGGTTAGGAGGGAGACCCAGACTTACTGCCTTGCTGATGACAACAGTGTGATCAACAAGATCAAAAGCCTTCTTGAAGTCCACAAAAGCAACAGCTAGAGAGGTGTTATGCTTGTCCAGGTGGCTGTGGATGAATTCAAGGAAGCTGGTCAGGTAATGGGAGGTGGAGGTGGCTTTAATATTTCCAAACTGTCTGATATCCACGGTATTACAAATTTTGGTGTAGGCCCAGTCATATACAAAATCTTCACAAATAAGGCTAGGGATGGGGGTGATAGAGACTGGCCTGAGGTCATTGAGTGATTGTGGGCTGGAAGTTTTGGGGATGGGGGTGACGTAAGATGTCTTCCAGTCCATGGGGCAGGAGCGTTGGGAGAGTGAAGCGTTTATTATGGAGCATAGCGGTGTTCCTAGCTGTACAGCAAATTCCTTGTAAGTTTTTATAGGGAGGTCAGTGGGTGTGGTGGATCTTGGTTTGAATTTGAGTATTCTCTTAAAAACATCCACCGCCTGGACACTGGGGGGATGAGAGGGAGCTGGAAGATAGGCAGGAAGCGGAGTGGTGTGGAGGGGAGGAAAGGTTTGACAGATAGCAGCAAAATGATCATTCATCTCCTAAGCCGCGAGATTAGCAGGAAGGTGTGAGGTGCAAGGAAGAGATAAAGTGTGCTTCAGACACAGACAAATGCACACACAACAAACAGGAGGGTCCCTAACCACTCACTGTCACAATGTACTTGACTCACAAGGAGACAAGGAGTCACATCGCAATATACACAGTGTGCCTTGCACAAAAATGCACTCACAGGCAGACAGAGGGAGACACCTAAGCAATACACATATAAGCAGGAGCATACTGCAGTAATTTACTCAAATAGCCCTTGAGGCAACTGGCCTGTCTAGCTGTATCCTGCCCAGTTTCCTCGAAAACTCTGCCTATCATGATATGTCTGTCTCATCCAAGCTACCAACTGTGGCTGATTTGTGGGAACGCACCATGCATTGAGCTCTCAGTGATCACAAGGGTATGACTCATGTGGGAGAGGAGGGAGAGGAACAGGGAGACACCTGATGCTGCCCGCCACCTCCCGCACTCACACTCACTGGCTGCTAACTCAGTACAATAAAACACTTTTATTTTGAAGATTCTGGTGACTAAACTATGAGGCCTGGGTGAATATTTTTCTGCTATCAACTACTTGAGGCTTAACATGAGGGAACAAAGGGAAAGTGCTGAGGTTAAATAGGGAAGGAGACTGGATGGAGAGTATAAGAATTTTAATGTAACTGCGAGAGTGAGGAAAAGATTCATTGCGTAAATGGCGTTCATACCCTTTGCTCTCTCTCTCTCTCTCTCTCTCTCTCTCTCTCTCTCTCTCTCTCTCTCTCTCTCTCTCTCTCTCTCTCTCTCTCTCTCTCTCTCTCTCTCTCTCTCTCTCTCTCTCTCTCTCTCTCTCTCTCCATCTTCCTCTTCACACTCTCACTTTTCACTTTTAATTACACCCTACATAACATGCCCTCCCATAAACAGAAATTTTTAGAAGATACACAAAAGCTTACAAAAATTTGGGAGACAACAAATTCAAACTCAACACAACTAATCAGGCAATTTAAATCAGAGTCAAAACAGGGACATGCACAAATCATAATACAGAGGCTATGAAAACACTAATATGAACATCATCACTCACTCACTCACTCTCTCAAATTTACATTTCTTTCTCCTCCTCCTCCTCCTAGACCTATCTCTGGTTCTCCGCCAGGACCTGTGGTCTCCCTGGCTTACTCCTGCAGGTTACCACATATCTCTTCTCCAGCAGCTATGGGTGCTCCAACTGCTTCCATGACTCATCTGTCTTCCTCTGTCTCTGTTGTCTGCCCTTTCCTCTGCCTTCACTTCTACTCTCATCTCTCATTCTCTCTCCACTACAAACCTACTCCTTTGGTATCTTCTCCATATTGTACAAATATCAGAATGACCAAACAATGACATCCCCCACATCCTTGCAACACTCAATGAGCCCACCAAGGACTGTAGCCTCCTGGTGAATTGTCATGGCACCACCAGACAATCCTCTTCCTGGCTGGACAAATGTCTCCTCTGAGCCACCAAGCAAATTTAACTCACTGGCCCCCTCAAGACACCTCTCCAGAGAACACATCAATCTCACCTTTTGGCCTTCACAGCCCACAACATCACTCCTGCTTGTCCACTCATGACTCCATGGAGCTTCCATGCCACACCCATAAAACTGATAAAACAAAAATGACACTTCTTTGGCAAAACTAAGAGATGCCATCTGGCCACTCTTAACAAAACAAAATGCTACTTCCCATGTGTGACATGACCAGGCTTGCTTCTCACTGCCAGGTGCAACAACACTATCACTCTGCATTCCTTTTGCCAACCACTCGATGACACAGGTATTGCCACAGCAAACTAATGGCTGCTCCCTTCCAGGATGCAGCACACCCATTCCCACACACAGAACCAAATTAATGCATATGGCCAACTTAATACAACAAACCCTAGCTCCAACATGAGCCCAACTGATGTGCATCTGGACCAGCCCCACTGGTCCCAGCAACTGCTCTCATGTTCAGTCATCTCTCATCAAACCCAGTACCCTGTCACTTCGAGGACAGCATCCATCGTCAAACACTACCCTTCCCGAGCCCAGTACCTGACAGATAATAACAGTTTGGCCACCTGCAGCCCTCAGCGACACTAAGGGTGCCTTCTGAGCAGCAAGCAACACATTATCACTGGCAGCCTTACTAGGTGCTGCCTCCTGATGCTACGCCTTAATGCTTACACCAACTACTGTATTTGATGGCACATCAGATGCACTTTTTTCTTGAAAAATTAATTACCATGTGTCTAATGAGCCCATATTACTGGGCTTATAGCTGTGGGAATGAAACAGTAGTACACTAAGCACAAATATTGTAACTAATATTATTACTAATAAAATTCTCTCTCTCTCTCTCTCTCTCTCTCTCTCTCTCTCTCTCTCTCTCTCTCTCTCTCTCTCTCTCTCTCTCTCTCTCTCTCTCTCTCTCTCTCTCTCTCTCTCTCTCTCTCTCTCTCTCTCTCTCTCTCTCTCTCTCTCTCTCTCTCTCTCTCTCTCTCTCACACACACACACACACACACACACACACACACACACACACACACACACACACACACACACACACACATAGATTTGACAAGATGGAGAAGATGGTTGAAACTTTGATCACTGAGAATGGGGTGTGGAAAGGTGCACATGACGATCTACTTAAAAAACTAACGTTATATGAAAAGAAAGCAATGGAATATGAAGGCAAAGTGGAAGAGTTAAATGTAAAACAGGAAAATTGGAAGAAAGAACAAGAGGAAGAAAAGATAAATTTTAGGAAAATTGTGAAGAAACAAACCAAGGCAAATGACACAAAGCTAACAGAAAAGTTGTTCAAGTTATAAGACAGAAAGAAAACTTGGTGAGAGACACTGTGGATAAGAAAAAAACTGTTGTGGTCTGAAAGAAGAGTGTACAGCTCAGTGAACTGAAAGAGAAAAGAAGGAAAACATATGTGTGGAAAAATTAGTGGGGACATTACAAGAAGAAAAAGAGCTGACTGGAGAGATCGAAGAAATTAAAAGATTGGGTAGATATGTTGAGAGTGGTCAGCGCCCAATGAAAATAAGGTTTAGGTCACAAGTGGCGGCTGAAGAAACACTGAGTAAATCTTGGAAACTGGCCAAGGTGGAAGAATACAAATAAGTGTGGATAAAAAAAAATAGAACCAGAGAAAAGAGAGATTCTATAAATGAACAAAGAAAAGAAGCAAATGAAAAAAAAAAAAACAGAAAACTATCAGAGGTGGAGAAAAAACAGTTCTTTTGGAGGGTCATAGACATGAGGTTGAGAAAGTGGTACAGGAGGGAAGTAAATGCGGAAGAGGAAGACTAAAAGTAGCATACATGAACATAAATGGACTAATCTCAGCAGTGTTGGAACTAAAAGACTATTTAAAAGAGGAGAAACTGGACATCATGGGAATCGTTGAAACTAAATTGGCAAGTGAAGTGGATATATTAAATATTGGTGAAGAAAATACAACCTCTGGATGAGAAATAGAAAGAATAAATGGGGAGGAGATGTGATGCCTCTAGTTAGGAAGGATATATTAGTGGAATCTATCACATATGGTGTGGAGGAGGCAGAAGTATTGAAAATAAGCTTAAGACAGAATATGGGAAGATAACGTAACATTGTGGTTACTTATGTTCCCCCCATTCCAACTCTTGGAGAGAGGATGAATATAAGAAAATGCTTGAGGACACGAGGACATGTTTGGCAGAGCTGCTTGAGGAAAATGACAATATATTCATGATGGGGGACTTTAACTGTAAAGAGGTATCTTGGGAGAATTGGACCACAGAAGGCAGTGAGTCATCATGGGGGAGCAAGCTTCTAGACCTGGCTATTGAAAATTTCCTGACACAATGGGTTACAGATGACACAAGATTTAGGGGAAATGAAGCATCTTCAAGACTCAATCTAATTTCCACCAAGGAACAAGAAATAGTAGAAGACCTTAAATACATAAACCCAATAGGAAAAAGTGATCATGTGCTGATTCAGTTCACAGTTATGGATAATAACCTCAGTATAAGGAAAGGGGACCACAGAAGAGAATAGCCTAATTACAGCAAGACTAACTTTGGACAGCTTAGGAAGTATTTCAGCGAAGTGAATTGGAACATAGTTATTCAAAAGGAGGACATAGAGGAAAAGTGGACAGCTTTCCTGGACATTTATGATAAGGGAATAGAGAAATGGGTACCCAAAAGATCAACAGAGAACCTTTTCAAAAAGGATTGGTACAATAGATGTGCAACAGTTAGATTGGAGAGGGAAAAAGCATGGAACAAGTGGAAGAAAACAAAAGACTAGACCTGTGGAACAATTATATGAGGAAGAGGAACGAATATGTCAAAACTTGCAGAGATGAGCAGAAAAATTTTGAAAAGAATGTTGTGGAGAAATGTAAAGACTAACCAAAATGATTTTATAAATTCATCAATGAAAAATTAAAGAGCAAAGATGAAATAAGCACAGTAGAAGCTGGAGAAGAGACAGTGGATGACCCAGAAGAGGTAGCTGAAGTGTTTAACAGATACTTCCACTCTGTGGAAGTATCTGGAAAATTATTTCAGAGGTGAGAGGACATCGTTAGAAAAATTAAAACATTACTGGAAGAAGTAAAGAATATGTTGGAAGACTTGGATGTAAGGAAAGCAATGGGTCCTGATGGTGTATCTAGTTGGATTTTAAAAGAGTGTAACTCACAATTAGTCTCAGCAGTGCACAATATAATTAGCACACCCCGGTAAAAGGTAGAGTACCCATAGATTGGAAACAGGCAGATATTACCCCAATTCACAAGACCGGAAGTAAAGAAGATCCATTAAATTATAGGCCTGTATTGCTCACAAGTGTGGTGGCGAAGATTTGTGAAAAGATTATCAAGAACAGATGGGTGAAATACCTAGAAGACAACAAGGTGATAACAGAGAAATAGTTTGGCTTCAGTAAAGGAAGATCTTGTGTTATGAATCTGATAAGTTTCTAATAGTAACAGATATAGTGCAAGAGAGAGATGGATGGGCCGACTGCATATACTTAGATCTGAGAAAAACATTTGATAAAGTTCCGCACAGAAGACTAACATGGAAACTGGAAAAAATTGGAGGACTTGGTGGATCACTATTAAAGTGGATGACTGACTTTTTGACAAACAGAGAAATGAGGACAGTAATTAAAGGCAGCAGTTTGAAATGGAGAATGGTAATAAGTGGAGTCCTGCAAGGGACGTGAACCTTTTCGCTGATGACACTGAGATTATGAGGAAAGTAACAAATGAAGAGGACTGCAAAGCTTTAAATCAGGACTTAATTAAGATTAATGAATGGTCATTGAGGTGGAACATGGAGTTTATTGCTAAAAAAATGTAGTGTGATGAGGTTTGGAAAAGTGTGAGAAGACCAGTTGGCAACTATTACTTAGGGAATGGGGAAATCTCTATAAGATCAGAAGAAAAAACCTAGGAGTAATTCTTACTGATAATTTGTCATTTGGGAAGCACATAAACAAAATTATAGGAGAAACATATAATCTGATGAGAAACATCAAGATAGCATTCTCCTGTATTGATGAAGATTTGATTGAAAAAAAACTGATAACGATGATACATCCGATATCAGAGTATGCAGCATTAGTGTGGTCACCAAGTCTGAAAAAGGATACAAGAAAGTTAGAAAGAATCCAGAGAGCTGCAACTAAAATCCCTGCAAGCTTAAAAGAGTATAGTTATGAGGAAAGGTTGAAGAGATTGGGCCTGACTACACTAGAAAAAAAGGAGGGAAAGAGGTGATTTGATAGCAATATATAGAATATTGGAAGGAATGGAAAATTGGACAGAGAAGACCTCTTGATACCAGATATGAGAGACACAAGAGGACATGGAAGGAAATTGAAAAGGAGTGTTTGCAGAAGACATCAAGAAACATAGCTTCCCACACAGAAGTATAACAGTGTGGAATGAACTTAAGGATGAGACTGTGTGTGCAAAGACAATTCATAAATTTAAAGAAAATCTAGATAAAAGTCGATATGGAGATGGGACCACAAGACTAATGTGGCTCTTGTCCTGTATTTCACAAGTAGTAAATAACACACACACATTGGACAAAAATGGCAGAGGGTGGCACCCCAAAAGAACAGAGGTCCTTTGAAGGTTTTACTGGTGAAGAAAGACAACTGAATTATAGACTGTAGTATAGAAAAATTTTGTATATGGAAGAAATGATGGACAAGTTATTGGAGAGAATAAAGACATTAGAGGCACACCAGAAGGAGACAGGTGAGGAGTTGGTGATTATTATGGCAAAGCTGATGGAGATGGAAGATAAAAATGAGAAGTTATAGGTGGAAAATGACTGTTTAAAGAAACAAATTAAGGAAAAACTAGAAACTGTTGAGAAAGGAGATGAGGAAATGAAGGCAAGTGTAAAGGATGTGGAAAATGAAGCAAAATAAGTGTTTAAATGAACGTAAATTTGAAGAAGAATCACTAAAGAAAATAATAGAACAACAAGAAAATGAAACAAAACCTCAGACAAACTGGTAAATGTTGTTAAAGAAGAGAAAAGTTAGTGGGAGACACTGTAGAAAAATATAAACAAGTTTGGTTTAAATGAAGAGAAAATAGTAAGCAGAATTCAAAGAGAGGAAAAGGAAAAGAACCTGTTGCATGAGTTACTGAAGAAAGTGATGGATAAAGACAGCCAGGTAGTAAAGCAAGTGGAAGAGTTCCATAGAAATGGGAAATATGAAGAAGAAAAAATAAGACTCATAAAAATAAGGTTTGCAACACAGGCACAAGTAGAAGTGATTAATGAGTATTGGAGTTTATCTGGAGATGAAGAATATAAGAATGTATGGATAAACAGGGATATGGAAGAGACTGAAAGGTTGAAGCAAAAGGGGCCAGTAAATGAGGCTAAACAAAAAAAAAGAACAATGAACAGAGGAGGAGAATTTTTTTCTGGAGAGTAAGAGATATGAGAATAAAGAAATGGTACATCAAACAGTAAATAAGGTATGTTATACTAATGTAAATGGATTAATGTCAACTAAAATGGAATTAAATGAACTGTTAAACAGAACCACACTGAATGTTGTTGTATTTTGTGAGACAAAATGGAAAAATGAATGGCGAACTCCTGACATTAGTGATGATAAATATGATTTATGGATGAAAAATAGAAGTGACAAGGGAGGAGGTGGAGTGATCATTCTAAAAAATGTGTCAAAGACGAGAAGATAATAAAAAGTGAAGACAAGTCTGAAATTCTACAAGTGATGATTAGAAGTGGAAATGGAAGGATAATGAATTATGTAGGAGTGTATGTGGCACCTATGACCAATGCTTGGGGAAAAGAATAGCATGAAGAGATTTTTATTTTTTTATTTTTTTATGTAAGAAGGACACTGGCCAAGGGTAACAAAAATCAATAAAAAAAATGCCCACTGAAATGCCAGTCCCGTAAAAGGGTCAAGGCAGTGGTCAAAAATTGGTGGATAAGTGTCTTGAAACCTCCCTCTTGAAGGAATTCAAGTCATAGGAAGGTGGAAATACGGAAGCAGGCAGGGAGTTCCAGAGTTTACCAGAGAAAGGGATGAATGATTGGGAATACTGGTTAACTTGCATTAGAGAGGTGGACAGAATAGGGGTGAGAGAAAGAAGAAAGTCTTGTGCAGTGAGGCCGCGGAAGGAGGGGAGGCATGCAGTTAGCAAGATCAGAAGAGCAGTTAGCATGAAAATAGCGGTAGAAGACAGCTAGATATGCTAAAAGATCTTTAAAGGATAGTGATGGAAAGTAGTGATATAGTTATTGTTGGTGATTTTAATTGTAAGGAGATAAATTGGGAGACATTGACAACTACTGGAAGTGAGAATTCATGGAGTAATAGACTATTAAACTGGGCAGTGGAAAACTTGATGACTCAATGGGTTGATTGTGATACCAGGTTTAGTGGAAGAAATAAACCATCAAGACTTCATTTAGTGTTTACCAAGGACATGGAAATTATTGAAACTATACACTATGATAGCCCTCTAGGTAAAAGAGATCATGTGTTAATGGAATTTAATTTGAAAAATGAAAATGTAATCATTGGTGAAAATTATTAGGTGAAAAGATTTAAATATAGTAAAGGTGACTTTGAAAAATTAAGAAAGTACTTTGTTGCCATAGACTGGAAAGACTTTGAAGATCCAGAAGTTGTTCAGAAAGAATGGGATGAATTTATAAGGATATATGATTCTGATGTGGAGAAATTTGTACTTAGAGGAGGAGCAAGATGTAGAAAGGGTAAAGAATTGTTCAATACAAAATGCAAAGAGACTAGAAATTGTAAATCAAATGCATAGAATAGATGGAAGAAGAGAAAAACTGAGAGCAGATGGGAGGAATATATTGATGTTAGAAACAAGTACATTGAGATAATAAGAATGGAGAGAAGAAACTATGAAAGAGATATAATAATAGATAAGTGTATAAATGAACCCAAACTATTCTTTAGACATATTAATGGGAAGATGAAGGAAGGTGTATCAAGATTGAAAGTTGAAGGAAAAATCTATGAGGATGCACAGGACATAGCAGAGGTTATGATTGATATTTACAGAAGTACATGAGACTTACCGTAGGTTAGTTGAAATGTGCTTCGGATTTTGCGAGGCACATCACGTCTGCTAGATGGTAGAGTTCACATGAGATACACTACACTTCGCCACACAGTCAGTCTTTAAAGATACAACTACCCACATGAAATATTATCTCCCAACCCTTCCAGTCAGTGAATTTTTGTTGTGTAAACCAAGAATCATCAATTAACAAAGGGAGGGAGTGGAGGGCATGTGAACTCTACCATCTAGCAGACGTGATGTGCCTCGCAAAATCCGAAGCACATTTCAACTAACCTACGGTAAGTCTCATGTACTTCTGTAATTTTACTTCGGCAAATCACTTGTCTGCTAGATGGTGCCGTTCACATGAGATTTTAAAGTCATGTGGGTGTTGTATGTAAAGGGTTCTGTCAAATTTCACATTTTGTAAATAGGTGTAAATAAAAGTTCCTATTACAAAAACCCCATTGTCATATATGAAAATAGAACATGATTTTTACTGCTGATAACATTTCAAACCTTACATTATACTGAGCCTGGCACTGCTTCTTGAAAAAGGGTCTATTTCCCCTTGTATATCCTTATTATAATATTTAGCAAATGTGGCTTCCTGCGTCCAACCAGCTTTTGCCATGATGGTGGCAATAGGCACATCCAGTGCCTTGGCCTTAGACACTGACACAGGTCTAATACTACCTGCTGTGTACCTCTTGGTATAAATCCCACACTTACATAACATGGTCTTAAGCCACCTTGCCACCATGTCCTTAGAAACACCCCTATGAGGTTTTATATAACTTATGAGTAGTCTCCCATCTGCATTTCCAGATTCTGTCCTTAGCCTCTCAGTTCTTTCTATATATTCTTTCATAGCCTTAACTACACACAATCTGTAATCCTGAGGATAAGCTTTAAATACAATAGTACGAACATTAAATTTTGGCCTGCATTGCTTGATGTTACCTCCTAACAAAACTGAAACAGATTCTTCTCCAAATGCCATATTCACCAACAATAAGTGCAAAGTTTGGATCCTGGCTGCTTGTGTCATTGCCATCAGCATCACCATTTTTAGCGATAAGTCTTTCAGTGTTAGGCTGTGTAGTGGTTCCATGAGTCTTATCTTTTGTAATACAAGTTTCACATCCTAGGTCGTTGCATACCTGGGTGTAGAAGGGCGTAAGTTGAAGACTCCCCGCAGAAATCTGTTGACAAGTGGGTGATTGCCCGCTCTGCAGCCTTCCACCCTAATTCCTATTGCAGATAGAGTCCCTCTCGCCGTGTTAATGCTTTCATAACCCACATTCCTTTGAAAGTTATGAGACAAAGTTTAATATATCTGCTATAGATGGTGCAATGGGATTAATGTTCCCTCTACTACAAAAGAGTGTCCATCTCTTGATGTGAGTGTTGTATTGTCTACCTGTTGCTGGTTTCCAAGAGGCCATAATGATTTCCGTACCTTCTTTAGATATGCCACGTTCTCCAAGTTGTTTCCGGACAACTGACAAGCCATCAAATTTGTGTGTTTCATTATTGGGTGTTCCTCAGCAGTTGACGGATGCATTAGCACATTTTTTCTTCTCTGTATGACCCGAGGGTCGTCTACTAGCATCCGAAGGAGCACCCCCATCCACGGTTGTGATGGCCAAAGTGGCACTATGATCCATCCTCTGGTCCTTTCCTCCCTTAACTTCTGCAGACATCTAGAGATCAGAGAGAAGGGAGGAAAGAGGTAAACCAATTTAAATTCAGCCCACGGAATTGTAACTGCATCAATATATGCAGCCTCTGGATCTGGTGTCCATGCACAGAATGGAGTCATTTGTTTGTTCAAACGTGAAGCGAATAGGTCTATACAAGGATTCCCAAATATAGAACACAATTCCTTAAATATCATCTCATTCAGCTGCCACTCATGTCCGTCATTAAAGTAACGTGATGCCTCGTCGGCCATGACGTTACATTTGCCTGGTATGTGGGAAGCTGTCAGCCATACCCCATTACTAAGACACCATTCCCAGATGTTCCTACTAATGTCATCACAAACTATTCACTTAACACCTCCCATCTCATTCACGTAATTAATCGCTGTGGTGTTATCACATAACACCCTGACGTGTAAACCTCTAAGGAGATGTGTAAAAGATCTCAATGAGAATAACATAGTCAATAATTCACGCATTAATGTGCGAACGCACCTCTTCAGGGGACCATCTGCCATTGGTAGTGATGCTATTTTGGCAACCTGCCCATCCTAGATTTTAAGCATCTGTGAACAACTCAGTATCTGGTGCATTTCTGAATATTTTCCTGTTTTGATTCTCCAATTCCTTAATCCACCGGTTTAAATCTGTTCTAATCTCCTCTGTAATGTTCATCCATCTATTAAAGTCTCCACATGCCTCTTCCAAAGCCTTGATCTTTGCTCTTTCCATCCTCCTATAGTGCATCTTCCCCATCTCTACAGCTGGGATTGCTGCCACCAGCAGGCCAATCACTCTTGCCACAATTCTAATTTTTTCTTTGTCTATTAACTAAAAGAGAGCAATGCTGTATAATCTCATCCCTCCTACGCGCCGGCAAGGTAACTGTCATGGCCACCAAATCTATCACGTTACCTAAATACTCAATACGCGTAGTGGGACTGAAAACAGATTTCTCCACATTTATGCAGAAACCTACACTCTGCAACAACTGAATGTTGTCATTCATGCAATCAAAACATCTCAGCAAAGAGCTACTATACAGAAGCGTATCATCAATATAACTAGTGATGTTGTGGCTTTTATGCCTAAGTGTAGAGAAAACTGGCTTCAGAAGTTTTGTAAATAGACGAGGACCATCCGAAAACCCGTTTGGTAGACATGTGAACTGGTAAATCTTATCCAACCATCTAAAACACAGATATTTTTGTTGTTCCTCTACAATTTTTACTGAATAATAGGCTTTCTTAAGGTCTATAGAAGCCATATAATCTCCTTGACTAAGCAACTGTAATACTTGTTCAAAATTTTCCATTTTAAAATGAGTATATTCTACATGCCTGTTCAGTTTTCAAGATTTAACACCATCCTATAATCCCCCGTCTTATTCTTCCTCAGAAAAACTGGTGAAAGTATTTGTTGATCCTGTCCATGTGTCTCTATGATGGCCTTTATCTCTAACAATTTTTTAACCTCCTAATGCATAATCAGTTTATCTTCCTCACTAAAGACATACTGTATATCCTCTCTAAATAAATATCCGATATTAACTTCATCTATATTCAGATGACAATGTTCCACCATATCCAAAATGAACAGGTCACTTGTAATCACATGCCATTTATTGATAAACTTGTGAAGTTGCCCAGCCTCAAATTGTTCTTTCACCTGGGTTAACGCCGGGGGTTATGTTGACCCCGGCCTCTCACGTTTTTTGTTGTCCAAGCTTGAGCAGGGTAGGAGCGCCTGTGTTCACCACTGGAGGGCATCCTGCGAAAACCATACAGCTGATATCTGGATGGGAATCCACAGGAGGAGGCCTTGGCAAAAAAGTTACATTGTTTACCTCCACCAAATCTGCCACTGCTTGCAGTCCAAGATGTAGGCTTCTAAAAGTGAATTTGGTTTCCAGCCTTTCTGCCTCCTCAATATTTCTGTTGGCTTGTGACAGGTCATCCCCAAACAATAGACCCGTCATGGGAGCCTTGTCAGCACACAAATGAGAATATTTGGGATTAATGTCCCTCTTTATGATATGTCGCCTGTTCAAGTTATTTCTGTAGTGGGCATTACCCAATAATGCCAATGCACCATTGAGCATGGCCACCTCATTTGCAATAATTTGGTGCTCTTCATCACGTGCCACCTTATCTAGCACAGTAAGCGATTTTACAACAATAGTAGCTGCCTTGGTAATATCTTTTTCCCACTTCCCTTAAGCAGAAGTCTGCCTTCTTTGCCTCTGCAGGCAGCGCGTCCAGGACCTGTGGGTTGCAATCCACTTGAGTTAATGCATGGCAGTTATTTGGTCTAAATGTCACCTCATCCTCTACAATGGCTTTGTAATCTTCCTGCCTCATGCCATTAATAAACAGGTGGTTCACCATTGCAGCAATTTCCTTGTCAAGTTCTTTTGAGACAGTTTCCATGGGTCCATAATTCTTAGCACCTTGTAACAATATACTATCATGAGGAACATCCATCTGGATTTCCTCTTCCTCATCACTGTCCTCCCTCAGTGGAGTTCTAAATCCATAAAATCCTTCCTGTGATTCCTGAGAATCAGGCATCAAAGTATTATTTGACACCTACAGGGGAGCATTGTTATGAACTGCTTTTGACTTCACAGCCCTATTTTCCTTCTTAAGCTTGTCCATGTCTTTCCTCAACTCAGTCAAAGCATCCATAATCATGCCCAAAGAAGGCGCAGTGCTGTCTTCACCAGCGTATTTTGGAGAAGGGGAAGGTGACCGAGAGTAACTTAACCTCTCATGACGAGTAGAACGGCTCTTAGATCTGGATCTTTCTTCATGTTTACTCCCCTTGTGTAATTCCTTTACCTTAGCTGAGGTGCGTGGCATGCTGGTAGTTCTGAATCTCTCAGGACTGGGGCAAGCATCAGAAGGCGTCCTAGACATGGCGGCTAATGTTAACAAGATGCCACCCCTTTTAACAGCAGTTCCTTTTATAACCCCACGGGTGCCTTAAACTCACACACAGGGTAACTTTAAATCAAAAACTCCTTCCTTATAGTAATCTGGGAAGTCAAATGCCCCCAGGCTTGTAAATAAGGCAATATTCCTCTTGCCCCAATAATGGGTAACAAGATGGAACCATCTCGCACCTATGTCGGCTCACGAGAGTGCCCAAATATTGTTATATATATATAGCATAAAATATTTGCCAATAATCCGCCTTATACCAAGTAACGGATATCATATAACCAATAATCCGCCCTTATACAAGGTAACGGATATTTATAGTCCATAATCCGCCCTTAAATCAGGTAACGGATTCAAATAGGCAACACTCCGCCCTTATCAGGTAACGGATATCCATAGGCAATACTCCGCCCTATAATCAGGTAACGGATAACTAAAGACAATATTCCACCCTTATAACAGGTAATGGAAATCATAATACACAATCCAAACAAGAAAACTGTAATATTCCTATCACTCCTCGATAACAGAAGTCGTAACAACAGAACAGGAGGCGGGACTGACGTCCGACTTGTGTGGTGTCTGCGTAGTAACTGACTGTGTGGCGAAGTGTAGTGTATCTCATGTGAACGGCACCATCTAGCAGACAAGTGATTTGCCGAAGTAAAATTACTGTGGAAGGGGAGTTTGATGTTGGAAGGGATAAGTTGGTGAGGAATATACTAAGTACAGTCCCAGTCAGTTATGAGGAAATACTTAAGATGATGGAAGAACTTGATGTACATAAAGCAACTGGTCCAGATGGAGTATCAAACTGGATATTGAAGGAATGTAGAGAACAACTGGCTGATAAAATTTAGTCTAGTGGTGACATCATTATCACAGAGAAGAGTACTGAAAGATTGGAAGAGAGCAAATATTACACCAATATTCAAAGAAGGAAATAAGGAAAGTCCACTAAATTATGGACCAGTATCCTTGACTAGTGTTGTAGGAAAAATATGTGAAAGAACGATAAAGGAAAGATGGATGGAACACTTGGAAAGAGTTAAAGTTTTGGTAAATTGTCAATTTGGATTTAGGAGGGGAATATCATGTTCCA
Organism: Scylla paramamosain; assembly: GCF_035594125.1. Taxonomy (NCBI): domain Eukaryota; kingdom Metazoa; phylum Arthropoda; class Malacostraca; order Decapoda; family Portunidae; genus Scylla; species Scylla paramamosain. The sequence continues at coordinate 9,312,029 of NC_087158.1, read as the reverse complement.
TGAACTTATTGTCCTTTTATTCAATGGTAGTTAATATTGTGCAGGAGAGAGACAGATGGGTGGATGGTGTCTACTTAGACTTGAAGAAAGCGTTTGACAAAGTACCACATCAAAAATTACTATGGAAGATAAAAAATTATGGAAAAATTGGAAGAAGACTGCTGGAGTGGATGGAGGATTATCTGGATGATAGAAAGATGAGAACAGTAATACAAGACCAGAATTCATCTTGGCTGAAAGTAACTAGTGGTGTCCCACAGGGGTCAGTGTTGGGACCGATGTTTATAGTATATATGAATGACATAAACAAAGAAATAGATAGTTATATGCACTTATTTGCAGATGATACTAAGCTGATGAGAAGGCTAGAAAATGTAAATGACTATATGATACTGCAAGATCATATAGTCAAATGGAGTTCAATTTGAATAAATGTAAAGTAATGGAGTTTGGTAAGAGTAAGAAAAGAATACAATATCATTATGAGATGGATGGTGTGAAGTTACAGAAATCAAAAGAGGAAGTGGGTTTGGGAGTAACAGTTACTGAAAATCGGACAATGGACAGACACACTGATAGAATTACTGGAGAGACGAATTTGTTAAAAAGAGTAAAAGTGGCATTCTCATATTTGGATGAAAGAATGATAAAAAAGTTGTTGATTTTCATGATAAGACCAAGACTGGAATATGCAGCTGTGGTGTGGTCTCATACAAAGAGGAATGTTGTAAAATTAAAAGGAGTACAAAGAGCAGTCACTAAGATGGTTCCAGAGTTGAACCAGTCAACCCATGAAGAGATTAAAAATGTTGGAAATTCCTACCCCTGAAAATAGGAGAGAGAGAGGAGATTTAATAAACATCTATAGAATGATAAATGGTATGGAAAATGTGGACAAAAAATGTTTTATAAATTTAGACATGCAGAGTACAAGAGAACACAATAAGAAGTTGAAAAAAGTTAACTGTAGAAGAGACATCAAGAAGTATAGTTTTCCTCATAGAAGGACTGGATAGATATAGAGACGGAATACTACAAGATTACTCTCCTCCTGTAAACCACAACTAGGTAAATACACTGCATCTTTTTTCAATAACTTTATGATTAAATATAGTAAAAAATTTTTCCACAAAACATATTTGTAAAATAGACATGTGTCTTATGCAGTGGTACATGTAATATGCCGGCAAATACAGTAATTTTACACCATCTTCGTCCATCCATCCTTTTTTGTGAAAATGTAAAAAAAACACCTGGTGAGAATTTTTTTGTAGGTTTAGTTTTGCACTTGAAGATGGTACCTTATTACCGGTAATACATTCAAGGTATTTTATTCATCATGCTGGTATATCACCATCTCAGTTTTCTGGTGCTCACTGATCTAAACTTCACCACAGTTGGTTTGGTAGTTTGGGTGTTGTTGTGTACCACCAATATCAGCTAAAACCATTAATTTTTTTTTTTTTATCTGAAAGTTGTCTTATCTGCCAAAATATACAGTACATCACATGATCTTCTCAAGGCTGTAGAGGCAGATTTCAAAGTAAATGTTTCATAATAAGTGATGTTTTTCCTGAAGCAGATGCAAGAAAGCATTGTGCAGAATTCAAAGGGTCACTTAGAGATGCCTCTTCCTTTTAAGTGTTGACCTAACTTGGCAAATAACAAAAAAATTAGTGGTACCATGACTTGGTTACTTGAAAAAAAAATGGCTCTATGGAGATCTTACATACAAGAAACATTATTGTAAGGTTATGGAAGTTGTGATACAGAATTGTGAGGCAAAGAAAGTGAGCAAGGAGGTAAGGTAAGGCCTAAAAAAGTTAACTACTTCCCAACATGGCACTTATCATTCAAGGATAAGCTATGAGTCATCTTTGACTGCTGCAAAAATTAAAGAAACATTTCTAAATGAGCATCATCTTTCTGGTTCTGATCTCATTCAATAATTTGCTTGGTATATTGTGTCATTTTCACAAGAGTCCAGTAGTCCTAGTGTGTAACAGAAAATAATTCATGGGTTTCATGTGAAACCACAAGACAGAAATTACCTTTGTTTTTTATGGTGAGAAGGAGAAGAAACTAATAAGTTACCAAGAGTATAGGATAAATGTACACTTATTTTGTGCCACATCATCTACCTGTGCTAATTTTAGGATTAAGCATCTCGCCAAACTGCACGAGAAAGAATATCATTAGGCCACTTCTTTCACATTAAATAATTTTCACAATGATGATGTCATCAGTGTTGGCAATGGGAAAGGAACAACAAAGCTGATTGCAGAAAGCTGTGTACTTAGTTCACATATGAACCTATATCTCAGCAAGTTTGTGTCCAATGATCATATACAACCTTTAAAAGCATTCCAGAATATGAGTGTGCAGCAAGTGGATTTAAGCAAAGATTATCTTTCTATGAAGAGATTGTCAAGGCTGTAATGGAACACTGAGGATGACAACTCACATTCCATGTTCTGATTAAGGAAGAATTAGACACACAGCAAAGAATTTTGTCTGTTGTTGCTCACATCTACAATTCTCTATGGTTGGTGGCAACATTTGTTTTGTTGGGCAAAACCATTCTTCAAGGACTGCAGTTGTGAAATGATATTGGACAATGCACTACCATGTGTGTTACCTATATGTGGACTTAAGCTTCCATCTTGAACAAGCCCTGCAATGTTTGGGTGCTGTTGACATATGGCTGGCTCAAAGCATGGTGTCTCTTGGGTAGTGGTTCAAAACACCACAAAGGCTGCATCATTGGACCTCTTGATGGGACCTCACCATCAATCCCCCTCAACCAGTCAAGTGTATTTCACCAATAGATGGGTTCCTTGCCTGCCTACAATACTCCTTGATGACACCTACCCATCTCATATACCATCTCCCATTGCCTTTGATGGCCCAGTCCTTACCTTCCCTTATTACTCTGTTTCTGTTCTGCTTGTATGAGACCTGTTGATATGGTGAAGTGGGTGTCTGACATAAGCTGGGTGCTGATAGAGTCCCTTTATTCTCATCAAGTTCCATTTTGTGCCTCCTCATCACACTGGACTAGATTGTTGCTCTACAATGGGACCCCCTTGCATGTTGGCATTATTGGGAATGAAGTAGTAGACTACAACAGGAACTATACCTTCCACTAATACTGAACCTCTGCATCTTGAACTATGTGAGTTTGAATCTATTGTGTCTTGTGTTTCACCTTCACCATTGCTGGAGTGTAAGCCTTAACATGACCCTCTGGGCAACTCCTCCCCCTTCTCATGGGTGTGCTGCCAACATCATTGTCTAGATGTGGTCTTGTTCTAACCCATTTCAAATGCAATAGAAATGGAGGGTATTGGGTGGCATTGTCCAACAGTGCTTCCATTGTGTCACTGATGACCCTGCTGATGGTCTGGTTTGAGAGTTCCAAGTCAGCCACACTGCACTGTTGAATTTTTCAAATTATAAAGTATAGAGAAGTCCCAATGACATAAACGATTATGTTCCATTTGAATTGCTTGTATAGCAGATTCTCATATAACAAAACATAGCTAATGGGGAAAAAGGGGTTAGGTTCCAAAACCCTTGTCAAAGGTAAGTTTTCAAGCTAAAATGTATAATACCAAATACAACAAACTTGTCTATATTACAAAACTGTCAATAAAACACTTTAAACACTTTATTATAGCCTTAGATTTAAGATAAATGGATTTTCTATCGCTTGATGGGCTAACCTTTATGGTAAACAAAGCTCTTCAGATAAAAAAAAATGTTTTATATATATATATATATATATATATATATATATATATATATATATATATATATATATATATATATATATATATATATATATATATATATATATATATATATATATATATATATATATATATATATATATATATATATATACTTCTGACTGCTGGGGAGGCAGGAGTTTCCTCCCCTGTGGGGTGTACCAGAGGCGGGGAGCAGCCGGACCAGTCATAGTGAGTGTTTGACAGCACACTTCCCTTGCTCACCACCTGGCTGCTCTATGCTGGAAGAGATGCTGCTTTTGGCATGAAGAACTGAGGGCATCATTTGAGACCATGTGGGTGAGTTTTGGTGCATTTTCCATGCTTGGCGCCAAAGCTGCTGTTGGCAGACAGCTGTAATCTAGATCCAAGACTCCTCCCAGTGCTAAGAACATCCTCGCCAGAGAAAAAACTCACTGAATACGATGGTAAGATGTCTTGTAATGCCTACTAGGCAGATTTTGAGGTAGCAGCATCCATACAGGGCTGGTTAAATGCTGAGAAGATCAGCTAGCAACAGGTTTAAAGGGAGTGGTGGTGGAGATGCTGGAGCACTTAACCACCACACAGCTGCAATCATATTCCAACGTGGTGGGAGCCCTCCACTGTCGGTTCAGGCATTGGCAGTGGCCAAAGTGTACTATGCCCAGCTGAAGACCAGGAGGTGGAGGAAGGATGAGCCTCAACCCTTCCTGGCACAGGACGTGGAATTACTGGTGCGAGGGACTTACCCGATGGTGGCATGTTACCAAAGGACTGCTTTGTGGATGCCCTTTGTAACTGCCAGCTGCATGTCCATGTGAAGTAGGCAGCACCAAGGAATATGCAGGAAACCTTAGTGCACACTGAGGAATTCAAGGCATTCCTTATACCGTATTTTACGGCTTATAAGACGCACTTTTTTTTTCCAAAAAAATACCCTGAAAAATACTAGTGCGTCTTCCAAGACGAATGTTGTATTGTGAGGCAACACCCAGGCTCAAGGGAGCTTGTACACTTGACTGATACCAACATGGATTTGTATGATGAGTCATTACGCTATGATGTTAGATTAAGTACTATTTAATTCAACCTTTTATATGATGTAAACTCAGTACTTAGCTGTTACAAGTATTTCCAATACCATAATCCTATCTGGAGCTGAACCACAAGCTTAGCCTTAAGCATAACCTCTGCCCTGTAGCACGCTCTGTTTATTATGTTACTGGCAGCGGCAGGCGGCAGCCTTCCCACTCTTGATCTTGATTCGAATCATATAAAACGTTTGCTTTTACTATGCTCGAAATATATAAAATGTTTGCTCACACTATGTTCGAAGCATAAACAAAACGTTTGCTCACACTCTTTTGCCATTGCAAAAGTCACGCGTCTCTGTATTGGCAAAACAACTCTCGCCGCTCACCTCCACCGCCGGAACCTTGCTCCAGAGCTTTACTACCCTTGGTGCAATCAACAGCTCTTCACCACACTCGTCCCTTCCTCAAGAAGACTAAGCAACTGCAACGCTTATGAGAACAAAACATGCATCCCTTCACAGCTCATAGGAGCTTATGAGGACAAGACATGGATCCCTCCACAGCTCATAGGATCATACAATTCGTCGCAACCCTTAACAACAACAACAATAACAAGAGATGGACTGCTTGTAAATTTCTGGTAAGAGGCAGTCTTGTAGACTCCTTGTTTCTTATGTTTTAGTGTTTGGTGGTGGGGTTTATGGTGAATGTGTTCTTGTATGAGAATAACTTTTTTTCTTAGAAATCTCTTTCAAATATTAGGGTGCGTCTTCCACGGTGCAGCGTCTTATAAGCTGTAAAATACGGTAACCGCCACCACCATGCCAAGCCCCTTCTACATATGCCACACCACTGAGATGACAGGTCACATATGCTATGTTAGAGCAAGGTGAGTGCAGACTGACTGCTCCTCACCCCAGCCAAGCAAGTGAGCCCTGGTGCCTCTAAAGGAGCCTGCTTTAACTGTGGGCAAATAGGGCACAAGATGTACCAATGCTGACACTGTTCTCGCTCCATGGAGGATCACTGCCATTCTGCATTCACACCACACTGCTGGAGCTGTGGAGAAAGCGGGCATGCTACCAAGGAGTGTCAGCAGCCCAGTCAGGTGGTGACAGGAAACACAGTCAAGCTGGGAGCAGAAGCAGCCACCCAGCTGAGAACCCAGATGCCTTGAAGCATGTAAGGTGTCAGCAGGCAGTGGCAACTGTGGCCATAACAGTAATAGGAATCATCAATGGATGCCTGGAGCTGAGAAAACTTTCATTTGTGAGGATCTGTTACCAGATCATGGTGTTAACAGAGCAGGACAGCAACTTTGTGGAGTCAGTGGGGACTATGCACCCATGAATAGGCTAGTGTGGGTGAATCTAACAGTAGGCATGGTGATTGAGCATCTGCCTGCATATGTGGCAGCAATGCAAGATTTGTGCTTGTTGGGGCTGGACTACCTGAGCTGTGTGGAGGCATGTAGACCTCCACAGTGGAAGGATGTCAGTGAGGGGTCATGAGGTGCTCCTGAATCCTGGAGGACATGCCATGGTGGGAAAGGTAAAGGATCCCAAAGGCCATGAGTCATATGCAGCCACATCCTAGCAACTCATATGAGACAAACCAGTGACAGAAGGAAGCAGGCAGGTCTGGTTCCATCAGTTCCATAAGAAGCTGGTGTGCACTGCTATTGTTACCACGAATGCTGGCACTACTACCGCCACCACCTCAACACAATATGAACCTGATGTACAGAAGGAGGCAAAGGAGGAATCTGACCAGAAGAAAGAGGGTTTGCCTGAGTATCTGGAGGATTTAGTGGAGAGGAGCACAAAACAGTTGATGGCTGACCAGGCAGATAAAGTGAGAAAGTTACTCGTCCAGTATGTTGATGTATTTAGCAGTAGAGACATGGATTTGGGGCACACTTCACTGGTTCATCATCACATTTATACTTGTGACAGTCCTTCCATTAAGCAGGCACTTCATCGAGTTCCTCCAGTGAAGTGGGAAGAAATGCAACAGGCAGTCCAAGAAATGGAAGCAGTAGGAGTGATAGAGGACTCAAACTTCATTGTGCTCACCTGTGGTGCTAGTGACAAAGATGGGAGTAAGTGATTCTGTGTAGATTACTGGACCCTGAATGCTGTCACTGTCACTGATGGGTCCCAAAAGTCCCTGAAAAGGATCCCAAAGGCCATGAGTCATATGCTCATGGCCCAGAATTGATGTGCTTAGTAGAGTACAGTGGATTTAAGTCAGGATATCACCAGGTTGAGATGGCACCAGAAGATAAGGTAAAAACAGCTTTCTCCTTTAGTCAGGGACTGTGGTATTTCAGTGTTATACCATTTGGGTTGTGTAATGCTCCTGGTTGTTTTAAGCAGCTAATGGAGTGTGTGTTGGAAGGCATGTAGTGGAAGGCAGCATTAATGTATCTTGATGACATGTTAGTGTTTGGAAACACCTTTGAGAAGGAGCTGGTATGGCTGACCAAGGTGCTCTGTCATTTGAAGACTGCTGGCCTGAAACTCAGCCTGAAAAAGTGACACTGATAGTGATTGTGATAGTAACAGTGACAGTGATAGTGACACTGGTGCTGATTGTGATGGTGACAATGACTGTGGTAGTGACACTGATAGTAATCATGATAGTGACACTGAAGAAACAGGTCTGGGTGTACTGGACTGCCAGTGACAATGGTAGCAATGTGAGTGAAAGTAAAGACATGGAAAGAAGTGAAGAAAATAAAACTTGACCAAGACACCAATCACTAGCTGGTATAGTATGTAATAGAGATATAACCTGCCCTCTGTATTGTTTTATTTTTATTTGCTTTGTTTCTCTTATATTTTTTATTTATGTCTGTATTTTTGTTTGTTTAAGTTAGTGTGTTTGGCAAGACAACCCCACCTTAAGAAGGAGACAGTGTTGCATAGGTGGCCAGAAGGCCAATACTACTGTAGGTAATGTATATGTATTATCAAGTATTTATTTTGTAAATGAGGCATGTAGTGTTATTGTGAGAGTGTATGAGTGTGTGCGGGAAGTTTGGCTGAGCAGCAAACAATGGGGAGTTGACAGGCAAAAGTAGTGGGAGAAGATAGCATCACCCTACAAGGTGGGTATCATCGGGAATGTGGCCCACGGACTTGTGTCAGTTGCTGTGAGATGAGTTAGAAACGGACATGTGCTCTCCCCCCCTAATTACCTGCCCCCTTGTTTGTGTCTGCTCCCGAGAGTTTGTGGTGTTTGTACAGCTGACAAAGCTTAATAAAAGCACATGACTTCCCTTACACCCACCTTTGCCTCCTCCCTGATAACAGAGTGCAAGCTTTAAGACCTGCAGAGCCCCTTGACACTGGGCCCACATGATTGAGTAAGTTGTGAACAGTGTTAATAGCCATAAACCCTGACAGGCAGTGACTGGCAAAGATCTAGCATCAGCAGCAGTTAGAGAGGGCTGAACAGGTCTGAGTCCTACTGGCATACTTAACATTTTGTATATATATATATATATATATATATATATATATATATATATATATATATATATATATATATATATATATATATATATATATATATATATATATATATATATATATATATATATATATATATATATATATATATATATATATATATATATATATATATATATATATATATATATATATATGATAAATAAAAGGTAAGTCATATATACAGTATGACAGGGTTAATAATACATAAATAGTATGTATTATAGAAAGTGTCATTTGTAATTGCAATAAGGACATAGTAAGAAAAATAATAAATTTAAATCCTGCTTAGTTGGTACATTTTGTGGGAGACATGTAGAAGTTCTTTAGCAGGAGAAGGGTAGTGGATTTCACATGGAATTATATGCATTAAATGGAAATAAATGCATTACTCAGATGGGACATTTTGACTAAATGAATATGGTCTTAGCTTGAAGGGTAAACATTGTCCTTGAGTGCAGGGAATATGTCAAGTAAGTTGCTCGGGGTATTTTCAGTGGTGTTTTACAGTGGAACTCCTGAGCTATACACAAATTTTTCCATCACAGGTATAGCACTGTTGGAACTTGTCCCTATTCTGTTTTCTTACATTCCAAATGGATTTGAAGATAGAGAGATGCTTGACGGTGAGGCTTTCATTAATCTACTAGGGTTAACTGTGACAGAAGCACTCATCAGTTCATCTTTCTTTTGTTTGGCTGCAAAGCTTCACAGTTATATTTAGTTTGTTATTATTACCAAGTCTGTGGGCTACATTGATTTCAGAGGGCGAGATGTTCACTTTGACTGTGCATTTGATGGTGTTGACGTTATGTTTTCACCATTTGTCTCTTGGGATAGGTCAGAGCCACTAATTATTATAGTATCATGCCTCTCATATTGATTGACATCATCTATATGGTCCTCCAGCTGTGTAACTCTATTTTCAAGGGCAGTTACTTTAGTCTTTAGATGATTAATTTCTTGGTCTTTGTTTTTTGTGAAAATCTCAGATGCCTTGAAAACAGCACTAACAACAGCCTTCAGTTCTGGCAATAGTCCACTCAGTTTACCTTGAATACTGTTGTAGATATCTTGTATGGATGTGGATGGAGACTGGGCAACTGTACCAGAGGGAGATGCAGGTGTTGTGGGAGGCTGGGGATCAGGAGCTGAGGGGGGTGCCACATCTGCCAGATACTGTTTTTTCCCTGGTGTTGACCATGGTGGTAGAGTGGAGTGTGTGGGACAGTATTGCATTGTATTAGTATTGGTATTATAATAGTAGGACTGCAGTCAGGAAAGAGGAGAGATTAATCCAATAATGCTTGGTGGGGTTTGTTTTGGTCAGCACCAGGAAGAGTAGGTCATGGTGGAGTCATCCACATTTGAAGGAATGGCAATGCGGGCAGCTATTTTACCTCATCCAGAACTATTATAGGTCATTGTACCACTTAATTATGTGGGGTCACATCTTGGGAGCCAGCTTGTGTATAGGGTTGATAGTTTAGGCCATACTGTAGGTGTTAAATAGCTGGAAATACCAGAGCACTGCAGTGTTTACATCTGGCTGCTTTCATCCAAAGCTGGAAAATCTGAGGAACCTGTAAGAGAAAATAGCATAAAAAAACATAATTTCACATAAATTAAGCTTACAAAATGTGCATAGCACTCACCAGTCAATAGTTAATGCACCAGGGAGGGTAACTCACTCACCACTCTTGTGCTCCTTAACAATTTCTGTCTTTGGGAGTGTTTTTGGTATTCTAGCTCACTTATCCTTACTGCTAGGATTCACATTGGAGCTCATTGGCCATTTGGAAAGCATAATTAACACTTGAGAGGCAAAATAAAGCACAATTTATGCACCACATGTTCAGTCACGTCCGACACTACCAAAGACAGTGAATAAAAGAAAATGCCAGCAGTAACACTTAACATATCCAAGCACTGATTAGTCACATAAAGCACTGTAGATTGTACTTGTGTTGTATTGTAAATATGCTTGCAAGCAAAATGATTATAGAGTACAAGTATAATACATGATGAAAAGTAAGGCTGTAAGGGTGGGAGTCTGAGAGACACTGAATTCAGTTTAAAAAAGGACTTGCAGGAGGAATGAATGGTTGGTAGGGGACAAGGGAGGAGGTGCAGTTGTCTTAAGTCCTCACAAACTTGTCTTTGTGCATCTGAATCATTGTAGATCACCATACACCCCTGACGTGTTAGCAGGAGGGTGGAGGAAGGTTTTTTTTTTTTTTTTTTTTTTTATGTAGGAATGACACTGGCCAAGGGCAACAAAAATCCAATAAAAAAAAATATGCCCACTGAAATGCCAGTCCCATAAAAGGGTCAAAGCAGTGGTCAAAAATTGATGAATAAGTGTCTTGAAACCTCCTTCCTGAAGGAATTCAAGTCATAGGAAGGTGGAAATACAGAAGCAGGCAGGGAGTTCCAGAGTTTACCAGAGAAAGGGATGAATGATTGAGAATACTGGTTAACTCTTGTGTTAGAGAGGTGGACAGAATAGGGGTGAGAGAAAGAAGAAAGCCTTGTGCAGCGAGGCCGCAGAAGGAGGGGAGGCATGCAGTTAGCAAGATCAGAAGAGCAGTTAGCATGAAAATAGCGGTAGAAGACAGCTAGATATGCAACATTGCGGCGGTGAGAGAGAGGCTGAAGACAGTCAGTTAGAGGAGAGGAGTTGATGAGACAAAAAGCTTTTGATTCCACCCTGTCTAGAAGAGCAGTATGAGTGGAACCCCCCCAGACATGTGAAGCATACTCCATACATGGACGGATAAGGCCCTTGTACAGAGTTAGCAGCTGAGGGGGTGAGAAAAACTGGCGGAGATGTCTCAGAATGCCTAACTTCATAGAACCTGTTTTAGCTAGAGATGAGATGTGAAGTTTCCAGTTCAGATTATAAGTAAAGGACAGACCAAGGATGTTCAGTGTAGAAGAGGGGGACAGTTGAGTGTCATTGAAGAAGAGGGGATAGTTGTCTGGAAGGTTGTGTCAAGTTGATAGATGGAGGAATTGAGTTTTTGAGGCATTGAACAATACCAAGTTTGCTCTGCCCCAATCAGAAATTTTAGAAAGATCAGAAGTCAAGCGTTCTGTGGCTTCCCTGCGTGATATGTTTACCTCCTGAAGGGTTGGACGTTTATGAAAAGACGTAGAAGAGTGCAGGGTGGTATCATCAGCGTAGCAGTGGATAGGACAAGAAGTTTGGTTTAGAAGATCATTAATGAATAATAAGAAGAGAGTGGATGACAGGACAGAACCCTGAGGAACACCACTGTTAATAGATTTAGGAGAAGAACAGTGGCCATCTACCACAGCAGCAATAGAACGGTCAGAAAGGAAACTTCAGATGAAGTTACAGAGAGAAGGATAGAAACCGTAGGAGGGTAGTTTGGAAATCAAAGCTTTGTGCCAGACTCTATCAAAAGCTTTTGATATGTCCAAGGCAACTGCAAAAGTTTCACCAAAATCTCTAAAAGAGGATGACCAAGACTCAGTAAGGAAAGCCAGAAGATCACCAGTAGAGCGGCCTTGACGGAACCCATACTGGCGATCAGATAGAAGGTTGTGAAGTGATAGATGTTTAAGAATTTTCCTGTTGAGGAAAGATTCAAAAACTTTAGATAGGCAGGAAATTAAAGCAATAGGACGGTAGTTTGAGGGATTAGAACGGTCATCCTTTTTAGGAACAGGTTGAATGTAGGCAAACTTCCAGCAAGAAGGAAAGGTAGATGTTGACAGAGCTGAAAGAGTTTGACTAGGCAAGGTGCAAGCACGGAGGCACAGTTTCGGAGAACAATAGGAGGGACCCCATTAGGTCCGTAAGCCTTCCGAGGGTTTAGGCCAGCGAGGGCATGGAAAACATCATTACGAAGAATTTTAATAGGTGGCATGAAGTAGTCAGAGGGTGGAGGAGAGGGAGGAACAAGATCAGAACCGTCCAAGGTAGAGTTTTTTACCAAAGGTTTGAGTGAAGAGTTCAGCTTTAGAAATAGATGTGATAGCAGTGGTGCCATCTGGTTGAAATAGAGGAGGGAAAGAAGAAAAAGCAAAGTTATTGGAGATATTTTTGGCTAGCTGCCAGAAATCACGAGGAGAGTTAGATCTTGAAAGGTTTTGACATATTCTGTTAATGAAGGAGTTTTTGGCTAGTTGGAGAACAGACTTGGCATGGTTCCGGGCAGAAATATAAAGTGCATGAGATTCTGGTGATGGAAGGCTTAAGTACCTCTTGTGGGCTACCTCTCTATCATGTATAGCACGAGAACTAGCTGTATTAAACCAAGATTTGGAAGGTTTAGGTGTGTAGGAGTCACCATGATGATTTTGAAATTTTTGAGTGAAGGGTGTGTGTGTTATTAGGTGCTTGTAGTTTTGTGTGGAGGAAGAGAGTTGTCTTTAGAGGGCAGGCTGTGACTGCCCCCTTGTGTTGTGAGACACAAAGAGAAACGTTCAGTGAGGTCACAGCTGGGTTTAATGATAAGTTCACAGCACCCCCTGAACAGTGCTTTAGACCTCACTGGGAGTAATTATCGTTTCGGTAGGTGTCTACTGCCGTTTTAAAGTTTTCAGTTTTACTCTCCTTAGACTGAAGCTTTTATTATCAGATTTTTGTTGTTGTATAAAGAAAATGATCACTAATTTACAGATCTTGTATCATTAGTTTCACATATAATAGATACTAATAAAACAGGACCTCCCTTTGCTGTAAAGTAATGAGAATTTGTATTGCATAAGACTGGGTCTTATTTCTTTTAGTTGTTTTTTTTCAATTTTGCACTAGATCACTCACAAAGATAATCTTAGTATGGTCAAGTCAGTACAGCTTCACTAGCTCCCAGTCATCCAATTCATTCATGACATCTTACCTGTCATAAAAAGTCTGTTGCTATCACTGGCAATGCGGATGGAGTCCATCAATTGCTAGGCCATGTTTACTGCTATACCACTTCAAGAGTGACTTTGCACTAAGACTTAAGGACTTCAGATTTGTACCTAAGACTGTAAGTACTGTGTTCCACCATTTTGAAGACTTAAAATGATGACAATATTAAGACATTGAATTAGTATTTGTAAGTATGGTGGTTCCTCCTTTTATGGTAAGACTCACTAGCTCATACATGGTACAGTGAGTAGAATCTGCAGGATGCACTATCCCCCAGTCAGCACACACAAGGGTTATTCATGGGAGGTATGTGTAAGTTGTTACCAGAGAGTGTAATGGGTATCATAATTGCCAAACAGTTCTGGTGAGGCTTCCTAGCTCCAACAATACAGATTATGAAAAAAAAAAAAAAAAAAAATGGGGAGGTTGTACAGGGTCAACCTGAAAAAAAGTTGTTTTTTTTTCATATTTCTCTGCATTTTTTCCACTTTTTTGGTATATGCTGTCACAACCACAATTCCCAGCCCCTTCACTAAGCTGCTGCACCTGGACTAGCTTCACTGAACCACTTCCTACGTAGACTCAGTGCAGGGCTCAAATATGGGTGTACAGGGTCCCTTGTGACTCCTGAACCCTTTTCATGACAATCGTAACTCCAGGTCACATTAATTTGAGGTCATCAGTCTGTTTTAGCTACCCACAGACAAGGAAAATACTCCAAACAACACTTAACACCCACAGCTGCAGAGGTCGACAACCACTTCTAGGAAAAACAGTTAACACATGATAACATGTATATGATTGAGGTATAATACCCCATTGGGCTTCCACCCACTGTGACAGTCCTCTCACTGCCCAACAGAGTGTTATATCCTGAAGCTGAGTAGTATCATTTACTGCCTCCTGGGTGACAGGTCTTGTCAGGACCTAGGGAGGGAGTAAAGTTTACTACGCAGCTAATTACTTAGGTCCTCTGCGACTGAACTGCATCATCCTGCAGTAGCATTCAAGACAAAATAGGATAATTAACAAAAGACACAAGAAACTACTATGAAAGAGTAGCCCACGAACACACAGGAGGGTCAGTTGCTGCTCACTGTACACAAAACTTGGCACATGCACACACACACAGCCAAGAAGTCACTTCCCAGGGTATAGTGTGTGGTATACACAACTATGCTTATTGACAGGGTTCTATTCTATACAACTAGGCCAGGGTGTACGAATGGTAATGACTTACTTGACCCCTTAATGCAAATGACCCGGCTAACTAGTATCCCACCTTAGTCTTTGATAAATGTTAGAGCATGTCTCAGTACATCTGCTTCTTCTAACTACTGGGTAGTGACTGCCATGGGCAAGTGCTCCAATCACCTTCCTCCACTGCTACCAAGGATTGGGGGAGGGGTGTGACACACACACTGATTGTTTCTTTGTCAAGGGCAGCCCTTCTGCTGTGATCTATGTGAGACTCAAACTGACTGAACAAAGGAAAATAAGATAAATTAACTGGAAAAGGAGAGTGTCTGGGAGTGGAAATTCTTATGGTAAGTTTATGGCAGCAAGCAGCCACTCTTAACCATACATCTGGCGTTTGTATCCTGACTCTCTCTCTCTCTCTCTCTCTCTCTCTCTCTCTCTCTCTCTCTCTCTCTCTCTCTCTCTCTCTCTCTCTCTCTCTCTCTCTCTCTCTCTCTCTCCTCGTTTATGGTCTTTTCTCTTTCATCATTCTTTCTTTCTTCATTGCATTATCTCACTGTACATTACAATTCAAAATTTTGATAATTTTTTCTTCCTTTATGCAATGAGGTGTTCCAACAAGAAATTCCATAGTTTCACGTCCCGTGAGACGTGCATGATAAATTTTTTTCCCTTTTTCACATATTTTTTTCTGAGATAGTCTCTTTTATTTAGTCTCCTATGAAAATCTACTGTTCTCTCTCACTGTTTACATCAAAGAACAGGAATTTTAGCTCTAACTAATATTTCTGGAATTTATATACAAAAAATAGAAATATATAATTATTTCTTTATAAATCCAACAAATAATCAGTGTATCTGCATCAGATATCTTTTTGCACTAATATTCTATTTATTTTAAACAGTAGGACACTGGTTTTTACTTAGAAATATGCTGAAATATAATAAAATTCTATTACCGACCTGCCCTCAACATGAAATTTCAAGCGTGAAATCATGAATCACTTTAGGCCTATATACAAAACCAATCAGAGTAACTAAAGGAAACTAAGTCTGCTTTTTCCACATATCCTAATGCATATATCCTGTAAATTTCAAGTCCCTAGCTGCAATAGATAAATGACACTATCTCCTTCAACTCTATTCCTTTATTTCTCAAAATGATGGATTTTGCCATATATAAATTACCTCCTCCCTTGCTATTCTTGTTATGTCCTATTGCAACTTATGACAGTATGAGAGATGAATAATGTCTGCTTTCAAAACTATTGTTTGGAATTGATTTTGATTTTTTTGTCATATTTTAAAATCAAAAGTTTTGTTACTTTTCATTGAACTTACTGAAATATTTTTTACTATGGTAAAAGGAAAAATGATAGCAGACATTGATCTCCTATCCTTCCTAATTAAAATGCTTTTTGAATGAAAGAAATTGGTCAATAACTAAGGGAGGAGGTATGAGTTGAACATAAGCAATTTAACATGGGATTTGTGATTCTACAACCCTGCCTTATTCTTCTAAAATATTTACTAATAATGTATCTTATCTTTAAGGTTATACATACTAATAATGTATTTTATTGACCAACAGGAAAGTATCTTGCTGAAAAGGTAAAGGAGAGCCCTGATCTTGAATTGGCCTTTGTTTGGAATCGTACCACATCCTTAGTAGAAAATGACTTGGAAGACAAGTAAGTAACTACCTCTCTTACAGGAATAACAATATGCCTTAACATTGTCTGAAAGTAAGCAATACTGTGAAAGCTTAAAGATCCAGAATGTATGAGAGAAAGTGAAGTCCATTCCTGTGAGAGTCTATGTTATGAAATATGCATAAAAGAGCAAATGCTTGTGTGGGAATGGTAGCTGGGGGTGCAAGATTTTATTTATTCCTCTCTAGTGTTGTTCTCTCACATCCCCCCTTACAATTTTGATTTAGAGGGAGTCACTGGTTGTTTATATCACTGACAGAAGCACATATACCATTTGATTCACCTGGAAGACAGCAGGCTCATAAACATTAGGAGAGTGACAACGAGAAAGCCCAGTAGGGAATTTATCTGGGCATGTGGCGGTATTTTCCTTATGTCTGGTGTTTGGTATAGTTAACAAAGTCCTTTACTTCAAACAAAACTTTAATTCTCCAGTACTCAGTCATATAGATAATTCTTCAAATGCATCTTTTCACTGGCAAATCACTGCAGTTCTTGTAAAGTTCATAACTTCGTTCTCTGGAAGAGGCATGGATAAACATCAAATGTAGACAATTCTTGTCTATTTCTCATATTATCACATTAATTATAATATTTATAGTTAAACTTCAGTAATTCTTCCAGTGAATTTTCCCACTAGTAAATCATTATAATTCTTACAGTGTTAATCATGATTTCCTTTGGAAGAGATACAAGTAAGGAGCTTGTAAATATATACACCAATACCCACCTTTTCATCACATCACTTTATGCATTCAAATATTAATAACTTGTGATGCATTTTCATGAGCAAATCCTGTTTACAACATTTGTCATTTTGTTCTTTGCAAGAGGTTCATTAATCCTCATCTGTTAGCATATTATCACCCTCTACACCTTCAAATTTACAGTTCCCAATCACAGCAGTAGCACATAACTCATCACCTTTCATCACTATGGAGCTTCTTAAGTACAGAAACATTCATCAGTCTCCATAAAAGTCACTGAAAGAGTCCGTTACATCAATGTACTCCTTAAGACAAAAAATAAATGGTGCAGAAATTTCAGTCCACGCAAATGGCTAGAAGGAGCTCGGTTTCTTTCACCCTCTCAGCAAGAGAAGTGGTATTTTAGGTTTTTACTTACTTTTGATGTTGCCTGAAGATGAGAGTCCTGTACATATTTCCTGAAGCATTAAAAAGAATAAAAATAGGAATGTTTCCAGTACTGTACTTCTACACCATCCTGATCATATATATATATATATATATATATATATATATATATATATATATATATATATATATATATATATATATATATATATATATATATATATAGACACACACACACACACACACACCATATTTGCCGGGACATTAAATGCATTTTTCTTAAAAAATATTCAATAATTACCATGCTTGTGATGAACCCCGTAATACAGACAACTGTATAACTGGCCTTATATAGCAGTGGAACTGAAGCAGTAGTATGCTAACCACAAACACTGTGACTAATAATATTACTACTAATAAGATTCTCTCTCTCTCTCTCTCTCTCTCTCTCTCTCTCTCTCTCTCTCTCTCTCTCTCTCTCTCTCTCTCTCTCTCTCTCTCTCTCTCTCTCTCTCTCTCTCTCTCTCTCTCTCTCCCTTTCCTGCCCTCCCCCCTCCCCCTGCCTTCCTCTCCCTTCCCTCCCTCCTTCCCCCCTCCAACCATCCCACCCACCCACTTTCTCTCTCTCTCTCTCTCTCTCTCTCTCTCTCTCTCTCTCTCTCTCTCTCTCTCTCTCTCTCTCTCTCTCTCTCTCTCTCTCTCTCTCTCTCTCTCTTCCCTTCCCTTCCCTTCCCTCCCCCCTCCCTGCCTTCCTCTCCCCTCCTTCCCACCTTCCAACCATCCCACCACACCACCCACTTTCTCTCTCTCTCTCTCTCTCTCTCTCTCTCTCTCTCTCTCTCTCTCTCTCTCTCTCTCTCTCTCTCTCTCTCTCTCTCTCTCTCTCTCTCTCTCTCTCTCTCTCTCTCTCTCTCTCTCTCTCTCTCTCACACACACACACACACACACACACACACACACACACACACACACACACACACACACACAGCACATAAGAAAGTTGGAAGGAATACAGAGAGCAGCAACAAAGATGATAACAGAATTGCAAGATTTGTCATATGAGGAGCAGCTAGCTAGAATGCAACTCTTCAACCTTGGAAAAGAGATGAGAGAGAGAGATGACTTGATTGCATAGTACAGATTGCTGAGTGGGATGGAAAAACTAGATAGGGAACATCTCTTTATAGTGAACGAAAGAGAAACAAAAGGACATAGAAGAAAACTAAAAGTAACACCTGCAGAAGAGACATAAAGAAGTTTAGCTTCCCTCATAGAAGCATAGAGGCATGGAAGGGAAGTGGTGTGTGCTACAAATAATCATGACTTTAAGGAAAAGTTGGATAAAAACAGTTATGGAGACGGGACAGTACGAGCTTAGCTCCTCTCTCGTATGTGACAAGTAAATACAACTAGGTAAACACACACACACACACACACACACATTTTATTGCCGTGGACTGGAAAGACTTTGAAGACTTTTATTCAAGAGTAATCGATATTGTGCAAGAGAGAAACGGATGGGTGGATGGTGTCTACTTAGACTTGAAGGAAGTGTTTGACAAAGTACCACACTGAAGATTGCTATGGAAGATAAAAAATTATGAAAAAATTGGAGGAACACTGCTTGAGTGGATGGAGGATTATCTGGATGATAGAGAGATGAGAACAGTAATACAAGACCCCAATTCATCTTGGCTGAAAGTAACTAGTGGTGTCCCACAGGGGTTAGTGTTGGGACCAATAATGTTTGTAATATATGTGAATGACATAAATGGAGAAATAAACAGTTATATGAATTTATCTGCAGATGATGCTAAGCTTATAAAAAGGGTAGAAAATGTAAATGACTACGGTATTTCAAGATGATTTAAATAAGATAAGTAGATGGGGTAAATCTTGGCAAATGGAATTCAGTTTAAGTAAATGTAAAGTAATGGAGTTTGGTAAGAGTAAGAAAAGAATACAATATCATGGATATTGGTGTGAAGATACAGAAATCAAAATAAGAAGTGAATTTGGGAGTAACAGTTACTGAAAATTTGACTGCAGACAGACACATTGATAAAATTACCAGAGAGATGATGAATATGTTAAAAAGAGTAAGAATGGCATTCTCGTATTTAGATGAAGGAATGATAAAAAAGTTATTGATTTCCATGATAAGACCAAGATTGGAATATGTGGCAGTGGTGTGGTCTCATATATAGAGGAATATTATAAAATTGGAAAAAGTACAAAGAGCAGTCACAAATATGGTTCTGGAGTTGAGTAAGTCGACCTATGAAGAGACATTAAGAATGATGGAAATTCCTCCCCTTGAAAACAGGAGAGAGAGAGAGGGGGGGATTTAATAAACATCTATAGAATGATAAATGGTATGGAAAATGTGGACAAAGAAGGTTTTATAACTTTAGACACACAGAGTACAAGGGGACACCGTAAGAAGCTGAAGAAAGTTAACTGTAGAAGACATCAAGAAGTATAGTTTTTCTCACAGAAGTGTGAACAAATGGAATGAACTCAGTGAAGATGTTGTCAATGCCATAACAGTCCATGCTTTTAAGACCAAACTGGGTAGATATAGAGACAGGATACTATAAGATTACTCCCCTTCCATAAACCACAACTAGGTAAATACAACTAGGTAAACAAATACACACACACACACACACACACACACACACACACACACACACACACACACACACACACACACACACACACACACACACACACACACACATTTCGAATACAAAAAAGTCCCACTTAATGCCAGTTCCCATAGAGATCTCAGATAGAGTAAAAAAAAAAAAAAAGACTTGAAACCACCTCCTTGAAAGAGTTCAAGACATAGGAAAGAGGAAATATGGAAGCAGCAAGTCCCAGAGTTTACCAGAGAAAGGAATGAATGGCTGAGAGGTGGACAGAGAGGACAGAGAGTTGGACAGAATAGGAATGAAAGAACAAAGAAAGTCTTGTGCATCAAGGCTGCAGGAGGAGGGGAGGTATGCAGTTAGCAAGATCAAAAGAGCAGTTAGCATGAAAGTAGCAGTAGAAGATAGCAAGAGATGCAATACTGTGGTGATGAGAAAGAGGGTGGAGATGGTCAATTAGAGGAGAGGACTTGATAAGACAAAAAGCTTTTGATTCTACCCTGTCTAAAAGAGTGGTAAGAGTGTGTGTTCCATGTAAGAGGGCCACTAACCAAAGGCAACAAAAATTTTGAATACAAAGAAAGTGTACTTTTGCTTATCACTCAGAGTCTGAGTCAAAGATGTTGGCTGGTGGTTTTGGTGACCTTGGGAATGGAGTGGAGCTGAGCAGACTGGTTGAGGAGGATGATAAGGGCATCCAGGTTATCTGATATTTGACTTACTCAGGTTTGGTTTAGGGAGGTTTTACTGTGTATGTATGTGTGCATATATATATATATATACACAGTAAAACCTCCCTAAAACCAAACCTGAATAAGTTGAATATCAGATAACCTGGATGCCCTTATCATCCTCCTCAGCCAGTCTGCTCAGCTCCACTCCATCCCCAAGCTCACCAGAGCCATCAGCCAACATCTTTGATTCAGACTCTGAGTGACAAGCAAAAGTACATTAAATTTTGTAGTACAGTGCATAATGTTATGTTAGCTCTTATGTGACCAGTGTGTTGTGTATAGTTAAGTGAGCTCTTAAGTGAACAAAGTGTGTAGTTGCATAATGTTAAGTGAACTCTTAAGTAACCAGTTAGTGCACTGTGTACAGTGTGTGATAATAATATATGCTGTAAATATCTATCTTCGGGTTTATAATGTGTTTATAATATGCTAACAAATATGCTAAAAATAACAATAAACATACATATTAATGTACATAGAAACTGGCCAAAAATGTGTATTATCGGGTAAACCAAACTTTCGGATAAACTGTTGGCCACCTCACCTCATATAGTTCGGCTTATGGAGATTTTACTGTGTGTGTGTGTGTGTGTGTGTGTGTGTGTGTGTGTATATATATATATATATATATATATATATATATATATATATATATATATATATATATATATATATATATATATATATATATATATATATATATATATATATATACATACCATATTTGATGGCTCATAAGACACATGGGCTCATAAGACGCACCCATTTTTGGCAGACATTGAAATGAAAAAAAAAAGATAAATGAGCAGACTTAAGTTATGAATATGAATTGAAGGATTTCACCTGACATTTGAAGTCTCTCACATGCATTTAGATCATTATTAGATCCCAATATTTTGCATTTAAAAACTTCAATATTTGCTTGTATCCTGTGTACCAATCCTGTTGTGAGATGTAAATGTGTACCTGCCATATGGCGTCAGCAGTGACTATGAGAGACTACAGGGGTAATAAAGTTTGTTCATAAGTGTCGGGGCTGGAGTAGGGAAAGGCAGGAGAAGTGTGGCGAGGTTTATTGAAGGTAAGTATCCATGTACAGAGAGGGTACGGGACAACCTGTCTCCGTCCCGGCTGAGTAAACACTAGCCCCCACGCGCCGTGATACGGCCGGAAGTTGAGTGTTGCCACACACCCCCACACTCCCCCCCCAATTACACAGGAAGCCCAAAGTGGGTGGTGTAATGGCAAAAACAGAAAATACTTCAAATGAATCAGACCAAGGGTTACAAGCACATGGGGGGTGAGAAATAAATAAACACAATGTGATCCGTCAATGGCAAAACACTATGGGCGTGCGACATTCACAGTGCCACTTAAGGGGTGGTGTCCCCTAATACGTAGTCGTAGAGGTGACGTGGCGCCCGTCTGGAGCGCTGGGGCCTTCTTTGAGTAGGCAGGGTGGGGTCAGGTGTTGCAGCTGCCCCGTCGTCGCTTGCCTGAGTGTGCGGTTCGCGCGTGAGCGGCCGTAGGTGGCGCCTGTTCCTGATGGTGGCGCGCCCGCTGCTGTCCAGCCACACCAGGTACTGTCTGGGTGCTGTAGTCTCCAGTACAGTACCTGCGCGATCCCAGCTTCCACTGCTGGGGTTCTGGATGTGAGTCCGTTGGCCAGGTGTAAGGGGCTCAAGGTTGTGGGCTGACTGGTTGTGCCGAGAGGCTGCATTGTCCCCAGAGCGGACCAAGGCCCGTTCGCGTTCCCGTAGAAGCCAAGCCCACCGCTCGCTCACTTCATAGAGAGATGTGTCGACAGGTATGGCATCCCGCAGCTGACGTCCTGTGAGCAGCTGGGCTGGGGAGGCTTCAGAGCCCTGCGGGGGGGTGTTGAGATACTGCATGATTGCCCTTGCAGCAGCGTCGGTGTCCAGGGAGCCATTCCGGGCAGTGTTGCCACGTAGTAGCCTCTTCGCACACTTGACTGCCGCCTCTGCTCGGCTGTTGGACTGGGGATAGTGTGCGGATGAGATCCTCAGGCGTACACACCAGGTGTTGAAGAAGCTCCTGGATTCCTGGCTAGTAAGGTTTGTTCCTCCGTCACACAACAGCTCCTCTGGGATGCCAAAGCGCCTGAACCACCATCGAAAGATTGCTATCAGACGTGCGCTGGTGGCATCGCCTGACAGGTGCTCTACCTCGAGCCATCCCAAGAGCCTGTCGGCAAAGGTGATATAGGTGTGGCCATCCAGTTGAAATAAGTCTGCCACTACTTGTTGGAATGGATATAGCGGGGGTGGGGTGGGCATCAGGCTCTCTGCGGGGCTGGAGGGGGCGTGTGTGTCGCATACTGCACATTGGCGCCTCTTCTGCTCCACCTCCGCGTCAATCCCTGGCCAGTAGACTGACTGCCTCGCCCTGCGTAGCATGAAGTCCCTGCCCTGGTGCCCCGCGTTCAGGTTGGCCAGGACTGTGCGCCTGAGGGCTGCAGGCACGACTAGTCGCGGGTGTTTCTTGTCACAGGTGTACAGGACCATGCTCCCTTGGGAGGACAGGTGGCGCCGCATCCTGAAGTACAGGCGGAGGGCAGGCGGCTCCCAGTCCTTGCGCTCAGCCCACCCGTCATTGGCCACACATTCCCTCAAGAGGCGGTACTCCTCGTCCTGTTCGGCTTCTTCTTCCACTTGACGAAGGTCTATGACATGCCCCATCTCATCTTCAGCTGCTGTGACTGTAGCTGCCGTCATGGCTGCGCATACCAGCTCTTCCTCGTCTTCGTCCGACCTTTCTGGTTCACCTGACAGGATCGGGTAGCGCGACAAGGCATCTGCCGCACAGTTGGTGTCGCCCTTCAGGTACTTGATGCGGAAGGTGAACATTAGCGTCTTCTCTTTCAGGTTGAGAAGCCGGGGATTGGCTATGTCCTTGAGCTCCTTGTCCCCAAAAATTCTTGTGAGGGCCTTGTGGTCTGTGACGAACGTGAGGTTCTTGCAGCCGAGGAGGAAGAGGCGTGCCTTCTTCAGAGACCAGGCGATGGCGAGTGCCTCTCCCTCGAGAGTGCTGTAGTTCTTCTCAGCTGCTGTGAGATGTCGGCTGCCACAGAGCACCAGCTTCCACCCGCCGGGGCAGCACAGTGGTGACTTCTCGGAGACACACTCACAGTACTGCTGTAAGATAACGAAGCCAATACCTTGTCGGCTGTAGTCAGTGAGGACTGCTGTGGGGCGTGATACATCGTAGAAGTGCAGTCCCTCACCTGCCAGTCTCCCAATGGTGTCTTTTGCCGAGGTGACAAGGGCTTCCAATTGCTTGTCCCAGTACACTACCTTCCCACCTGGCTTCTTGAGTAGTTCCCTGAAGGGTTCCATGACAGGGGCAACTGCCAAGAAGGGTGCAACTTGGTTGACTAGGCCGAACCATGACCGCACATCAGTCAAGGTGGGCTGTGCGGGCATCTTGAAATCAGTTATGCTGTTGACGAGGTCGCGGCTCGGTTGGTACCCTTCCCAGCCCAGAAGGTAGCCGGCAAAGGTAACGCTCCTCCTGCAGAAGTGGAACTTGTCGGGCCGCAGGGTGACACCACTCTCCATGCACCTCTGGAGGAAGTCATATGTATGCCAGAAAGCATCGCTGACACTGCTGTCGTGGAGTAGGGTGTCGTCCACGCACTTTAGCTTCCTGGGCACGTCAGTGATGGTGTCATCAAAGCGTTTAGTAAAAGCATCCTGTGACGCACAGTGGCCCATGGGGGTGCGGCAGTACCTGTATCGTCCCCAAGGAGTGATGAATGTTGTGAGCTTGCGACTTTCCTCGTCGAGGGGAACCTGGTGGTATCCTGAGTAGGCGTCAGCAACTGTCTTAAATGCATGCTTGGGCATGCTAGAGACGAGGTTGAAGGGCGGTCTAGTGTGATGTGTCTCCCTGAGGCTTGCGCGGTTGAGGCGCTGAAAGTCGACCATGCGAAGGGGTCTGCCGTCCTTTTTTGGCACCACCACCATTCTAGAGCACCACTCGGTAGGTTCGCCTGCAGGTACCGCTTCGATGATCCCTTTGTCCACGTCATCATCCAGCTGACGTCGTACCTCGTCAAAGAAGTGGAGCGGGACTGTGGCAGGGACATGGACAGCATGAGGGCATGCGTCAGGTCGTAAGTGGATGTGGTGAGGTGGGCCCTTCATCTCAGGTAGTGGCATGCATCCCATGGCAAAAACCGTGCGCCCGAAGTGCTCTAGGAACCATTTCTCAAGGCGGTCAACATTTTCCTCAACAAGCTCGTGGGGCGGCGATTCCGGGCGAAGTGGTACTTGTGGGGTGTCTGCAGCCTTGATAGCGCACACACTAGTGAGCGCTAGGGGGCGCGGGAAGGTGTGATGGACCAGGTGAAGGGCCTTACATGCCTTGAGCGACAAGTAGAGTTGCTGCACACCTTCCGCTATGTAGATGCATTCCGTGGTGGAGGCAGTCCCCACGGAGACTTGACATGTGATGGTCCCCAGGAGGCGCATGCTGTCCCCGGCAACGTGGGTGACTGCCATGGGTGTAACCTGGAGCTGACGTTGGGATATGCTGAGGTCCCCCAACAGTAGGCGGCCCGCTACAGACACTTGTGCCCCGGTGTCTGCAACTGCTGTGTAGGAACAAGTGGCGCGGGTCTGGGAGCAACTGATTACCACGGACAGCAACGCCGTAGTCTCCACTCCTCCAACAATCACTGCTCCGAAAGTTGGGGGGGAGGTTCGAGTGTTGGGCAGGGCGGGCACTGCCCTGAGGGGTGAGGGCCCGGCACAGGCGCCAGAAGTGCCCCTTCTGGCCACAGCAACGACATGTTGCTGCAAATGCCTTGCACTGCCGCCCACCACAGCACTCAGAGTCTCCGCACGCTGAGCACCGCCTGCGTCCTTGCCGTGCCCCCTCCTGGCGAGCTTTTCCTTGCCTCCCAGACCAGCGCGCTGGACCCGCTGCCGCCACCTCGGCAGGGTGTGAGTCCATAGCCCCGGCTATGTCACTAGGGGGCCGCTCACTAGCCTTTTCCGCCGCCTCAATAACTTCACACGCGCGGACCACATCACTGAATGACTCGAGGCGTGGGAGGCCTCACAGCACCTCTGCTTTCATGCTGCGGTCACGTAGCCCCATCACTATTTTCTTGCTGAGCATGTACTCATCCAAGGGACACTGGCACTCGGGACACCGGAAGCCGCACTCGTTTGCTTTGGCGCAGCACTGAGAGATGTACGCACACACGCTGTCACTCGGTGCTTGTACCAGTGAGAAGAACTCTGCCCACGCTCCAATTACACAGCGTGGGCCAATCACTACGCTTCTTACTATGTCAATTGCATCCGTGGTTGAGAGCTGCCTGAATTCGTGCTTGCCCAGGCGCGCGTCGATGCGCTGCTGCACCTCTGTGTTGCAAAGGAGGCGCACATAGGGTGCTGCCATCGGTGGCACCCAGCCGCAGATGCTGCCGTAGTCTTCAATGCTGGTGGCCCACGCCTCAAACGCAACTGGTGACATGCCCGCGGTCGCTCCCCCTGGTCCGGGTGGAGGAGGTGGTGGGCGCCGCTGCAAGTTTGCTGGCCAAAGCTGCTGCCCGGTGGCTGGTGTGGGGTCAGGGCTTCGTGTGCGCCGCATGGCGCGGTATGACGGCGCTGAAGACCACATGGCTGCGTCTGCTGGGCTAACGGTTCCCGTGGGCGTCTGTACGCCACCCATGCCTTCCTCCATTAACCCCTGAAGAAACTGCGCCATGTTGGGACTGGAGTAGGGAAAGGCAGGAGAAGCGTGGTGAGGTTTATTGAAGGTAAGTATCCATGTACAGAGAGGGTACGGGACAACCTGTCTCCGTCCCGGCTGAGTAAACACTAGTGCCGTGATACGGCCGGAAGTTGAGTGTTGCCACACACCCCCACAATAAGAATGTTAAAAGATAGGTGCAATTTTAATTATATGAAAGTGTGTCTTACCTCAAGGAGTAACGGCATCACACTGTAAAGAACACAGTGAAGCTTACCTGTGTTACTGGATTCAGCGCATAACCGACCGCGTGTTTGTTTTGGTACATGCAATGCGTGGTGCATGGTAACTTAGGCAAATTCTTCCTGACTGGTGTCATTCTATGTGAATTACCAATAAGTATGACCTATTATATATTGTTACCTTGAAAGAAAGAGTTGTTTTGTGGTGTAGTACTAATCATCACTTTGTTTACATGTGCGAATATGTCGGGTTTGATTTTAGAGCCTCTGTTGCCATAGACTTACCACCAACCGCTGCTTCAATGCTGACCCTTGCCTCATAGGACACAGGCCCATTTCCTGAGACTTTTTTTTGGGGGGGGAAAAGGTGTGTCTTATGAGCCATCAAATATGATATATATATATATATATATATATATATATATATATATATATATATATATATATATATATATATATATATATATATATATATATATATATATACAGTAAAATCCCTCTCATCCAGCATTCAAGTATTCGGCAGCTTTAAAATCAATAAAAAAAATCAATGTGTACTCATAAAATTAATTAAAATTCCTGCGCGAGGCATACTTTGTCCCCTCGCCACCAGAGCGCACTGCTTCGCGCCACCCACGGCCCACTGCACTGTGTTTACTCAGTGACTCAGTCCCGCGTGTGCACTGTTTATTGCCTGACGCCTTCATCATGCCTAAATTTGTTGAAAAGAGGAAGCGTGTTGTGCTTACACTTAAGCAGCTGATCACATCAGCTGATCTTTGTTATGGTAAGATGCGTGAGTGTAGGGTGGTGATTGTGGACATAATTTCACTTCTATTCAATTATCCGGCAATATTCAAGTATCCGGCATGTCGGCGGTCCCATTGATGCTGGATAAGAGGGATTTTACTGTGTGTGTGTATATATATATATATATATATATATATATATATATATATATATATATATATATATATATATATATATATATATTTTCTTCATTAACTTCTGCAACATTCGCGGTCTAAGATCTAATTTTCAATCTGTAGAACACCACCTCTCCTCTTCTAAACCTCATCTTCTTTTCCTCACTGAAACTCAGGTGTCTGAGGCAACTGACAGTAGCCCCTTTTCTGTTCCCTCCTACTTTCTCTATCCTCATTTTCGATCCAAACCTGGATGCTGCGTTTATGTCCGTAATGACTTAACCTGCTCTCGTGCCCACGCTCTTGAATGTTCCGAGTTTTCCACCATCTGGCTACGACTACAGAGTCATTCTCATACTAAATTTATCTGTGCTGTATACCTCTCTCCTAACTCCTCTGACTATAAGAAATTCTTTGACTACTTAACTTCCAAAGTGGAGCACATTCTGACCCTCTTCCCTTTTGCAGAGATCTCCATTCTTGGAGACTTCAATGTTCACTACCAGCTTTGGCTTTCCTCTCCCTTCACTGAACATCCTGGTGAACTAGCCTACAACTTTGCTATCCTCCATGACCTAGAGCAATTGGTTCAACACCCTACTCGTATTCCTGACCGTCTTAGAGATACGCCCTACATTCTTGACCTTTTCCTGACCTCTAATCCTTCTACTTATGCTGTCACCCTTTCTTCTCCGTTGGGCTCCTCCGATCACAATCTCATATCTTTATCTTGTCCTATCACTCCAATCCCTCCTCAGGATCCCCCTAAGCGAAGGTGCCTCTGGCGTTTTGCCTCTGCTAGTTGGGGGGACCTGAGGAGGTATTTTGCTGATTTTCCTTGGAATGACTACTGCTTCCGTGTCAGAGACCCGTCTTTGTGTGCTGAGCACATAACAGAGGTGATAGTGTCTGGCATGGAGGCGTACATTCCTCACTGTTTTTCTCGTCCTAAACCTTCTAAACCTTCTAAACACAGCTTGTTCTCGTGCTATACATGATAGAGAGGTGGCCCACAAAAGGTACTTAAGCCTTCCATCACCACAATCTCATGCACTTTATTTCTGCCCAGAACCATGCCAAGTCTGTTCTCCAACTAGCCAAAAACTCCTTCATTAACAGAAAATGTCAAAACCTTTCAAGATCTAACTCCCCTCATGATTTCTGGCATCTAGCCAAAAATATCTCCAATAACTTTGCTTCTTCTTCTTTCCCTCCTCTACTTCAACCAGATGGCACCACTGCTATCACATCTATTTCGAAAGCTGAACTCTTTGCTCAAACCTTTGCTAAAAACTCTACCTTGGACGATTCTGGGCTTGTTCCTCCCTCTCCTCCACCCTCTGACTACTTCGTGCCACCTATTAAAATTCTTCGCAATGATGTTTTCCATGCCCTCGCTGGCCTAAACCCTTGGAAGGCTTATGGACCTGATGGGGTCCCTCCTATTGTTCTCTGAAACTGTGCCTCCGTGCTTGCACCTTGCCTAGTCAAACTCTTTCAGCTCTGTCTGTCAACATCTACCTTTCCTTCTTGCTGGAAGTTTGCCTACATTCAACCTGTTCCTAAAAAGGGTGACCGTTCTAATCCCTCAAACTACCGTCCTATTGCTTTAATTTCCTGCCTATCTAAAGTTTTTGAGTCTATCCTCAACAGGAAGATTCTTAAACATCTATCACTTCACAACCTTCTATCTGATCGCCAGTATGGGTTCCGTCAAGGCCTCTCTACTGGTGATCTTCTGGCTTTCCTTACTGAGTCTTGGTCATCCTCTTTTAGAGATTTTGGTGAAACTTTTACTGTTGCCTTGGACATATCAAAAGCTTTTGATAGAGTCTGGCACAAAGCTTTGATTTCCAAACTACCCTCCTTCAGTTTCTATCCTTCTCTCTGTAACTTCATCTCAAGTTTCCTTTCTGACTGTTCTATTGCTGCTGTGGTAGACGGTCACTGTTCTTCTCCTAAATCTATTAACAGTGGTGTTCCTCAGGGCTCTGTCCTGTCACCAACTCTCTTCTTATTATTCATTAATGATCTTCTAAACCAAACTTCTTGTCCTATCCACTCCTACGCTGATGATACCACCCTGCACTTTTTCCACGTCTTTTCACAGATGTCCAACCCTTCAGGAGGTGAACATAGCACGCAGGGAAGCCACAGAACGCCTGACTTCTGATCTTTCTAAAATTTCTGATTGGGGCAGAGCAAACTTGGTATTGTTCAATGCCTCAAAAACTCAATTCCTCCATCTATCAACTCGACACAACTTTCCAGACAACTATCCCCTCTTCTTCAATGACACTCAACTGTCCCCCTCTTCTACACTGAACATCCTCGGTCTGTTCTTTACTTATAATCTGAACTGGAAACTTCACATCTCATCTCTAGCTAAAACAGCTTCTATGAAATTAGGTGTTCTGAGATGTCTCTGCCAGTTTTTCTCACCCCCCCCGCTGCTAACTCTTTACAAGGGCCTTATCCGTCCATGTATGGAGTATGCTTCACATGTCTGGGGGGTTCCACTCATACTGCTCTTCTAGACAGGGTGGAATCAAAAGCTTTTCGTCTCATCAACTCCTCCCCTCTAACTGACTGTCTTCAGCCTCTCTCTCACCGCCGCAATGTTGCATATCTAGCTGTCTTCTACCGCTATTTTCATGCTAACTGCTCTTCTGATCTTGCTAACTGCATGCCTCCCCTCCTTCTGTGGCCTCGCTGCACAAGACTTTCTTCTTTCTCTCACCCCTATTCTGTCCACCTCTCTAACGCAAGAGTTAACTAGTATTCTCAATCATTCATCCCTTTCTCTGGTAAACTCTGGAACTCCCTGCCTGCTTCTGTATTTCCACCTTCCTATGACTTGAATTCCTTCAAGAGGGATGTTTCAAGACACTTATCCACCAATTTTTGACCACTGCCTTGACCCTTTTACGGGATTGGCATTTCAGTGGGCATTTTTTTTATTGATTTTTGTTGCCCTTGGCCAGTGTCCTTCTTATATATAAAAAAAAAAAAAAATACAGGTCAGCTAGCAAATATCCCATATAGAACAATAAGATCACAAAAAATTACCCCAAATGGATGACTGCTTGGTTAAAGCATTATATAGGGCATAAGAGAAGTATATATAAGAGATAAGGGCAGGTGAAGAAGTTTTAAGGACACAATATAATGAATTAGTTAGAACAGTCAGGAAGTTAACGAGGAAAGCTAAGGACAATTATGAATTAAAGGTAGCCAGCCAGGCTAAGAGGGATCCCAAGGGATTTTATCAGGTATACAGGACGAAGAATAAGGATACTGTAGGTCCATTAAAGGCAGCAGATGGGGAGCTGGTTAGTTCTGGGGAGGAGATTAGTAAACTTCTGAATGATTATTTTTTAACTGTCTTCACCCAGGAAAACATGCAGGATATGCCAGGTAGTGAACAGGTGTTTAGAGCAGATGAGAATGAGAAGCTGACAGATATTTCCATAACTAGGGAGATAGTGGAACAGGAGATAGATGGGCTAAAAAGTTCAGGTCACCAGGACCTGATGAAATATATCCCAGAGTACTTAAGGAATGTAAAGAGATTATTAGTGAGCCGTTAGTTTCTGTCTTTAGGAAATCACAGGAGTTGGGTGAGGTACCAGTAATGTGGAGGCAGGCTAATGTAGTACCCATCTTTAAGAAAGGAGATAAAACTTTAGCGTCTAATTATAGACCTGTCAGCTTAACTTCAGTTGTAGGTAAAATGTTAGAGTCAATAATAGCGAGGAACATTAGGGAACATTTAGACAAACATAACTTGATAAATCAGTCACAGCATGGCTTCACGAAGGGGAAGTCTTGCCCGACAAACTTAAGTTTTTACAGTAAGGTGTATGAGGCAGTAGATAATGGTGATAGTTATGATATCTTATATCTGGGCTTTAATAAAGCATTTGACAAGGTACCCCATCAAAGGCTCCTGAGAAAGGTTAGGGCACACGGGATAGATGGGAAGGTGTTAGGCTGGATAGGGTCATGGCTTGGTAACAGGCGACAGAGAGTGGTAATAAACGGCTCGAAATCCGAGTGGGGTCATGTAATTAGTGGGGTGCCACAGGGATCAGTATTAGGGCCATTGTTATTTCTAATATATATCAATGACTTGGATAGTGGAATTAGTAGTGATGTTAGTAAATTTGCGGATGACACAAAGATAGGTAGATTAATTAGGTCAGAATTAGATGCCATCGCCTTGCAGGCAGACTTAGATAGAATGAATGAATGGACGGATAGAT
Source organism: Scylla paramamosain (assembly GCF_035594125.1). Taxonomy (NCBI): domain Eukaryota; kingdom Metazoa; phylum Arthropoda; class Malacostraca; order Decapoda; family Portunidae; genus Scylla; species Scylla paramamosain. Next base: position 9,280,268 of record NC_087158.1, on the reverse strand, counting down.
GGCAAATGCAATTTAATATCAATAAATGCAAAGTGCTTAGTGTAGGTAAAGGAAACCCACACAATAGGTACACATTAAACAACCAAACTCTGGTAGGTACAGGGTACGAGAAAGATTTAGGAGTTATAGTTAGCTCTGAACTCCGTCTAGGGAAACAGTGCATAGAAGCCAGAAACAAGGCAAATAGGGTACTAGGATTCATTTTTAGGAGTGTTAAAAGTAGAAGTCCGGAAGTAATATTAAAGTTATACTTGGCGCTGGTCAGACCTCATCTAGACTACACTGTGCAGTTCTGGTCCCCACATTACAGGAAAGAGATAGGTCTATTAGAATCAGTACAGAGGATACAGGGGATGAGGAGTATTCCTTACGAGGCGAGGTTGAAGCTGTTAAATTTACATTCTCTAGAGAGACGTAGGTTAAGAGGGGACCTGATAGAAGTCTTTTAGTGGTATAAGGGTTATAACAAGGGAGATGTAAGCAAAATTCTTAGGATCAGCAACCAGGGTAGAATAAGAAATAACAGGTTCAAGCTTGAAAAGTTTAGGTTCAGGAAGGAGATAGGAAAAAATTGGTTCTCATATAGAGTGGTAGATGAGTGGAACGGACTCAGTAATCATGTAGTTAGTGCTAGAGAGCTTTAAGAGAAGATTAGACAAGTTTATGGATGGGGATAACAGATGGAAATAGGTAGGTGTGTCTCATACAGGGACTGCCATGTGTAAGCCTGGTCGCTTCTTGCAGCTTCCCTTATTTTTTATGTCCTTATGTTCTTATGTTATTAAGCAATCATCTTGGCTGTGGGAGTGTCTGTCATAAGCCACTAAGAAAGTGTAGACTGGTGTCTGGGAAAGGATTATTCACTTTACATTGATTCCTATGGTGAAAATAGTTTTGGTTTTCAAATAATCCAGATTCTGAATGGCATTCAGAAACAAATTAAGTTCGAGAACTGAGGTTCTACTGTATATATATATGTATATATATATATATATATATATATATATATATATATATATATATATATATATATATATATATATATATATATATATATATATATATATATATATATATATATATATATATATATATATATATATATATATATATATATATATATATATATATATATATATACAGGGTGTCCTGTGAGTTAAGGTACATACTTCAGGATTTGATGGCTTAAGTACTTCTAAGTAAAAAATTCTATAAATATACATGCCATGTTTTGCTTTATTTTGTGAGAAATTAACTAGTAAGTTGTGTGTTGCAGGATCAGCTCACCTGAGTGGACCTCTGCTTCCTTCTTTCCCTCCTTGGTTTACTTTGTACTCAAGTGGTACTGCATGGCATTAATTGATAATTTTTTGTATACAATGTATGCAGTCAAATCTTTACAGGATTTTCATATGTGTCAGAGAAGAAAATGTACAAGTAACATAGCAGTACAGTGGTAGTTAAGTGCTACTTTTTAGACATACATGGCAACTCTCTGGAACTATCACCCCTTCAGCACTCAATAGTTGACGTCTTGACACCTAAGTGACAGGCCAAATCAATTAAATGACTGCCAAAGTGCATCTTTTTGCTATTGTGAAAATGTCTTTCATATTCAGTAACACAGAGTATTCAGACATGATATTCATGTCATGATATTCATTCTGTGATGGGAATGCCTGGGCTGCAACAGCAGAATATAGATGCAGGTACTCACACAGATGATATCCAGATAGCAGAGTATTCTACAGAGTGCATCAGCATCTCCATGAGAAAGGATGTTTCCCCAGTACTTTTGCAGCAGTGGAATGTATTGGGGCAGCTCAAATAGGTATCATCCAGATGACAATATGAACCCCCACCATCAGTAGTACCAGTACAAGAATACAAATATACAAATACATAAAGGGACAAAATTCACAGAACATAGTGCAATTTAACATCACTTAAAAAGGATATTGTATAATCTAAAAGAATATTTACAGGAGTGGTGGGAACACTGGGCAGTTGCTATGAAGCTGGTGAGTTACCATGTATGTTTAAGAAAATAACACTTAACAATCACTGTATTACTATGTTACATGTATATTTCCTTCACTGACACATACAAAAATTTAATTGGTCATTTGCTTACTGTTTCTTGTAAGGATTTTACTGCATAGATTGTATAGAAAAAAAAATTATCGCTCAATGCAGCACAGCACCACTTGAGTAAATAGTGAGCCAAGGAGGGTAGGAAGATGGAGGCCCACCCAGGTGAGTTAATTTCTCACAAAATGAAGCAACACACAGCATACATGTATAGAGTATTTTCAACTTAGAATTACTTGAACTATCAAATCTCGAAGTATGTTCCTTAACTTGCAGGATACCCTGTATATATATATTAGTCGTAAAAGTAGTAGTAGTAGTAGTATATTCTATTCAAGTACAATATAAATTGATAATTAGATAGATATGACTTTTTTTTTTGTCTAATTTCTGTAATTTCATATTTTCAGGTACATCTGTCGTGATTTAGAAAACTGCAGTATGTTCTCCCCTGATCTGATTGTTGAAGTAGCTCACCCTGCTATCTCCAAAAAGGTTAGTGCTTTAGATTTTTATTCATTATTAAATGATATGTCCCTGCTTTAATCGCACCTGATAACAACTTACCAAGGAGTGTGGTTTTGTAAAGCTTGTTTTTCAAATTACAGCCAAATTTTCCCAACATTCTGTATTAAGCACTCCACCCAAAATTTATACCCTCCAATTTCTCTCATTCATTCACTTCGCATTTCCACACCAACACAATCCATTTATTTTCATCTCCACTGATGATGTAATTCCCAGTTGCTAAATTAATAGCATTTCTTTCTTATGATAATGTGTGGCAATAAGTGTGAATATTTTTCCTCTATTTACATGTAAAGGACAATCACCATAGGCTACAAAATAAAAAAGAAAAGTATGTATTCAATAGAAAAAGTTGAAATTGTCAAAAAATATATAATTTTCAACAAAATATTAATATTTTCTTTTTTGTGTAGGAAGGGCACTAGCCAAGGGCAACAAAATTGCGATAAATAAATGCCCCACTAAGGTGCCCATCCCCGAACAGAGTCAAAGGTGGTATTCAAAAACTACAGGATAATTGTCTTGAAACCTCCTTCTTGAAAGAGTTCAAGTCATAGAAATGTGGAAAAACAGAAGCAGGCAGTGAGTTCCATGGTTTACCAGAGAAAGGGATGAATGACTGAGAGTACTGGGTAACTCTTGCATTAGAGAGGTTGACAAAATAGGAGTGAGAGAAAGAAGAAAGTCTTGTGCAGCAAAGCCATGGGAGGAGGGGAGGCATTTTTTTTTTTTTTTATGTAGGAAGGAAACTGGCCAAGGGCAACAAAAATCTAATAAAAAAAAATGCCCACTGAGATGCCAGTCCCATAAAAGGGTCAAAGCATGATAAAAAATTGGTGGATAAGTGTCTTGAAACCTCCCTCTTGAAGGAATTCAAGTCATAGCAAGGTGGAAATACAGAAGAAGGCAGGGAGTTCCAGAGTTTACCAGAGAAAGGGATGAATGATTGAGAATACTGGTTAACTCTTGCATTAGAGAGGTGGACAGAATAGGGGTGAGAGAAAGAAGAAAGTCTTGTGCAGCGAGGCCGCAGAAGGAGGGGAGGCATGCAGTTAGCAAGATCAAAAGAGCAGTTAGCATGAAAATAGTGGTAGAAGACAGCTAGATATGCAACATTGCGGCGGTGAGAGAGAGGTTGAAGACAGTCAGTTAAAGGAGAGGAGTTGATGAGACGAAAAGCTTTTGATTCCACCCTGTCTAGAAGAGCAGTATGAGTGGAACCCCCCCAGACATGTGAAGCATACTCCATACATGGATGGATAAGGCCCTTGTACAGAGTTAGCAGCTGGGGGGATGAGAAAAACTGGCGGAGACATCTCAGAACACCTAACTTCATAGAAGCTGTTTTAGCTAGAGATGAGATGTGAAGTTTCCAGTTCAGATTATAAGTAAAGGACAGACCGAGGATGTTCAGTGTAAAAGAGGGGGACAGTTGAGTGTCATTGAAGAAGAGGGGATAGTCGTCTGGAAGGTTGTGTCGAGTTGATAGATGGATGAATTGAGTTTTGAGGCATTGAACAATACCAAGTTTGCTCTGCCCCAATCAGAAATTTTAGAAAGATCAGAAGTCAGGCATTCTGTGGCTTCCCTGCGTGATATGTTTACCTCCTGAAGGGTTGGACGTCTATGAAAAGACGTGGAAAAGTGCAGGGTGGTATCATCAGCGTAGGAGTGGATAGGACAAGAAGTTTGGTTTAGAAGATAATTAATGAATAATAAGAAGAGAGTGGGTGACAGGACAGAACCCTGAGGAACACCACTGTTAATAGATTTAGGAGAAGAACAGTGACCGTCTACCACAGCAGCAATAGAACGGTCAGAAAGGAAACTTGAGATGAAGTTACAGAGAGAAGGATAGAAACCGTAAGAGGGTAGTTTGGAAATCAAAGCTTTGTGCCAGACTCTATCAAAGGCTTTTGATATGTCCAAGGCAACAGCAAAAGTTTCACCAAAATCTCTAAAAGAGGATGACCAAGACTCAGTAAGGAAAGCCAGAAGATCACCAGTAGAGAGGCCTTGACGGAACCCATACTGGCGATCAGATAGAAGGTTGTGAAGTGATAGATGTTTAAGAATCTTCCTGTTGAGGATAGATTAAAAAACTTTAGATAAGCAGGAAATTAAAGCAATAGGACGGTAGTTTGAGGGATTAGAGCGGTCACCCTTTTTAGGAACAGGTTGAATGTAGGCAAACTTCCAGCAAGAAGGAAAGGTAGATGTTGACAGACAGAGCTGAAAGAGTTTGACTAGGCAAGGTGCAAGCATGGAGGCACAGTTTCAGAGAACAATACGAGGGACCCCATCAGGTCCGTAAGCCTTCCGAGGGCTTAGGCCAGCAAGGGCATGGAAAACATCATGGCGAAGAATTTTAATAGGTGGCATGAAGTAGTCAGAGGGTGGAGGAGAGGGAGAAACAAGCCCAGAATCGTCCAAGGTAGAGTTTTTAGCAAAGGCATGCAGTTAACAAGATCAGAAGAGCAGTTGGCATGAAAATAGCAGTAGAAGATAGCAAGAGATGCAACATTTTGACAATGACAAAGAGCCTGAAGACAGTTAGAGGAGAGGAGTTGATAAGACAAAAAGCTTTTGATTCCACCCAGACTAAAAGAGCAGTATGAGTGGAACACCCCTCTATACATGTGAAGCATACTCCATACATGGACGGATAAGGCCCCTGTACAGAGTTAGCAGCCAGGGGATGAGAAAAACTGGCAGAGACAACTCTGAATGCCTAACTTCATAGAAGCTGTTTTAGCTAGAGATGAGATGTGAAGTTTCCAGTTTAGATGATAAGTAAAGTACAGACTGAGGATGCTTGGTGTAGAAGTGAGTCATTGAAGAAGAGGGGATAGTTGTCTGAAAGATTGTGTTGAGTTGATAGATGGAGGAATTGGGTTTTTGAGACATTGAACAATACTAGTTTGCTTTATTCCAATCAGAGATTTTAGAAAGATCAGAAGTCAGGCATTCTGTGGCTTCCCTGCATGAACTGTTTACTTCCTGAAGGGTTGGACGTCTATGAAAAGATGTGGGAAAGTACAAGGTGATATCATCAGCTTAGCAGTAGATAGGACAAGAAGTTTGGTTTAGATCATTGATGAATAATAGGAAGAGAGTGGGTGACAGGACAGAACCCTGAGGAACACCACTGTTAATAGATTTAGGAGGAAAACAGTGACCATCTACCACAGCAGTAATAGAACAGTCAGAAAGGAAACTTTAGATAAAGTTTCAGAGAGAAGGATAGAAGCCACAGGAGGGCAGTTTAGAAATCAAAGCTTTGTGCAAGACTCCATCAAAACCTTTTGATATGTCTAAGGCAACAGCAAAAGTTTCACTAAAATCTCTAAGAGACTCAGTAAGGAAAGCCAGAATATCACCAGCAGAGCAGCCTTGATGGAATCCATTCTGGCTATCAGATAGAAGGTTGTGAAGTGATAGATGTTTAAGAATCTCCCTGTTGAGGATAGATAGGCAGGAAATTTGAGCAACAGGATGGTAGATTGAGGGATTAGAATGGTCACCCTTTTTTAGGAACAGACTGATTGTAAGTAAACTTCCATCAAGAAGAAAAGGTAGATGTTGATGGACAGAATTGAAAGAGTTTGACTAGGCAAGGTGCAAGCATAGAGGCACAGTTTCGTAGAACAATAGGAGGGACCCCATCAGGTCCCTTCTGAGGGTTTAGGCCAGCAAGGACATGGAAAACATCATTATGAAGGATTTTAATGGGTAGCATGAAGTAGTCAGAGGGTGGAGAAGAGGGAGGAACAAGCCCTGAATCATCCAAAGGTTTGAGCAGAGAGTTGAGCTTTAGAAATAGATGAGATGGCAGTGGTGCCGTCTGGTTGAAATAAAGGAGGGAGAGATGAAGAACGAAAGTTATTGGAGATGTTTTTGGTTAGGTGCCAGAAGTCATGAAGGGAGTTAGATCTTCAAAGATTTTGACACTTTTTATTAATGAAGAAGTTTTTGGCTAGTTGGAGAACAGACTTGGCATGGTTCCGGGCAGAAATATAAAGTGCATGAGATTCAGGTGATAGAGGGCTCAAGTGGCCTTTGTGGCCCACCTCTCCTTTATGTATAGCACAAGAATAGGCTGTGTTAAACCAAGGTTTGGAAGGTTTAGGTCAAGAGAAAGAGTGAGGAATGTATGCCTCCATGCTAGACACTATCACCTATGTTTTGTGCTCAGCACACAGAGCCACAGAGCCAAGTCTCTGACATGGAAGCAGTAGTCATTCCAAGGAAAATCAGCATAATACCTCCTCAGGTCCTCCCAATTAGCAGTGGCAAAGTACCACAGGCACCTCCACTTTTGGGGATCCTGAGGAGGGATTGGAACGAAAGGACAAGATACAAATATGAGATTGTGATCGGAGGACCCCAACGGAGAAGTTAGGGTAACAGCATAAGCAGAAGGATTAGAGGTTAGGAAAAGGTCAAGAAGTTGGGGTTATCTCCAAGATGGTCAGGAATACAAGTAAGGTGTTGCACCAGTTTCTCTAGGTTGTTAAAGGCTAGTTCACCAGGATGGTCAGTGAAAGGAGAGGAAAACTAAAGCTGGTGGTAAACACAGAAGTCTCCAACAATGAAAATCTCTGCAAAGGGGAAGAGAGTCAGAATATGCTCCAGTTTGGAAGTTAAGTACTCAGAGAATTTCTTATAGTCAGAGGAGTTAGGTGAGAGGTATACAACACGGATAAATTTAATTTTAGTGACTCTGTAGTTGTAGCCAGATGGTGGGAAACTCAAAAGATTCAAGAGCATAGGCATGAGAGCAGATTAAGTCATTGTGCACATAGATGCAACATCCAGCTTTAGATTGAAAATGAGAATAGATAAAGTAGGAGGGAACAGAAAAGGGGCTACTGTCAGTTGCCTCAGACACGTGTGTTTCAGTGAGGAAAAGAAGATGAGGTTTAGTAGAGGAAAGATGGTGTTCTACAGATTGAAAATTAGATCTAAGACTGCAGAGGTTGCAGAAGTTAATAAAAAAAAAGGTAAGGGGGGGTGTCAAGACACTTAGGCTAGAAGAGCAGTCTGATCTGGGAACATTTGTGGTCCACTCCCCAGATGGGGATTCTGAGGCTGGTGTAGGAGTCGCCATATTGATTTTGAATTTTGAGTGAGAGGTGTGTGTGTAATTAGGTGTTTGTAATTTTGTGTGGAGGAAGAGAGTTGTCTTTAGAGGGCAGGCTGTGACTGCCTCCTTGTGTTGGGAGACACAAAGAGAGATGTTCACAGCTGGGCTTGAAGATAAGTTCACAGCACCCCCTGATCCAATGCTTTAGACCTTTTTGGTAGTAATTATTGTTTTGACAGGTGTCTGCTGCCTCCTCCATTTGGTAATGGGTAATGACTATTTCAGTTTAAAATTGAGAATCACTTCAGATGAACAGGGTAAATAGCAAGGATCTGGAGTCAGATTGGATTCAAATCCCCTTGTCATAGTGCTTATAAAAACACACACAGCACTTCCTAAATCAGACTTACTTAAATTCCCAAATATTGCAAAAATTCCTAAATATTGCTGGTGCTGCAGATGCAGCACCTGCAATATGCTTGTTCACTGAGCTGCAACACAGTCTGATAGCATACTTGGAATCATGGTCAGGAACATGATTTTTTTTTTTTTTTTTTTTTTATGTTTTACCTATAATTTTGGAATCACATTATTTTTTGTATAGTTATGAACTACCTAAAAATGGTATACAAGTAGTATTGAGATAGTATATGGAATTGAGATAGTATATGGAACCTTAGAAAAGACAGATTTCTCCACATAAGAACAGTTATTACTTGCTATTGTTGTTTTATTTACATTTTTTATCATAAATATAGCAATAAATATTAGTAACTATAAGTAGATAAAATTCTCTGTGGCAATAAAGTATTATTATAAATCGTTGCCACGAGCAGTACGATCAGTTTTCCTAAACATAAACAGGCTGTTTCCCTGCACCACCTGGATCTGTCCCCAGGCCCCTGACTCATTTGTGGGTCAGCTGTACAGCTGGCAAAGTAGATGGAAAGATCATAGCTGGGTGTGATAATGAAAAAAATTACCATGATAACTGATAAATTGGTAATGATAACCTTATCGGCAATAACTGATAATTGATAACTGGCAATAAATTTATTACCTGATAATCAATAACTGATAAATTGATAAATCCAAAATTCTGATACTAGCGATAATGATACTGATATTTTAAATGAAAAAGTTCATAAATCCAAATCTTTATTTTTATCCTTATCTTAGAAAAATTGGAAAAATTTTTGAAAAAAATTCATATTCAATGTTCATCCTGTCTCTTCACTAATGAAAAGTAGTCGTTTAAGTAAAATATCTACATTTTGATTTTGAAAGTTTAGAACTTCAAAATGCTCATGTTCCAAAAACTAAAATTTTTGATTATCGCTAGTTTGGAACCAAAAGTATTGGCAATACTGATGAATTAATAATGCAGGAAAAATAATTATCAGATAACCAATAACCTGATATCATTATCACAATAAATTATCATGATAATTTATTGTTGGCTGCAAGAAGTATAGAACTTGTCACCAATATTTTATTCCTTAACATTTTCTTTCTATTGTCAGAAATATATTAATTTCTGACATAAATGGTTATGGGCATTGTTATCAATTTAAGTATAAGGACCCATCTTATCTGGGTTCAAACTGATCCAAACTCCTAGACCCAAATTTTTATGAGTCTACTCTGAATATAGCTTAAACAGGTTCAATAGCAGTTACACTCCAGCTACCATATAAATCAGTCACTCCACTCCCACTCAGCTTACTACAGCAGGTGGACATTCCACCCAAAATTCCAGCTAAGTACATTGATTAGTTACAAGCTTGTGTGCTGTTAGGTACTTAGCTAAGCCACAGGTCCACTCCCTATACAAGGTAAATCCATAATATATAACCTGGGCTTGGCATCGACACATATTGACACCAAGTTCCCAAATTGGTTCTTCATATTGAATCCTTGTTGGTGCCTCATTTGTGCTCACTGTATGTGCCTCTCAATTAGCAGAGGCAAAACGTCATAGGCATCTCCGTTTTGGGGGTCCTGGCAAAGGCCACATGTTGGTAACCCAAGTATATTACATCGGCACTGATGTGGTTGTTTTAGCTCTTTGTGACATACTAAATGCTTCTTCGCCTTAACAGCAGTTAATTTAATGCAGTAAACCCTTGATATAATGAACATATATGGAGGAAGGGTGGGTCACTATAGCCAAAAATTTGTTATACCCAAAGGTTGTTAATTAAGATACATCTAACAAACACTGTTCGTTATTTGCAGGGAGACATTCAGTCATACGCATCCTCTCCTCTTTCCAGATTCCTCATTGAATGTTATATTCAAAGCAGTTAATCATGATTTATCTTGTATTGTACAGTACAGTACTGTCCTCATTTAAATGTAAAGAAAGGATGTGTACACTTCAAATTTCCTGTGTGCTATGTGATCAGGGGTAAAGTAGCACGGGAACATCAAGGCCACCAGAAGCAAAAGGTTCAGGTAAAGAGTAGTGGAGTAAGAGCTGTGTTTATTTCTGCTCCCAGCGTCTTAGTGCCAAGACCTTGTGGGTAATGTTTAAACATGGCACCCAGCGCTGTTAATTTAAACACATATCTTCTTCCTTTCAATAAAGTAAAACAAATCATGAAACTGAAGCATAAAAAAAAAAAATCAAAATATGTACTTTGAAGTTCATTCATAAATATACATCTGCAATTGGCAACTGACACTCAATAAACTGTATATTCAAGAATGTGTGAGTTGAACACAAAACACAATAGAAAGAATAACATGAGAAAGCAAGTCCTACTTCTCCATAGAAGAATCAAGTGTGGCTGAATATTTCTTTAACACCTCCTCTGTAAAACTAAATCAATAAATTCCACTCCTTTCCAAGGTGCAGGTGTAAGGTGCTTTATGTTTATAATGGTCTACAGTCACAGATTCATTTCAGCAGGCGGTTTAACCATCCTCCTAGACCTGGTAACATATTCACCTACGGTAGGAAACCTGGCACACTCCCCACAGCTTACAGCCTCAGGTGTTGTGTTAACTTCCATAGAGTTTTTTTTTTTTTTTTTTATGGATGCCCTAGCAGGTGCTGAGGATCACAGCTGTTGGCTGTTTCTTCTGTACATGCCTCCCTCACTTGTCATTACCTTCTAAGTCCAGGTACCTAGTTGCTTGTCTCTTTCCATCCCTTCATTGAGCTGCCTTTTGGTTGTACTCTGAAGGTATCTCTGATTGGCAGAGGTTTGAGACTTGGCCTTTTTTTTTCTTTTTCTATGTAGGAGGGGTATCAGCTAAGGGCATCAAATATCCCCCCCCTAAAAAAAAAAGGCTCATTGAGATGCCAGTCCCCAAATAGCATCCAAAGGGGTAGTCAAAAATTGAAGGACAAGTGTCTTGAAACATCCTTCTTGAAGAAGTTCAAGTCATAAGAAGCTGGAAATATGGAAGCAGGTAGGGAATTCCAGAGTTTACCAGGGGAAGGGATGACTGAATGAGAATTCTGGTTAACTTTTGCATTAGAGAGGTGGACAGAATAGGGGTGAGAGAAAGGAAGTTGTGCAGCGGGAGGGGAGGCATACAGTTAGCATGATTAGAAGAGCAGTTACCATGAAAATAGCAGTAGAAGAGATGCAACATTGTGGCAATGAGAAAGAGGCTGAAGACAGTCAATTAGAGGAGAGTTGATGAGACGAAAAGCTTTTGATTCCACCCTGTCTAGAAGATTGGTATGAGTGGAACCCCCCTTAGGCATGTGAAGCATACTCCATACATGGATGGATAAGGCCCATGTACAGAGTTAGCACCTGGAAGGGTGAGAAAAACTGGCAGAGACATCTCAGAATGCCTAACTTCAAAGACACTGTTTTAGCTAGAGATGAGATGTAAAGTTTCCAGTTTAGATTATAAGTAAAGGACAGACTGAGGATGTTCAGTGTAGGAGAGGGAGACAGTTGAGTGTCAGTGAAGAAGAGGAGTTAGTTGTCTGGAAGGTTGTGTCAAGTTGATAGATGGAGAAATTGAGTTTTTGAGGCACTGAACAATACTAAGTTTGCTCTGCCCCAATCAGAAATTTTAGAGAGATCAGAAGTCAGGCATTCCATGGCTTCACATGGTGTTTTATCATGGTGGCTTTCTTCTTCTCCATGCAGTATCACTCTCCTACAGTATGTAGATCTTGGGATTCAAATGCTCTTTAGCAGGAGGCAATGCCTCCAGTAGCTATTTCTGAAAGATTTTGTTAGAAATTGACAAAACCAAATGGAAGAAAAGCCCAGCAGTATCTACCAAAGCATCTGTGAAAAATGGTAAGAAGGCTAGATTCTTTATTAAATTGAATGTGCCAGTACCCATGCTTAGGGTTTGCTTTGGAAAAGACTTTAGACTGACTTAACTCATGTAGTGTGTCATCAAGTACCAGAAGACTGTAATGCTCTCAGAACAGTGCTTTGTTCAATTCTCTAGGGTCTATGCAGATTATGTCACCTTTTTTCTTAGGTGTCACAACAATTTGGCTGATCAACTGTATCAGTTCATTGATAGGCATGATAACACCTAATTTCTCCTGCCTACCAAGTTCAGATTTTGGCTTTAACCTGAGTGCAACAGGGTCTCTCCTATCAGGCACGATTGTAGGTTTAGCTTGAGGATCTAGTGAATGTGTCTGTAGGCCTGGTAGGGTGCCTGAATAGCCACTACAAGTCTCAGCCTTGTGATGAGCCTTAGTTAGTTTTAGAGCATCTACACGCTTTTCTTTTCCTCTCCCTTCCTCTTTTGTCTTGTCTTGTTCCTCCCTCCTTGTCACCTCCCCTCCCCATTATTTGTCAAGGGAGATGGGGGAGGGAGGTAAAGAGAAGGGGGGTAAAGAGAGAGAGAGAGAGAGAGAGAGAGAGAGAGAGAGAGAGAGAGAGAGAGAGAGAGAGAGAGAGAGAGAGAGAGAGAGAGAGAGTGTGGATGGATGGAGGGAAAGAATGGGGAGGGAAGAAGGGAAGGGAGAGGGAAAGACGGAAGGAGAGGAGGACAGGGAATGGGGGGAGAAGGGAAGAAAAAGGGAAGGGAAGGGAAGGGAAGGGAAGGGAAAGAGAGAGAGAGAGAGATTGACAAATTATCAAGTGACTAATGGCATTCCTTCACAAAGAGTGGTCCAGCACCACCTCTCCACCAACTCCTTTGCTTATTTCATGCTTAATTACATCATTTTCTCATGTTAATGTTTTAATAATTAGTTATAGAATCAGATACGACTTTCTGGGTGTCATATGAAAAATCATACCTTGTAGAAAATATTACTTTTCACTTTATTAAAGAAGCTCAAAGTTATTCCCACTTGTCCTGGGCAAGGCTGTCACCAACCAGTCCTGGGTCCCCTTCCTCCCTCCTCCACCAGGCAAAGGAATGGGGTCCTCATTATAATTCAGCTCAGCTGTTAATTGTAGAGTTTTTTTTGGTTTCTTTTTGCACACTCATTAATTTAATGGTTTCTATTTAATTTTTAGAATATAAATTTGCATTGTGTATATTTAGATCTCATTTTCAATCTGTAGAACACCACCTCTCCCCTTCTAAACCTCATCTTCTTTTCCTCACTGAAACTCAGGTGTCTGAGACAACTGACAGTAGCCCCTTTTCTGTTTCCTCCTACTTTCTCTATCCTCATTTTCGATCCAAAGCTGGATGCTGCGTTTATGTGCGCAATGACTTAACCTGCTCTCGTGCCCACGCTCTTGAATCTTCCGAGTTTACCACCATCTGGCTACGACTACAGAGTCACTCTCATACTAAATTTATCTGTGCTGTATACCTCTCTCCTAACTCCTCTGACTATAAGAAATTCTTTGACTACTTAACTTCCAAAGTGGAGCACATTCTGACCCTCTTCCCTTTTGCAGAGATCTCCATTCTTGGAGATTTCAATGTTCACCACCAGCTTTGGCTTTCCTCTCCCTTCACTGACCATCCTGGTGAACTAGCCTACAACTTTGCTATCCTCCATGACCTAGAGCAATTGGTGCAACACCCTACTCGCATTCCTGACCGTCTTGGAGATATGCCCAACATTCTTGACCTTTTCCTGACCTCTAATCCTTCAGCTTATGCTGTCACCCTTTCTTCTCCGTTGGGCTCCTCCGATCACAATCTCATATCTTTATCTTGTCCTATCACTCCAATCCCCCCTCAGGATCCCCCTAAGCGAAGGTGCTTCTGGCGTTTTGCCTCTGCCAGTTGGGGGGACCTGAGAAGGTATTTTGCTGATTTTCCTTGGAATGACTACTGCTTCTGTGTCAGAGACCCGTCTTTGTGTGCTGAGCGCATAACAGAGGTGATAGTGTCTGGCATGGAGGCGTACATTCCTCACTCTTTTTCTCGTCCTAAACCTTCTAAACCTTGGTTTAACACAGCTTGTTCTCGTGCTATACATGATAGAGAGGTGGCCCACAAAAGGTACTTAAGCCTTCCATCACCAGAATCTCATGCACTTTATATTTCTGCCCGGAACCATGCCAAGTCTGTTCTCCAACTAGCCAAAAACTCCTTCATTAACAGAAAATGTCAAAACCTTTCAAGATCTAACTCCCCTCGTGATTTCTGGCATCTAGCCAAAAACATCTCCAATAACTTTGCTTCTTCTTTCCCTCCTCTATTTCAACCAGATGGCACCACTGCTATCACATCTATTTCTAAAGCTGAACTCTTTGCTCAAACCTTTGCTAAAAACTCTACCTTGGACGATTCTGGGCTTGTTCCTCCCTCTCCTCCACCCTCTGACTACTTCATGCCACGTATTAAAATTCTTCGCAATGATGTTTTCCATGCCCTCACTGGCCTAAACCCTCGGAAGGCTTATGGACCTGATGGGGTCCCTCCTATTGTTCTCCGAAACTGTGCCTCCGTGCTTGTACCTTGCCTAGTCAAACTCTTTCAGCTCTGTCTGTCAACATCTACCTTTCCTTCTTGCTGGAAGTTTGCCTACATTCAACCTGTTCCTAAAAAGGGTGACCGTTCTAATCCCTCAAACTACCGTCCTATTGCTTTAATTTCCTGCCTATCTAAAGTTTTTGAGTCTATCCTCAACAGGAAGATTCTTAAACATCTATCACTTCACAACCTTCTATCTGATCGCCAGTATGGGTTCCGTCAAGGCCGCTCTACTGGTGATCTTCTGGCTTTCCTTACTGAGTCTTGGTCATCCTCTTTTAGAGATTTTGGTGAAACTTTTGCTGTTGCCTTGGACATATCAAAAGCTTTTGATAGAGTCTGGCACAAAGCTTTGATTTCCAAACTACCCTCCTTCGGTTTCTATCCTTCTCTCTGTAACTTCATCTCAAGTTTCCTTTCTGACCGTTCTATTGCTGCTGTGGTAGACGGTCACTGTTCTTCTCCTAAATCTATTAACAGTGGTGTTCCTCAGGGTTCTGTCCTGTCACCAACTCTCTTCTTATTATTCATTAATGATCTTCTAAACCAAACTTCTTGTCCTATCCACTCCTACGCTGATGATACCACCCTGCACTTTTCCACGTCTTTTCATGGGAAGAAAATAAAGAAGAGTGGATGTTCAAGTGACATCAAGAAATACAACTTTCCATATAGAACTAATAATAATAATAATAATAATATCAGGTTTATTTATCAAGAGGCAGCAGACAATACAGTGATAGTTGCTGAAGGGGTCTTGATTTACATGGAAATAAAAGTTAAAAACAATACATATATACTATGTTAAAATATTTAAACTATTAAAATCAACTTAAAGTAAAAAGTTTACCAGGGTAAAACACTTTAGAAAAAGAATATAGTGTCCATGTATTTTTGTGCCAGTTATGTCTACTTGTAGACATAACAAGGGGATGGTGGAGTTCCTGTACCTTTCTGTGCGGCACCTGACAGGTGGTAACCTGGCACTGTGCCTGGTCTGATACCGTGATGGTGCTCGCTGGGGGAGAAGCTGCAAGTGGTCATTTTCTTTCATTTTCTCCCTAAAACTGAGGGTAAGCTGACCTCTCCTGTCCTCCAGGGAAGGCAGGCCGAACGTGGTAAGCGTGGCTGTGTAGCTGTTGTAGCTGCCTCCGAGGATGATACGACACACCCGCTTCTGCACACATTCCAGGGTGGTTCATTGTGCGGTTGTAAGGCCAGAATGCCACACCGGGCACGCGTACTCCAGCACGGGTCATATGCGCTGGCAGTATAGCTGCACTAGTTGTTGCTGTGTTGCTCCAAACGATCTCGCTTTGAATAGCATG
The DNA here is from genome assembly GCF_035594125.1 of Scylla paramamosain. Taxonomy (NCBI): domain Eukaryota; kingdom Metazoa; phylum Arthropoda; class Malacostraca; order Decapoda; family Portunidae; genus Scylla; species Scylla paramamosain. Next base: position 9,264,353 of record NC_087158.1, on the reverse strand, counting down.
AAGAATAGCTTGGAAGCCTTCTTGACGATATGATCGACGTGGTCCTGCCAGGTCAAGTTGGAGTTCATGACTAGTCCGACTACTTTGGCTATGTCGACGCAGGGGATGGGGTTGGCGTCGAGATGCACATCTGGAAATGCCACACCCTGCCGCAAGAGGTTGATATTTATCAGTTGACATTTATTTGGGTTAGGTATTAATTTGAGTTGTTGGCACTGTTCATTGATGGTGGTGATAAGTTGCTGGAGTCGGTTTGCTTGCAGGTCCGCTGTTGTATTTACCGAGAACACAGTGACGTCATCTACAAATTTCACTTTATGGGATGAATGTTGTAACAGGCTGTTGATGAGGGCAAGGAAGATGACAGGTCCGATGCAGGTCCCCTGCGGCACCCCACATGTGGTGGGAAGCCACGTGGATGTTTTATCTTTGTATTTGGTACGCTGCTGCCTGCCCGTGAGGAAAGATGAAATGAATGGTAGAAATGACGTGCGGCAACCGAGGTTGTACAGTTGGGTCACTGCTACGCTGTGATCCACGTTGTCAAAAGGCTTCTTAAAATCAATCAGGCACATCTGGGCCACCGTATTACGCTGCTCCAGACCTTTCAGGATGGCGTCCAGGAGGAACACCATGTACTGCGTGGTAGAGCGTCCCTTCAAGTTACCGAACTGGTGCTCATCGATGTGTGGGCGCATGTCCGTCAGGGCTACGTCTGCAACGCGCCCCTCCAGCACCTTCCCGAAAGTGTGTGTGAGAGACACGGGGCGTAGCTGCCCCAGGTTGATCACATCAGCCACCTTGGGCAGGGCTGTCACTGTGGACTGCTTCCACTGGTCAGGGCAGGCTCCTGTTTGTAGGCACTTGTTATAAATTATTTCAAGCGGTTGGCTCAGTTCATATGCAAATTCTTTTACTAGTTTTAGCGGAATTTCACCTTGGGGAGTAGATTTGTTTGTTTTTATTTTTTTTTAAGTCTTTATAAATATCATGCCTCGAGTAGTAAGGGGGAGGCAGTGAAGGTTGGTGGGCAGGTACGATACTTGGGTCCAGGGGTGGATAGTTTGTACATATTGTGGCAAAGTGTGCATTTATCGCATTAGCAATCTCACATGGGTCACTTAGGTTGAGGAAAGGGAGGCTTACAGGCTTTCGTTTAGGTTCTATAAGTTTTGCAATGCACTTGTTAAATCCACTTTCACTTTGTGTCGTCACAAAATAGTCATGTTTCGCCTGTTTAATTTTTCTCTTTGCACAACAATTTAGTACACGATACCATTCTGAGTTCCCTTTGTTGTACGCATTTCGCTTTTTAACTATCAACCGCTTTATCTCAGGGGTCATCCACGGTTGGTCACTCTCGCTTTCGCCATGTTTTCAGCGGGAAGTAGGCTTTGTATTGGTGTTGGAGGATAGCGTGCAATGCATTTTCTTGTTGTTCTATGCTGGGGTATGTTTCTAGGAATGACCAGTCTACCGCTGTAATCCAGGATCCGAATTCCCTCATGGACGATTCCTTGTAGGGGCGGTACTGCACAGTGTGGTGGCGCGGGGGTAAGGCTGGTGTGGCCGGCTGCACCAACACGCACTTGTGTCTGCTCAGACCAATAGGGGGCAGGTATACAGGGGACCTATAGTAATGCATGTTTGTTAGCACAAGATCTAACACGGAATTTTCATGAGTGGGCTGTGTCATCAAGTTTTTCAGACTCAGTTGATTACATATCTGATCTTTATTAACCCCATTAAAATCACCACAGATTTTCACTTTACAATTATTATGCCTCTGTCTGAACATATCCATACTCGTTATTATGTGTTCAGTGAGATCACTATGTGTATTAGCGTCAGAATCTGGGGGATAGTACAGCACACACAATATTATTTGGGACACTTGTTTTACATTTTTCAGGTGTACCCAGAGACACTCAAGGTGTGGAGGGACAGTGATTTGTGCTCTCACTGCTTGTAAATGTTTTCACGCGTACAAACACACTCCTCCGCCATGGGTGTCACGGTTTTTGTGGAACAAGTCATAGCCATTAATTTCATACTGGTGAGCCGGTTTATTCACTGAGAACCATGTTTCACTTATTGCAATAATGTCTGGGTCCTCTTGTTTCACAACAACACTTAATTCGTCAAACTTGTTGGTTAGGCTGGTGGGGTTGGTGAGTAGCAGTGATGGCAGGGGAACGGTAGACCGAGGCTCCCGAGGGATGGGGGTGAGGTGGCGGTGCTTTGTCGGGCCCAGCCTGGGAGCCGAGGTGCGAGGTAGGGTCACTGTGGGGATGGGTCGTTGCATGTGTGTCCCACCATGCCTCGCCACCTCTTGGGAAATGGGGGTGAGGTGGCAGTGCTTTGTCGGGCCAGGCCTGGGAGCCGAGGTGCGCGTTAGGGTCACTGTGGGGATGGGTCGTCACATGTGTGTCCCGGCACGCCTTGAATGGGCTTTGTATAGGGACAGTTGTTTCAGGGTCATGATCGTTGGTGTGCTGGGATAACTAAAGTTTTTACGTCTGGCAACCAGGTCACTGCGATCGTACACTAGTCGGGCCATTCTTCATTATAAGACACTAAATATCACAATGTCGTTCCACTTCTAGTCTTTTACCACAGTGTCGACGATGTCCTTATGTACTCCTACGGACAATTCCAAAGCACAAATGGTCCTAGTAATGTAGAAATCGCAGATATTGGTGGAGCTCCGTGATCCGTGGCAGCAGCTGTACAGCACCCAGTGTGTGTGTTGAACTATTGAAATCTGGAATGATTTGAAGGAAGATGTGGTTGTGGCAAACAGTATACATATGTTTAAAGAGAGACTGGATAAATATGGTTATGGAGACAGGACAAAATGAGCTTTGGCTCATGCCCTGTACAACACAACTAGGTAAATACAATCACACATAATTTTTTTTCAATAACTTTATGATGAAACATAATCTTTTTTCCATAACAACCTCATAAAATAGGGGTGTGTCTTATGCAGAGGTGCATCTAATACTCCAGCAAATACAGTAGACAGTAGAGTACCACAAGAATTAGTGCTAGCACCAATACTTTTCCTGATCTTTATAAATGATATGCCTGAAGAAGTAGAGTTGCATGAGCTTGTTTCCCACAGAGAAATATAGAAGTTTAGAACAAGCCCAGTGAGCATGTAGTATCATCAATGAGTGTGAACAACTTCAACGAAAAACTGGACAAGTGTAGATACGGAGACAGGACCACATGAGCATAGCTCAGGTCCTGTAAATTACAACTAGGTAAATACAGAGAGAGAGAGAGAGAGAGAGAGAGAGAGAGAGAGAGAGAGAGAGAGAGAGAGAGAGAGAGAGAGAGAGAGAGAGAGAGAGAGAGATTTGAAGGAGAGCAACACATCGTCGGCCATTGTCTAGGTCAGTGGTTCTCAAACTATGGGTTGCGACCCAAAGTTGGGTCGCGAGATCAATTTTGATGGGTCGCAGGGACACAGGAACATTATCATGCTTTCAGTGTTTCAGTGTATTTCAGTTACTTAATTGAATTATTCTTCTTTAACTACAAATTACTTTTGTTATGTATGTTCATCTTCCCTCCACCTCCCTCCTATCTATTTTTTTTCCAAAATAAAGTGTATATATCATTGTACATTTTCTTTCTCTTTACTCTACTCTGGGTTGCGAAGGAATGAAATGTTCCAAATAGGGTCGCTCATGAAAAAGTTTGAGAACCACTGGTCTAGGTCACTCACTGGCTGTCACACAGCCACAATTCATTTCCTAAACATGTGGTTGACTGTGTGTCAGCCAACTCTCCCACATTTTAAGACCTAGTATATTTGTAGAATAAAGCAAGCATTCGACAATTTTGAAATATGCATTTACAAACTTTCATAAAATTAAACGAGTGTTCGATATCCTTAAAGGGGTTGTTATACCTAAAATTTGGTAAACAGAGGTTCATTATGTTAACAGTTTATTGTATTCAAAAACATATAAATAAAATTGGGGTGATTTTCTGGGGGGCTGGAACAGATTAATGGCATTTCAGTAAATTTCAATGGTGAAAATTGATTCAACATACAAGCAAATTAAGTTGAGCTCTGTCATGGAATGAATTAAATTTGTAAGTCAAGGTACCACTGTATATATATATATATATATATATATATATATATATATATATATATATATATATATATATATATATATATATATATATATATATATATATATATATATATATATATATATATATATATATATATATATATATATATATATATATATATGCTAACTGCTCTTCTGATCTTGGTAACTGCATGCCTCCCCTCCTCCTGCAGCCTCGCTGCACAAGACTTTCCTCTTTCTCTCACCCCTATTCTGTCCACCTCTCTAATGCAAGAGTTAACCAATATTCTCAATCATTCATCCCTTTCTCTGGTAAACTCTGGAACTCCCTGCCTGCTTCTGTATTTCCAACTTCCTATGACTTGAATTCCTTCAAGAGGGAGGTTTCAAGACACTTATTCATCAATTTTTGACAACTGCTGTCACACAGCCACAATTCATTTCCTAAACATGTTTTAAACAGTCTTTCATGGGACTGGCATTTCAGTGGGCATTTTTTTTATTGGATTTTTGTTCCCCTTGGCCAGTGTCCTTCCTACATAAAAAAAAAAAAAAATATATATATATATATATATATATATATATATATATATATATATATATATATATATATATATATATATATATATATATATATATATATATATATATATATATATATATATATATATATATATAGTTATGACCACAAATCCCAGCCCCTTCACAAAGCTGCTGCAGGTGGACTAGCTTCCCTGAACCACCTCCTACGTGGACTCAGTGCAGGACTTGAAGACGGGTGTACAGGGTCCCTTGTGACTCCTGCACCCTTTTCATAATGGTCATAGCTCTAGGTCTCACTAAGTTGAGGTCACCAGACTGTTTTACCAATCCACAAACAAGGGAAATACTCAAAACAATGCTTCACACCCACAGCTGCAAAAGAATTGACAACCACATCTAGGAAAAACAGTTATAACACAATAACACACATATGGCCGAGGTATAATACTTCATTGGATATCTGCCCTCCATGACGAATCCATTCACTGTCCAATGGCGTATTATAGTCTCAAGCCAAGTAGTGTCATTTACTGCTCCCCCTGGATAACAAGCCTTGTCAGGACCTGAGGAGGAAGTAAAGTTCACTACACAGCTAATTACTCAAGTCCTCTGTGGCTGAACTGCATCAGCCTGCAGTATCATTAAAGACAAAACAGGGTCATTAACAAAAGACACAAGAAACTACCACAAAAGAGTGCCCACGAACACACAGGAAGGTCATTCACTGCTCACTGCACAAGAGCTCGGCCCACACAAACAGGCAGCCGAGGAGTCATTTCCCTCGGTATAGTATGTTATACACAACCACCCTTACTGGCAGACTACCATGGAGACTCCTATTCTATATAAGTAGGCCAGGGTGTACAGCCAGTAATGACTCACTTATCCTCTTGAAGCAACTGACCCAACTAATTCTTATCCTGCCCTAGTCTCCGTCAAATATTAGAGCACGATTCAGTATGTCTGCTCCGTCTAAGTGCCTGGTAGTGACTGGAAAACATGCCCAACACTCTCCCTCTGCTGCTACAGGGAGGGGGTACTAGGAAGGAGGAGGGGACAGGCAACATACATACCTATGCACACCTGTCCACACACTGCTCCCCATGTGATCTTTACTTAAACAAAACACTTTACTTCTAAAAATTCTACTAATTAAACTAGGGGGCTAGATGAATAGTGATTACTTCATTGTCGAGGGCAACTATTCTACTAAATACTGAATGAGACTCAAATTGAATGGAAAAGGGGAAGTAAGGAAATTTATGTGGGGAACATGAGAAACTGCTTGAATAAATATCATTGTAGAAGCGTCAGGCTTGGTAGCTCCGTGTCCAGGACACGTCCAGGTCTCGCTCCCAGCCTGTCTCTCTTCTCGTCTCTCGCTCTCCTCATTTCGTTATTCTTTTCTCATTATGTTCTTACTACTTTCTTCATTTCATATTGCTTTATCTCACTGCACATAACACGCCCCCTCACAAAAAATACATTTTCAGAAGATACATAAAGCTTACGAAAATTTTAGGAACACACAACAAATTCAAAATCAACACACAACTAATAGGGCAAATCATTAAACTCAAACAAGGGGCACATACTCATCACAAAACATCAAAGGCTACTATAGCACAGACATGAATAATTATTACACAACTAGAAATAATAGGGCTCCCACTAGGCCTTTCAACTCAGACTGCTGCTTCTTCTTTCTCCTCCTACTCCTCCTCCTCCCAGACTTGTCTATGGTTCTACACCAGGACCTGTGGTCTCCTCTACTACACTGGTGTGCAAGCTTTCTTCTGCAAGGTATCATGTTGAGATCTCTCTTCCAGCAACCATAGCTGCATTAACTCTGCCAGTGACTCTGGTCACTCCTCTGCCTCTGTTGTCTCCTTGGTCCTCTGCCTTCACTACTTCTCTGCCAACTCTCATCTCTCCTTCTACGTTCTTCACTACACACCCTGTTCCATCTGTATCTTCTTCTCCACACTGTACAAGCTTCAGAGTCACTCTGCAAAGACATCCCTGCATCCATGCACCATGCAATGAGCCCACCAAGGACCATAGTCTCCTGGTGTAGGCATCATGCCAGGCAAAATACTTCCCACGCAAACAAAACTCTCCCTCAGGCCTTTACTGCCCACAATGTCACTTCTGCTTGCTCATTCCCAACTCCATGAAGCCTCCGTGCCACACCCATAAAATTGATAAAACAAAAATGCCAGTTCCTTAGCAAAACTCAGAGGGGCCATCTGTCTGCTCTTAACAAAACAAAATAGTACTTCCCAGGTGTGACACCACCAAGCCTGCATCTCATTGTCAGATACAACACTACTATCACTGCACTTCTCCCACTGGCTCCTTGATGACAGGTATTGCCACAGGACACAGCACATACATCCCCACACATGAAGCCAAACAAACACACATGGCCGTCACAAAGCTACAATCCCCGGCTCCAACATGAGCCCGGCCAAGGTGCTTCTCGGCCAGCCCCACTGGTCCCAGCAACTGCTCCAGTGTGCATTCAATTCTCATATCCAATACCTTGTCACTTCAAGGAAGTTGACATCCACCAACACAGACTAAACTTCTCACCTGACAATCATCAACAACAACTCAGCCAAACAAAGTCCCTAGCAACACTGAGGGTGCTTCCTGAACGACAAACAAAAAAGCATCACAGGCAGCCTCACTCAGCGCTACCTCCCAACGCAGCTCCGTAATGCTCACATCAAATACATCATAGCAACTTGCCCTGAGAGGAGTAATCAGGCAAGCAACATCATCAATTACCTCTACACCAGGGGAAACAACACCAACCATAACGCAACTGAGAGGGGCCCCAAACAAGAGGTCATCAGGCTGGTAAGTCTGACCCAGTTACGCCCATCAAACATGGCCACACCCGATCACCAAAACAGTGCCAGATGCTCCCGAGTCATCTTGACTCCAAAATGACCACGCACCAGGCTGCTACGTTCTTCCAGAACCCATGCCTCCTTAATTGTGGATGGCACATCAAAATGGAGCAAGAAACCTCCGTCCTCCTCTTTCTGCTGGTTATTCACAATAGTGTTACTCTTAACACATGCTACCCAATCCTCTGCTTCCTTGCCATCCACCCCTGCCTTGGCAAGTAGTGGGGCAACACATACATGAGGGACAGAACCCTCCTTGACTACACTGACAGTTGTTGCAGCAGCTGCCAGCATGGGTGGCTCACTACATGAGCAAACACCTGTCATGTCTGGTCTCAGCAAGGGAGCAGCCTGCTCCCTGCCTCTGGTGCACCCCACAGGGGAGGAAACTCCCACCTCCCCAGCAGAGTCAGGAGTCTCCTTGCCCTCAGCAGCAACCCCTGACACACCAGACACAACTAACTGGGGCTCAGACTCAGTACCAATGCCCACAGTCTCAACACCAGGTGACAACTCAGCCTGAGCACCTCTGAGAGGTTCTGCAGGGTGAGGCAAGCCATCAAATCAAACAAATAACCCAAACTCATCACTCCAACCTCACCCTCAGCAACACTGTCACCAAAATCAGGTGCTTCTTGTGGTGGCTCTGCACTTTTGCAGTCAGTCCCAGCACACTGACTCAAAGATGAATCTAACTCTGGCTTGTCAAAACCCTGGCCAGCAGCCCTTTGGGCACTCTGCCCCAACTGTGGCATCAGTACAAACACAGCACTCCTTTTGTGGTGGCCCTGTCTTATTGCAGTTGACCCCTGGAGTCACAGATCTTGTGGGCGCCCGATGCCGGGGTGCTCACATTGCCTCAGGGTGAGTAACAACAAGACTAACAGAGTCAGCAACATCAGCAACCTCCACATCCGGGTCAGCGTCCATGGATGGGAGCTGCACCCAGACTCTTCCACCTGTCAGGTCATTCCCCAGAAGAAAATCAACACCAGACACTGGGAGGTCCTCTGCTAGTGCTACTGGTGCCTCTGCAGTCACTAACAAGCATGACAGCCTAATCTCCGCTGTAGCAAAGCTCTCCACAATGCCAATTCCTTGCCACAGGCTGATCAGAGGCAACTTGCCTCCCAGTCACATTCCTGCACAGCAGCTGCTGTGCCACTGTGTCTTTCAAAACTGTAACAGGTTATGTAACCCCATCAATTTAAACAGTGCCCTTACATAGAAATGGACAGCACCAGTCAAAGTCAGACTTCACAGAGGACAGTGAGGTAACAACAGATGAGGGGGCGGCCACACCGGCCTTTCCACCTTCATGACTAAACACAGCCTGGATCTCATCACCCTTCTGATCCTGACCCTGGGACATGATCAAGGCCACTGGCTTCTGGGGCGTCTTGGAAGGTGTGACAGTTATTAATTTGGGACAATTAAAGTTAAAGTATCCTGTACTTCTACAATAATAACACATGGGCTACACACTATACTGGGGAATGCTGTGTTGCATGCACCCAGACTGTCTCCCTTGTGGGCTGGTTGGAGACTTATTTATTACCTACATGGCTGACTTGCCCTGACTTATTACTAGAGCTACTACTGAAACATGGACTCCCAGACAAACTGGCGCCAGCTACGCCACTAGACACATCATCACTAGCTTCACCAGACGTAACACCAATCCACTGTGGCACAGGCAGCCAGTGTGCCAACACATGGTCATCTGCCCATGTAGCCGCCTCCTTAAGGCCTTTGAATTTTTTCTCGCGGAGCAGCGGTACTAACTCCTTCTCGGCCACATTAATAATCTATTACCATGAATTCTTTTAACTCATGGTAAGAGGTGGCCTCCAAGTCTCGCTCCCAACCTGTCTCTCTTCTCATCTCTCACTCTCCTTGTTTCATTATTCTTTTCTCATTCAGTTCTTACTACTTTCTCCATTTTATATCACTTTATCTCACTGCACATAATAATATATATATATATATATATATATATATATATATATATATATATATATATATATATATATATATATATATATATATATATATATATATATATATATATATATATATATATATATGGTGTAATGCAAGTTTCTGGAAATACTGAGAGGTGAAAGAACGTGTAATTCTAAGTAAAAAATGTTCTATACACATATGCATTTTAAGGTTTTGTTTACCTGTCAGAGGAGTTGAAAATGTGTGTGTGTGTGTGTGTGTGTGTGTGTATATATATATATATATATATATATATATATATATTGTGTGTGTGTGTGTGTATATATATATATATATATATATATATATATATATATATATATATATATATATATATATATATATATATATATATATATATATATATATATATATATATACACACACACACACACACACACAAGTTTGGAACAGGCCATGTAGAATGAGCCTTTTATGAAACATTATAATGATAAAATACCTCTTGAGGCATCAATAACTAAAATTAGAGAGATACTATATATCCATGTACTGAAATACTCTGAATGTCAAGCCATATGTGTTTGTAAACACATGCACATGTAAGCCTATTACATCTTGTGTAAGCTTGGAGATGATTGACTATTTCCTGCCACCAGAACCCTCTGCTGACTACCAGTTGCAACAACTCTCATTCCTTGCCAGGATGTTGCTATGTTATTGCTAAATACCGATTTATTACCTCCAATAGCAGCTTGGTAACTTGGTCCTCATAAGAGGATCTAGTTGGTAAATTTGATGAATCCAGGCCCTGTCTTGTTGAATCTTGGCAGCACTGACTCTCATTCTGATCATCCATAGCAGCCCATCCATAAACTTTTCTCTCTGAATGTATGGAAAGGAAAGAAGGTGATGGTGAATTTTATTTACATTCACAGATGAAACAGTGTTTGTTCAACTATATTTCTGTTTTCTATCTCAGTTGGGGAAAAACAAAGTAATTATGGTGAGTATGAGTTAAGGAATAAAGTTTCATGTTTTCTACACTAATTTACATATATTTGTCATGTCCAGCCATTATGAAGTTATGCTTAAAATTAAACATGTACTCTTAGGCATAAAATACTCGTGAATATGATGGTGCTTTCAGATTTTGCATGAAAAGTGATCTAAAAGAGAAAAGGAAAGATTTCTATGAGTATCTTGTGCCTTGTATCAGCTGTAATGAACACAAAAAAAAAAAACATGAGCAGTCTGCAACGGTCATAATCATTAAATCACTAACCCAACTGTACACACAGTCAAAAAAGTATTGTTACACTGTAATGCTGCTCTCCTTGTCTTCTCAGTGTGTTTTAAATGACCCTCTGATGCATATATCTAATAGCTCATTTGGGTAAGGAGTACAAAATTAATGTCTCATCTGATTAGGCAGGAACACAGACATCAATCACTCAAAAGGAAAATTATTAGAAACAACCCTGGAAATTATTTTGCCACTGCCACTAAATTTTTCCAGATTCCTTGATTGGTTTCACTAATGGGATGATAGATCCCAAAGCTGTATAGCAAATCAGAGGAGAGAAGGAATTAAATGTTATTGAGGCAACTTGCAAGCTAGACCCAAAGAGGGACACTACAAAAGTGCCGCAAGGCAGACAAAGCCCAGCTGTGCCTCATGACACCACTCTCCACTCACCTCCCCTCTGTCTGACAGGTAAAATACCTTGAATTTAAAGTTGTAATAGTCTGTAACTATATGTGTTAGGGAAGACAGTGACAATAACTTGGGAGTGAAAAGAAGTGTATTAAAGTGAAATATGATTGAAATAATGATATGTGCATGTTGGGGTGTTGGTGGCAGACAAAGCCCAGCTTTGCCTCATGATGCCACTCCCACTCACCTCCCTTCTGTCTTACAGGATGTTATGTTTTAGATGAGTACATTTCTCTGGACCATGTTAAGGGGTAATGTTAAGGGAAGTAACGCCTTGTAAAGGCCAGTGTGCATTTGATGGTTGAGTGTGGTTAGGGCAGTACTTGTTTAGGACCTGGTTTGTCTGCCATCATGGGACATAAGATGGTGGATAGGGTAATGCTGCGCTGTAAATGATGGCCAGTCAATAGACCATATTGCTTACTTGTGGCATTTAGGTGGGGAAGGGGAAAGTTGTTGCACAACCTGTTTCATATGACTTAGGAATAGAGTCCTGGGACTCGTCCCTGATTGCAGAAATTAAAGGCCCCCTTAAAAACCCTCCATAGTACATATGGAGGGAGGGAAGGAGGAGGTATGAAGAAAATGGGTTGCATACGCCCCCTCCCTCCACCCATCCACCACATGCCAGGACTGTTCCATTCTCTTTTTTGCGACAAGAGTGAGAGGACATGTATTCCCTGATTGCTTCTCCTGCCAGCTTTGTCTTGGGGTTACAAGGATGGACGCCATGGATGGAGTTACATCAGCCACAGACCCTATGCCTCCTCTACATAGGAGGATCTGCAATGATAAAGGCTGTACAAGGCAGATAAGTAGTGAAACCATGGACCCTCATAACATCTGTGTTAAGTGCAGGGGTGGGGCATGTACCCTTACCAACAGGTGTGACAAGTGTAAGGATTGGGAGGAAGACACCTTGCCTAAGGCCTACAAGCTTCAACACATCCAAGAAGCGAAACATAAGTCTTATAGTAAGAAATGTACTTCCTTACGTCACTCATCATCATCCTCTCTCGGGAAACCAGAACCCTAGGGTTTGGTGCAAGTGACTGAACTACCAGAGGGCTCTTTTCTCTCGGCCCATTCCAGAGTGGACCCTGGCCCTTCAGCCTCACAGACAGAGTCACATCCATCGGCTGTTTTGCAGACACAGTTATCTAATGTGCTAAGTGTAATGTCTCGGTTTGCTAACTTCCAGAGCATGTCTGACACTGACAAACACACGTCTGAAGGACGTAGTTGAGGAGGTCGTTAAGGAGACAGTGGTTAGGGAGCTTCCTAACTACCTTTCAGTTTCAGCAGCCCCCCCACTGCCAACTGAGGTCACATCCTTTGCCCCACCCTCCACCGATGATGTTCAGCTCATTGATATGAGACAAGTTGGATTGGCCGGTGAGGGACAATTGACAGTGGGTGCTCCCAGGAATCCCTCACTTAATGTAGTTAGCTTAGGGGTACAGGGAGCAGGAAACCAGCACGAAGGCATCTCACGGGATGCATCAGTTCCCCCCCCCACATACTGACTATTCGTGCAAATAGGGGCCCTCTGACACAGGATCAAGCCTGCTCTCCCAGCAAGAGGTCCAGAAGGGAGCCTAAGGACCTGAAAGGATGAGTTAAACATTCACGACATGACCATTTATCTTACAGTGAGCAGGCAAGGGGTCTGACTGAGGTTGTTCCCACGGTCCCTGTGCCTCTCCCCTAACGTTTACCTCATAGTGAGGGGTCGAGAAGTGTTACTGAGGTTGCCCCCACGGTCCCTGTTACCCATGCACCTCAACACTACCCTTCTGTAAGAAGACACGCTTTGGCCAACAAAAACTCCAGTCTTGCAGGGAGATGGGGCTGATGCCCATGGTTTAGACTAATGAACCACATTCCCTGAACCCTCCAGCAAATTCCTTTGAAGACTGAGTTTTATGCTCCACAAGAACTTCGCATCCCTGTGCAGAACACCTATGAAGATTCGTGTGAATCATCACCAGGGAGGAGGAACAGCAAACAGAGGCCGAATCTTCAGACTTCCTAAAACCAGATTCGTAGATAAGTGGGTCTTGGATTTTTTATGTAGCGGGAGCTTGGCCACACTTCCTTATACACGAAGACTGAAGAGGAAGTGGTATGAAGTCAGCGACAATGCACAGAGGGGAAAGGGTTCTGTGGTGAACTCGTCCTTTGCTTACTTCCTTCCCAGGAATGCCTCAGATCTTCATCCATCCCTGTCTGGCACTGACATCCTCCACTTAGAGGAAGCTGTGCGGGGGATATGGGAAATTCAGAATTTCCAATTCTGGATATTCGGGGCTTTCTCAAGACTGGCTAAATTAGGAGAGGCTGCCCCGAACAAGGATGTGCTGATGGCACAGGCGGTTGCTAGTATGCAGCAGGTAATGCAGAGTGCTACATGGGAGATCATGATGGTGCTCTCTAACTTAATGACGTTCAGGAGGCAAGTGGTTTTGAAAACCCTACCCTTATCCTTCGCTGTCTCAGACAAAAGGATTCTACTTCAGTCATCAGTAGACTCCCCATTCCTCTTTGAGGAAGATAAGGTGGCTCAGGCAAGAAAGCACTCAGATGCGAAGGCCACTAAATCTTTTCAAGAGGCCCCTGCAGCTGCACTAAAGAAGAGACACCAACAAGCTGAGTCCCTTTTGAGTAGTCACCCAGCAAATAAACCCTCCACCTCAAGTTATCGACAACCACAACGGCAGGTCTCTAACTTCAAGAAACCAAGCCGCCCTGTCTCCTCTAACTACACACAAAAGGGGCGGCAGAATACAGTGGGCCTGAGCCCGAGCAAGTCGGGTTTTCACAAATAGGAGCCTCTCCTCTTGACCTCACAGGTAGTGGAGTGTCTCTCACATAGTTGGGAAGTATGGCAGGAGAAAGGAGCCAGACCATGGGTAGTGGAAATACTCAGAGAAGCCTATCGCATCCCTTTCACCAGTCATCTGCCACTTTAAGATTTCCCAATACATTTTGGGTGTTATTCTCCCAACTTAGTGAGAGGAAGAGCCCTGAAGGAGGAGATACCGTCTCTCTTGAGAAAGGGAGCGGTGGAGTTGGCATCCTCTAGCCCGGGGTTCTACAGCCACATCTTTGTGGTGCCCAAAGCTACGGGCAGGTTTTGTCCAGTAATAGATTTTTCAGTCCTAAATCGGTCCATCCACAAGACAAGGTTTTGAATGAAGACAAGTACATCAGTGATGTCGGCAGTGTGAAGAGGGGATTGGATGTTGTCTGTCAATCTTCAAGACACCTACCTTCAAATTCCTGTCCATCAGGAAAGCAGGAAATTTCTTCGCTTTGTCTGGGGGGATCAAACATTTGAGTTCAAAGTTCTATGTTTCGGACTGTCAACAGCACCTCAGATCTTTACGAGAGTGATGGGTCTAGTTTCAGTGACTTTACACCAGCAAGGGATATGATTGATCCATCACCTAGACAACTGGCTTCTACTGGCGCCCTCCAGTCAGGAGGCAAGGAGGTCAAGGGAAAAGCTCCTGTGCAAGACTCTCAAAATAACCATCAATTGAAACAAGTCAGATCTTAGAACCAAAGCAGGTTACAACCTTTTTGGGAATGGAAATCCATTCAATGATTTTGAAGGTTTTTCCATCACAAGGTAGAGTGTCCAGATTGTTGGAGACCATAGAGAACTTCATGAGCTGGTCCTGCCCACCAGCACAGGAATGGCTAGTCCTGCTCGGCCATCTTTCGTAGCTAGCTCAGTTAGTCCCAGGAGGTCAACGCAGGATGAGAAGCCTCCAATTCCAGTTGTCCAGCCACTGGGACAGAAGGGTGGCAAACAGTTCTCATCCAATACCAATGTCCCAGGGAGTTCTGGAGGACCTCCAGTGGTGGCCAGGCACTACGAACCTGTTCCGAGGCCACTCACTGGAGATAGAGAACCCAGAGTTGTTCCTATACTAAGACGCATTCTGGAAGCGGAGGTGAGCGGCAGTTGATCGCTACAGGAGCAAAGAGAACATATCACACTTCTAGAACTAAGAGCAATAAGATTGGAACTTCAAGTGTTTGAAGACAATCTGCAAGGACGGATGATAGCCATTTCTTTCAGACAACACCACAGCTGTGTCATACATCAAGAAAGCAGGAGGCACAAGGTCTGCCAAGCTCAACCATGAAGCCCAACAAACACTACAGTGGGTGGAGGACAAGGATGTGACCATCCTTACTCAATTTGTGAGGGGAGAGAGCAACAAAATGGTAGACTGTCTCAGCAGAAAGAATCAGACCATGGGTGCTGCATCAGCAGGTGTGCGACAGCCTGTGGAAACTTTGGGGTCACCCACTAGTGGATCTGTTCGCCACACGTCTGAACTACAGGCTCCCCAACTTTGTGTCACCTTTTCATGACCCATTGGCAGTGGCCATGGATGCATTTCTCTTTCCCTGGGACCACAAGAAACTGTATGCCTTTCCCCCCTTCCATGTCATCAGGAAGGTGATCAACAAGCTTCTCAGTTCAAAGGGGGTCAAACTAGTTCTGATAGTCTCCTTCTGGCCTCAGAGAGAGTGGTTTACAGCCCTTGTGGAGTTATCCATCGACACTCTAAGGAGGCTTCCCTTCAGGAAAGACCTTCTCTGTCAGTCCCATTTCTACAGGTTCCACCACAATCTCCATGTGCTCCAACTAGTAGGGTGGAGACTATCGAGTGACTTCTCTGATTTCAGGGCTATTCCAGAAGGGTTTTTTTGAATGATTGATTAATTGTTTATTGCCCAGAACAGCATTTTCTTTTTTACAGTGAAGTAGCATTACTTATTAGCCCGCTGAGCCGAGGCTCCCTAGCAGACAGAGGAATGATATACATATAAATTTGACTTATATAGAGGGCAGGGCAACAATGTAAATCATATAGAACAGTAGAAAATAAATAATATTATTACACCATTTTTTAGGGAATAATATCTTTACAATAAGTTACTTTTGTAATAAGCTACATAATTCAAATATACAAAAAAAAATACTAAAATTTTATTACAGATCTCAGTTTTGACTTAGACTATTAAATAGGAACTTTTTCATTTTACTTTTGAAAATATTGAAATTACAACAGTTTTTTTATATCATCAGGCAATACATTCCATACTTTAGGACCAACACAATGTATAGAAAATTTATACAGACTAGTTCTTGCTTGTGGGCAAATGAAATTAAGATGATTTCCTCAGGTACCTTGGCTATGGTGGAATACATTAAATATTATGTTATTAGGATCATTACCATTAACATTTTTATATATGGTCAGCGCTATGAAATATTTCTTTAAGAGGTTGAAAGTTAGTATATTTAAGTCCTTAAACAGTAAGTCGGTGGAATCATATTTACCTTTGAAGGCAATGGTTCTTACTATTTTCTTTTGTGCTACATAGACATCATTCACAACTGTAGGCCAAGTACAGCCCCAGATCGATAAACAGTAAATAAGGTACGGATAACATGATAAATAATATAAGCTGCGTAAGGCTTCAGTTGTGAGATTGTACCTAATTCTGAATAAAATTCCATAAGTTTTTGATAAGTTTGAACACACCAACTGTATATGCTTTTTGCAATTTAAATTTTCATCAATAATAACTCCTAAGAATTTTGTAGAAGAAACACGATTTAGCTCACAACCTCCATTAGAAACTGTTCCAAAATTACTTACAACAGAGCGGCTTTGAAACAATATGAAGTTAGTTTTATTAATGTTTACTGTTAATTTATTTGCAGTTACCCATTTGAATATGTTATGCAATTCTTGATTTAACTTCACATTTAAGTTACACAAATCATTATCTGCTACAAGAAGACTTGTATCATCGGCAAATAGAACGTAACTAAGCATATCACTAGCATTACATATATCATTGATGTATATCAGAAATAATATGGGACGTAATATAGAACCTTGTGGCACACCTTTAATAATAGTTTTTTTTTTTTATTTGACATGTAATTGTTACAAAATACAGACTGTTTCCTACCTGACATGTAACTAGCAAGCAATTTTAGTGGTAACCCTCTAACTCCAATGTTTTCTAGCTTACTTAATAATATGTTATGATCAACAGAGTCAAATGCTTTACTCAAATCAAGAAAAAACCCTACCACATGGTTCTTTCTCTCCATATTCTTGTATATTTCGCTTGTAAACTTTAGCATTGCTGTTTCTGTGGATTTATTTTTGCAGAATCCAAATTGATTGTTTGATAGCAGGTTGAAAGATTCTAGAAATACTGTCAGTCTCTTTGCTAGTGCTTTTTCAAATATTTTGCTAAGTGAGGGTAAAACAGAAATTGGTCTATTGTTATTTACATCTCCCTTATCACCAGATTTGAAGACTGGTATTATTTTAGCAATTTCAAGTTTATCAGGAAAATAGCATTGTCTAAAACATAGATTGATTATGTGAGTAAGTGGGGTTACTGATATACTCTGCTGTAAGTTTCAGCATTTCAGGTGAAACTTCATCATATCCTGCCACTGAGTTTTTCAAAGATTAAGTAATATTGTATTTCATCTATGGTAACTGGATAAAAGTAAACAGAACAGGCTGAAGCCTGATTCATGTAGTCCTTGTGAGAAACGTGTTGTATGTTTCCACGTGGATGTATCTTCACTGCCATGCTTAGAAAATTATCATTAAAGATAGTTGCTGCAGGAGCAGATTGATTCTTTAATTTGATTTCATTTGTATTTTTATTATTAATAGTTCTACCCAGTAGTTGGTTGATAATTTTCCAAGTGGCTTTAGCATCACCTTGGCTGGATTTCAATTCATCTTCATGCTATTTATTTTTACCAGTACATAAGATTGATACTAATTTATTTCTGTAGGCCTTATATCTTGATTTATAAGTTAAAGGCCATTTTACAGCCAGTTTTTCCAATCTGTGTTTTTCTTTAATACTGGTATTTAACCTGGAGGTTATACATGGACTTCTGTTGTACTTGTTATCTTTTACCTTTTTTACTGAAAAACATTGTTGAAAGTTATCAAGAAAAAATTCTAAAAACATCTCAAAAGCCTTGTGTGGATCGTAAGTATTTAGATTTTGTTCCCAGTTAGTAAGTCCTACTTTGTTTATGAAATTATTAATATTCACTAGGGTAAAACATCTTTTATATACATATGTATGTTTCTGGTTATTAGAGTTCATAAGGAACTGGGAGTAAACTGGAAAGTGGTCAGTTATATCAGTGTATATAATACAATTCATAATATTGTTTCCAGGTTGAGTTGTCCAAATATGATCAATAAGCATGGCGCCAGTATCAGTAACTCAAGTAGGCTTAGTAGTTAGTGGAAAAAATCTATGAGAATACATAAGATTCATAAAGTCTATTACGCTTGTATCGTTAGCTTTAAGCGAGTCTAAATTCCAGTCCCTGAAGAAATAATAGTTAGAGTACTTTTTCCCTTCAATAAAGTTCAGTAATTGATGTAAAGCATTAAGAAAGTCAAATAAATTACCTTTAGGTGGCCTATATACAGAAGCTAGAAAGTTAGATTCTCTATCAGTACAGAGTTCCACACAAACACATTCAAAATAAGATTCCAAAATACTACCTGAATACCTGAATTATAAATGTTTGAGACATACATACATACACCTCCACCATTCCTATCCATATTAGTAGTGTATAAATTATAACTTTGTATGTTAAACAATGGCACAATGTTATCTAATCTAGTTTCTGAGAAGCCCATGACATCAAATTTTATATAATTACAATTCAGACATTGATCAGTAAATGACTGACAATTGCTTGCAAGGCTTCTTATATTCATACTTAATAATGTTAATACATTATTAGTCCAAGGTTGTTTGTCGTGATCTGTTAGATATATATATATATATATATATATATATATATATATATATATATATATATATATATATATATATATATATATATATATATATATATATATATATATTGTGAAGATTTATGTGTACTATTAGCTGGATTGTAAAATAACGCATCAGCATTATTATTCAAGTCTTCATCCTGCTGGAAGTGAAGTGGATTGAATACCATGGTATCAAGTACTGCCAATGAAAGATAGTTAATATTAACTAAATCACTGTAAATGAGACAGCATAGCACATCATCACCGACTGAATGATAGGGAAGGTGGTCAGAGACAGACATAGCTAAAGAAAATAGGGATTTGTGTAGTTCATCACAGATTGTATTATTTCATACCTACTTCTTGTTGTTATTTCTTCTCAAGCTCTTTCTTGTGCTGGTGTCCTGGGCCTGGGATAAAGATGGGGCGGGAGCTCCCTGAGGTATTCCCGCCACGGGTGGTGGGAGGGAAGGATAGGCAGCATCCTGGCTCTTATCAATTCCCACAGTGTCCATCTGGCTGTCATCGCTCGCTGTAGCAGCATCAATAAGAGTAGTCACCTGGGCAACACCACCATCAGCAGCAATGTCTCTTGAATGTCCTTGGGTAGTCATCTTTCCAAGTCCGGTAATCAGTGACTCGTCATTCCTGGGCTGGTCAGAGCTTCGAACTGGTTGATCCTTAACAATGAGCTTAGTATGTCTGAAATAGGCTATTTTCCCCTGAGCTCTTGCTTGCTTCAACTGGGGGATCTGGGCGTTTTTGATGGCTTGGGAGGCAGCACACAAGTTATCGCTGAGGTAGGTATTTGTTCCTCTCAGCTTCCTTGCGTTCCTCATCACGAAGACAGTGGTGGCAAAGACAGTGGCGAAATCTAGACGAAATTCCACTATTGTGAACTATCAACATAAATGGAACAAATTCAGGCAATGGTGTTGCAATACAGGCCACTTGGTCTCACATCCTTCCAGCCAGAAGTTGGCAGAATTCCTCCTTTACTTACACGAGTCTTGCCACTTGTCTGTCTCAGCCATTAAGGGCTATAAGGCCATGCTCAGTAGTGTTTTCTCTTTGAAAGGCTTAAACCTGTCAGATGACCCAGCTCTGAAGAATCTTATAAGGTCATTCGAGATCCAGGCCCCCAAAAGGATCGTCAGTCCACCATCTTGGAATCTGGATGTGGTTCTGAAGGCTCTTTTGTTGGCACCTTTCGAACCCCTGAGGACCACATCATTTAGGAACCTCATCAAGAAGGCTCTTTTCCTTGTTTCATTAGCGACCGCTAAGAGAGTTGGCAAATTTCAGGTCTTGTCCCACAGGATAATTCGGCTGGGTGATGACCTGCTACTCTCTTACTTGCCAGAATTCATAGCAAAGACGGAAATGATCTCAAACCCCCTCCCTAGAGAGTTCCGGATTAAGAGCCTGGCAGTCGCTATGGGATGGGATGATGAAGAGTGAGTGTTATGCCCAGTCAGAGCTTTATGCATGTTATCGGAGAGAATGAAGGAGGTAACACCCAGACCTAGGAACCTCTTTGTCTCCCCCTCGGACAGATCCAGGCCACTTTCAAGGAATGCCTTATCTTACCTCCTGAGGGAAACTATTCTAGAAGCTCATCACTCCTTGCATGAGGACTTTCTGATGCCCTTGAGAGTGAGGACACATGACATTCAAGTTGTCACCACTTCTCTCAACCTGTGGCGTAACAAATCCGTGATGGCGATACTGAATGCAGTCTCATGGAAAACCCCTTCTGTGTTCGCCAAACATACCTTCGGGATGTTGAGCGAACAGACAACGACACATTTTCTCTTGGCCCAATAGTTGCAACGGGCAACATTGTCAACTAAGGAGCAACTGAAGGGAACACGTACGCCATCTGCACTTAACCATACTTAACCGGAGTTATGAGGTGATGAGAGTATGCTTACGTACATAGCCTTGCCATGCACCTCCTATTTCCAGGTACTCCAAGACACGCTGTAAGTATTGGGGGGCTCATCTAGTCTCTACTAGAACACATCCAGGTTCTTTAACTCTGGTTAGGTTTCTATGTTTAGTTGTTTCTTTTAGAACATGCACCCTCCACCAGTAAATGTTGGAATCTTTCTAAGTCATATGAAACAGGTTGTACAACAAATTATTTTTCAAGTATAAAAAATATTTTCACATACTTACCTGTATCATATGACTCAAACCCACCCTCCTCCCCTCTGCATGTTTTTCCTGAGCAGAAAAGGAATGGAGCAGCCCCGGCACGCGGTGGGTGGATGGAGGGAGGGGGGGGTACGCAACCCGTTTTCTTCATACCCCCTCCCTCCATATGCACTATGGAGGGTTTTTAAGGGGGTATTTAATTTCTGCGATCAGGGACAAGTCCCAGGACTCTATTCTTGAGTCATATGAAACAGGTAAGTAAGCAAAAATATTTTTCATACTTGAAAAATAATATTTCCCACATAACTATGATGTTGCGGTATCAGGATGTGTAGATTGTGAGTGACAGTGAGTGTACCACCTCACTATTTCTTTTGGCCTGGGGGAGGGGAATCAGTCCAAAATTCTGGGTTTTAGCAGGCAGGTGAAAGTATGCTTTAGGATTAGTGTTAAGTATTTCCCCACCCCCTCTGTACATTTTCAGTTTGTAAACTGCCTTAATAATAAACCATTTATTATCATTATTTTTATTATCATCATCATTATTATTATTATTATTATTATTATTATTATTATTATTATTATTATTATTATTATTATTATTATGTGGAGAAATTTTGGATATTAAGTTTTCTCTGTTCTTGTTCACTAAAGTTCATGTAAATTAAATTGTGAATGAATTATGGTGAAATAGTAACTGAATAAATTTTGTTTGTTTTGTGAGAAGGTGAGCTGTCATTTTTCCTCCCAGTTGCAGTCACCCCTTTTGTAAAAAAAAGAACTATATAAATTCACTACTCCAAAGAGATATCAGTCCATGTAAACAAAATAAGGGTAACGCTACCAAATAATTATTTTTAATGCTCGGACATGCTACCAAGTAACCAAAGGTATAGAAAAATTTAAAGCAAAAGT
This sequence comes from Scylla paramamosain, assembly GCF_035594125.1. Classification (NCBI taxonomy): domain Eukaryota; kingdom Metazoa; phylum Arthropoda; class Malacostraca; order Decapoda; family Portunidae; genus Scylla; species Scylla paramamosain. The sequence continues at coordinate 9,242,146 of NC_087158.1, read as the reverse complement.
TAATGAAAAGTAAAAATTAAACTAAACAAACTAAGCTGCTACAGACCATGGCATCACAACACATTCAGCACAAAACATCTGACACTAAATTGATAGCACACGACTCTTGCTGGTATCTCTGCGTGTTTGATACAGCTGCACCTGCATGCATTAGGTGAGTGGCATTCATAAATGAACCAATAGGATTTGAGCTGCCACAGTAACACTTCATGAACCACCAGTGAAGCCTTAGTCAAACACACTTACTGACCCTGACGAGACTACTGGATTGTTCAGTGTGAAACTTATCATACCCCACTGTAATTATACTGTTTTTAATTTGTATACATACAAACACCACTTAACTTATGAACGAGTTATTTTCCAGATGGCTGTTCATATTGTGAAATGTTCATATGATCGATGCAATGGTTCCATGGAAGAAAAGTGCAACCTAATAATGCACAAAATTGTACCAAAATAAACAACAATGTACTAAGTAATTTTCTTACCTGATACAGTAGTATAATAGGCTTAATAGACAAGGTGATGGGGTAATTACTGCTGGTCACCATTGGAAAAATAAGAGGCAGAGGCAGGGGAAGGAGACAACTTTGATGAGACTGATGAAGTTACAGGAACACTTGCAGGGAAATTGGGATCAGAGGGGATCAGAGGCAGGTGAAGATGAAACTGGTGAAGTTACTGAAACACCTGAAGTTGAGGGCACTTGCTTCTCAGTTTTTGTGGTTGGCCCTTGTTTCTTAAGGAACTAAAGAAGCGATGTGTACATTGTCTTGCGTTTATTTTTTCTTCATAGATACGAGGATAACACTGGATGGCATCTTGCATTGCCCAAGCTACCTCATTAAACCACTCTTCACTAGGGTCCTATTGTTCAAAAAGTGAGGAATATATCGAGGTAACTGAAACTTTCAGCCATCACCACCGTGTCTAACTTCTTCATAGGGGCAGGGTTTTCATCAGACTCCTGTTCTTCTTGTTCTTTTCATTGCATCATCTCCAGTTACATAAGTTCTTCACTGGTGAGTTCTTCCCCATGTGACTCAAGTATCTCATCATGGTCCAGGGTGAGATCTTTACTAATCTCCACAAGATTTTCCATGATTTTCTTACTTTCTTCACAAAATCCTTTGAATTTGGAGACCATGTGGGGACAAGTTTTTTCACACACCAGAGAGGTTAGTTTGCTTAACCTCTTGCCACCAATTACGGATATTCTTGATACACTTGTAGATATTGTAACTCTTCCAAAAAGTCATCTCAGTGTTTTCATCAACTATCTTGAGTGCTTGGCTGTAGGTGTGTTGGGTGTAACATTTCTTGAAGGTAGCTATCACACCTTTGCTCAAGAATGAGCAAAATCTTAAAAGGTAGCCTCTCCTTGCAATACAGCCTCACTTGTGGTATGAAATGATTAAGGAACCAATCCTCAAAGATTTCTTGGATCACCCAGGCTTTCTTGTTCTGCTTCCAAATAATGGGCAAAGAGCTCTTTGAAATTTTACAGCAGCCATGGTGTCTCTGCCCAGTAAACAAACACCAGTTTCAGCATGGTAGGTTTCTGCTTAGCATCAAGGTAAGCCTGTCCTTAGCTGCCTTAAATCATGGCATTGTTTTCTCTTCGTGGCTGATGTAGGTCTTTCCTGGCATTTTCTTCCAAAACAGCCCAGTCTCATCAGTGATGATTTGTTTTGGCATGTAACCCTCAAATTGGATGATTTGCCTCAGCAGCTTTCTTGCCAGCACTTGTTGCTTTTCCAGTAACTGACATGTGATGTAGGTTTGCCCATTTCTTAAATCTGTTGAACCAGCTGTAGCTTGCAATGAACATCTCTTCCACACTTTCCCCTGCCTTTGCCTACAGATTGTTGAATAGGGATTTAGCCTTTTCATGAATAAGCTGCAGGCTTAGTAGCACTCACCTCAGCTGTTGATGTTTAAGCCATAGCACAAGAAGTTGTATCACTTTGTATCACTCTTGTATCACTTTGGTCTAGTTCTTGCTCATAACCGTAGATTTCATTGGTATGGCCCCCTTGACGTGTTTCATTATCCTTTCTTTCATCTTCTAGATTGTGCCTATGGTGAAGTGATTCATTCCATAGGGATGTGCAACATTCATCATCTTCTCACCATTGTCAAGTTTCTTGATTACCACCACCTTCATTTCTAATGAGATAGCTTAGCATTTCCTTGGGGCACCAGCATCCTCAATTGATGATCATTTATATCCAAGCATGGTGAGCAATGAATGGACCAAAAATATGTAGATAAAGTTGGATGAAGTGCAAGAGTAGGTCTGGATGTCTAAACAGTACAGTGACTGTGGTGAAATAGACCAGCAACATGGCGGATGCTACGGTGTTGCTGCTGTTGTTGGTAATGGCGAACAGCAAAAAGTGGCAGATGGTGCTCAATACAAATCTCATGTTGCATTTGGTGTACAACAAAGATGTTTTTAGCTAACGGTCCTTTACGTTCACAAACCCAGATGTTCGTAAAGTTGATGTCCGTATGGCGGGTGGTGCATGTATATGATAACCTAAGGAAGTGCAAAACAGTACAATATAATTAGAATGCTTAGACCAAAAAGTATACTTACATTTATATTCACCTATCTGGTTGCCCACTCCAGAGTAACACACCTGTTTGCCCTCACACCTTAGATTACCTAGATGCTGCTTCTAAAAGTACAGTGGTGCCAAAATAAAAATTACCTGTCAGTAATCATCTAGTTATCTCTTTATCATCACAGTATATTATCAAAAAAAAGATAATAAAATAAATGATGTTCTCTTTTCAGTTTGGACCAATGTTCTTAGAGGTGGCAGATTATTTGATTGGATCGCCTACAGCACTTGCTTCCCAAGAAGTTGAAACCTCTTTGCGGGATGCTGCTGCAATGCAAGGCCTCTACATACCAGCAGGAGCTTTTTGGGGGACTGAAGATATAATGAAGATGGCTGATGAAGGAACATTAAAGGTCAGATCATCAAATTTTTGTTCAAATAAACATAAATAGTTGTTTTCATTATTTTGTGCATATACTTTGTATAGTACCAAGGTATCCTTAGGGATATAAAGCTCCTACATCAGGTAATGTAGATATGATGGAAAAGTTTTGGAAGAGTTTATAAGGAAAAAATTGCCTATGTACTCATATATTAGTAAATACATGTTATTTTTTTTGACTGTATACATCTCATTCCTGTTCTAAAAAACTCCCACAAGGGGATGACCACAAGTGTAGAATCTTAGTTCTTGCATACTCTCTCATATTTTTCTCTGTCTTCACATGTACTACTTGAACATTGGATCTCATCATTTCATTTGGGTTTTCTTCTTACACTAAGTTCATGTGTCATAATCATATTCACATCAAGAATCACACAAATGGACATGGTATAGGTGGAATAGCAAGGTGCATAGATATACAGAAAGTTATGTGATTGACTTTTTTGTTACTAACAGCAAATTACTATTTTGTGATGTTAGAAGTGTTCCATCATTACCTGCAGATGCAAACCTCAAATTGGTCTATGTGAAAGTGAAAGGAAGAGAGCAAATTGTGGTTGGTGAAGATTAAGAACTTAAAGACTGGAAGACCTGGGCTATTACAAAGGAATTTCTGAGAAAATAGCAGAAACTCAGAGAGTGTTGGCTAATAACATAAAGAATAAATGGAAAGGGTTCAGAAACAAGTGAGCAATATTAGTTGTAAAACTCTTGGTATAAAGAAAATGAAAACTAAAAAAAGAAAATCAACCTCTGGTGGTGTTGAGAGGTGAGAACAGCAATAAAGGAGAAAAATTGTTTCAGAAGATGAGAATGAAAACAAAAAATCTTTTCCATCCAGAAAACTACACAAATGCAAGAAAGCAAACTAAAAACTTCAAAGGAAGTGTAATATTGAATCATGGATGAAGATCAATAGGAGTTTTTTTCTTTTTTTTTTTATTTAAGGGAATCACTGGCCAAGGACAACAAAAAAAAAAATAAAAAGGCCCACTTGGAAGCTAGTTCCCAAAGCAATGCCAAATAGAAAAATCAAGTAGCAGAGGACAAGTGTTTTGAAACTTCCCTTTTCAAACAGTTCAAGTCATAGGAAGGAGGAAATACAGAAGCAGGCATGGAGTTTTAGAGTTTACCAGAGAAAGAGATGAATGACTGAGAATGCTGGTTAACTCTTGCATTAGGGAAGTGGACAGAATAAGGGTAAGAGAAATTAGAAAGTCTTGTGCAGCATAATCAGAAAAGCAGTTAGAGTGAAAATGGTGGTAGAAGATGGCAAGAAATGCAGCACTGTGGCAATGAGAGAGAGACTGAAGACACTTAGTTAGAGGAATTGATAAGGGGAAATGTTTGTGGTTTTGCCCTGTTTATAAGAGTGGTATGAATGGAACCTGTCTCCATACATGTGAAGCATATTCCATGCATGGACAGATAAGGCCCCTGTACAGAGTTAGCAGATGGGGGTGTGAGAAAACTTGGCAGAGGCGATTCAGAATACCTAACAACAAAGAAGCTGTTTTAGCTAGAGATAAGATGTGAAGTTTAGATTATAAGTAAAGGATAGACTGAGGTTGTTCAGTGTAGAACAAGGGGACAGCTGAGTGTCATTATAGAAGATGGGATAGTTATCTGGAAGGTTGTCTTGAGTTGATAGATGGAAGAATTAAGTTTTTTGAGGCACTGAACAGAATTAAGTTTGCTCTTCCCCAATAAAAAAAAATTTAGAGAGATCAGAAGTCAAGTGTTCTGTGGCTTCCCTGTGTGAGCTGTTTAATTCCTGAAGAGACATCTAGGAAATGACATGGAAAAGTTCAGGATGGTATCATTGCTATAGGAGTAGATAGCACAAGAAGTTTAGTTTAGAAGATCATTGATGAATGATAGGAAGAGAGTGAGTGACAAGGCAGAACCTTGAGGAACAACAGTTATTAGACTTTGAAGAACAGTGACCATCTACCACAGCAGCAATAGAACAATCAGAAAGAAAAGATATAGCTGATGGTGAATATTGAAGTCTCCAAGAATGGAGGTTTTTGCAAAAGGGAAGAAGGTCAGGATGTGCTTCACTTTGGAAGCTAGATAGCCAAAGATTTTTTTATAGTCGGAGGAGTTAGGTGAGAGGTATACAGCATGGATAAATTTAATTTGAGAGTGACTGTAGTCATAGCCAGATGGTAGAAAATTTGAAAGATTCAAGACCATGAGCATGAGAGCAAGTTAGGTCATTGCAAACATAGATGCAACATCCAGTTTTGAATCGAAAATAAGGATAGAGAAACTAGGGGGAATAGAGAAGGGCCACTCTCAGTAACCTGAGACACCTGTTTTTTAGTGAGGAAAAGATTTTTTTTTTTCATAAGAGGGTCACTGGCCAAGGGAAACAAAACTGGAGGAAAAAAAATCCCACCAGTCCTAAAAGAGACGTCAAGAAAATAAAAAAAACTGAAGGATAAGTGTCTTGAAACCTCCCTCTTGAAAGAGTTCATGTCATAGGAAGGAAGAAATACAGAAGCAGGCAAGGAATCCCACAGTTTACCAGAGAAAGGGATGAATGACTGAGAATACTGGTTAACTTTTGCATTAGAGAGATGAGAGCAAGAAGAAAGTCCGAGGCCATGGGAGGAGGGGAGGCATGCAGTTAGCAAGATCAGAAGAGCAGTTAGTATGAAAATAGCAGTAAAAGATAGCAAGACAGACAACACTGTGGCATTGAAAAAGAGGGTCAAGAGAGTCAGTTAGAGAGAGTTAGGAGAGGAACTAATAAGATGAACAGCTTTTTGATTCCACCTTGCCTAAAATAGCAGTATGAGTGGAATCCCCCAATACATGTGAAGTATACTCCATAAATGGGTGGATAAAGCCCCTATACAGAGTTAGCAGCTGAGAGAATGAGAAATATTGGTGCAAACCACTTAGAATGCTTAACTTCATGAAAGCTTTTTAAGCTGGAGATGAGATGTGAAGTTTCCAGTTTAGATTATAAGTAGAGGATGGACTGAGAATGTTCAGTGTAGAAGAGGGGAACAGTTGAGTGTCATTGAAGAAGAAGGGATAACTGTCTGGGTTACTGTAGATTAAAAACTTTAGATAGGCAGGAAATTAAAGCAATAGGAAGGTAGTTTGAGAGATTAGAAGTCACCCTTTTTAGGAACAGGCTGAATGTAGGCAAACTTCCAGCAAGAAGAAAAGGTAGATGTTGAGAGACAGAGTTGAAAGAGTTTGACTAGGCAAGGTGCAAGCACAGAGGCACAGTTTTGTAGAACAATAGGAGGGACCCCATCAGGTCCATAAGCCTTTCAAGGCTTTAGGCCAGCGAGGGCATGGAAAACATCACTGCAAAAAATTCTAATGGGTACCATGAAGTAGTCAGAGGGTGGAGGAGAGGTAGGAATAAGCTCTGAATCATCCAAGGTAGAGTTTTTAGCAAAGGTTTGACCAAAGTTTAGCTTTAGAAACAGACGAGATGGCAGTGGTGCCATCAGGTTGAAGTAAAGGAGGGAAAGATGAAGAAGCAAAGTTATTGGAGATGTTTTTTGGCTAGGTGCCAGAAGTCACGAGGGGAGTTAGATCTTGTAAGATTTTGAAACTTTCTATTAATGAAGGAGTTTTTGGCTAGTTGGAGAACAGACTTAGCATGATTCCGGGTAGAAAGATGAAGTGCATGAGATTCAGGTGGTGATAGAAGGCTAAAGTACCCTTTCTATAATGTATAGGACAAGAACAGGCTGTGTTAAACCAAGGTTAGAAGATTTAGGTTGAGAAGAAGAGTGAGGAATGTACATCTCCAGACACTATCAACTGTTATGTGCTCAGTACACAGAGACAGGTCTCTGACACAGAAGCAGTAGTCATTCTAAGGAAAATCAGCATAATGCCTCCTCAGCTCCCTCCAATTAACAGAGGCAAAATGCTAGAGGCTTCTTTGCTTTAGGGGATCTTGAGGAACCATCTTCGTTGCCATCCTTTGTATCCTTTCTATTTTCTTTACATGTTTCTTGTGGAAAGCACACTGATTCAGCATATTCCAACTTTGCACTAATCAAAGTGGTAATGATCTTTCTCATCATATCTTTATCCATATTGTGGAATGCTGTTCCAACATTTCTCACCTTTCTATATGTATCTCTAAATATCTTTTCTTCATGCTTCTTTGACTGCTGACTATCCTGTATTATGACTCCCAGATCATCCTCTTCTTGTATGTTATTATTTCTTCATTTTCCATTTTATATGTCCATTTTGGACTCTTAACTTTTTCCCATTTCCATTACATGACATTTTTTTTCACATTAAATTCCATCTCCCATTTCTTACTCTAGTCCCAGATTTTATTAAAGTCCTCTCTTAGAATTTCATAATCTTTGTTGTTTCTTATATATCTTTGTAATTTCACATCATCTGCAAACAAACTTATGTAACTCTTCACTCCTTCAGGCATATCATTTGTTTAGATCAGGAAGAGTATTGGTGCCAGCACTGATCCTTGTGGTACTTCACTATCTACTTTTCTCCATTTCAGTTTTACATCTTTTACTATCGTTCTCATTTCTCTTCCCTTTAAGTAACTTTCCATCCATTTTTTTTCTTTTTCCATTTAAACCTATTTTCTAGCCTCCATAATAACCTGTTGTGGGGAACTTTGTCAAAAGCTTTTTTAGATCTAAATACACACAGTCTACCCATCCATCCCTCTCTTGTGTTATATCTGTCACTCTTGAATAAAAGCTCATTAAATTGGTTACACATGATTACTTTTGTCTAAAGCCACTTTGTTCTTCTGTTACTATATCATGTTTTTCTAGAAATCCTGTCCACTGGTTCTTTGTCACTTTTTCACAGATCAGATCTTACAACTATGCTGATCATTGATACTGGTCTGTAGTTTAGTAGTTCTTCCATTTTTACAAATTGGCACTATATATGCTCTCTTTCATTCCTTAGGCATTATTCCAGTTGATACTGAGCACTTTATTATATCATATTCAGTTTCAATTAATTGTTTCCCGCACTCTTAAAATGAAATCTGGTCCTGTTGCTTTTCTTTCTTCCAGTTCTTCCATTATTTTATAAATTTCTTTAATTACTATAATTTCCCACATTTGCTTTTTTTGTCTTCTTGTCTCATGGTTCTTTAAATTCTGATTCTTCTGTGAAAACTTGTTTAAATTTTTTGTTTAGCAATTTGTTCATATCTTTTGGGTCTTCATATATTTCACTTCCATCCTTCAATCTTTTTAGTTTTTCTTTCAGTTTAATTTTTCTATTTATGAATCTGCAGAACAGTTTTGTTTCCTCCATGCATTTTCCAACTATATCCTTTTTATATCTTTTCTCTTCCTCTCCTTATTTTCACATATTCATTTCTTGTTATCTTAAAGTCTTCTTTATTTATTTGGTTTCAATTCCTTTTTATTCTTATCCATGTTTCATCTTTTTTTTTTTGCACTTGTACATCTTGCAATAAACCACACCTGTTTTCCTTTTTCTTTAGGTTTGTATCCAGTTCCATATATTTCTATAAAAAATGTCATACTTATCTTGCACAACATTCAATCTTTTCAGTCTATTTCTTCATAAAATTTCTTGAGATCATCTCTATTTGCTTTTCCATAGTTTCTCCTATTTTCTTTGTATGATTCATCCTCTTCACTGATATAATTATCGGTCTCTGTTTCTATCATTACATGGTCACTTTTTCCCATGGGGCACATGTATCTTAATTTTTATTTAGGTCCTCACCCTTTGTTAGTATTAGGTCTAGTCTTGCTGGTTTGTCATCTCCCCTATATCTTGTATTTTCAGTCACTCATTGTGTTTCTCATTGTCAGCTTCAGAAATCTTTCTCCCCATGCAGTCTCATCTCATCCTGCTTCAAACGTTTCCCAATTTACTTCTTTGCAATCAAAGTTATCAACCAATAATACTCTTTTATTACTTTTGATTAATTTACTCAAACAGTGAATGGTGTCTTCTATTATTTTCTCATATAAGAACATAAGAACATAAGAAATAAGGGAAGTTGCAAGAAGCAACCAGGCTTACATGTAGCAGTCCCTGTATGAAATATACCTCTGTTATTCTTCCTTGCTCCAAGAATTTGTTATTACTGTCAGGATTTCTCCGTCATTATCCTTTAAGTTAACATTCACTATTTCTGCTTTTTCCTTCTCCTTATTTCACTGTTTTTGTCATTTCCCCTTTTCTTGTTATTAGCATTATACCTCCCCCTCTTTTACCAATCCTGTCTTTCCTCCATATATTGTAGTTATTGTTAATTGACTATCTGGTTTTCTACTTTTAGCTTTGTTTCCATTAAACACACCATCTTCTGATTTTTTCCTTTTAAACAGTCTTGTTGTTTCAGTTTTGTGTATCAATGCACCTATGTTGGTATACATTACAATTTGACCTTCATTTTTACTATTTTTATCTTTTATTTCAATTTATTTCTCTATCTTTATATACCATTTCTTCACTTTGTCTCCCAAAACTTCACCCAAAAAAATTGAGTTATTTCCTCTTCTGTTCTTGGTTAATTGTTCTCTTTGGTCTCTTCATACATTTCTTTCAATTTTTCTCTGTTCTTCTTATTTCATATATCCTTGCAATCTTCTATTTCTCTTAGTTTGGATGTTCTTTCTAATATCTCTTCTGCTACTTGTGATTTTAGTCTTATTTTCATAGGTCTTGTTTTGCCTTCCAGATAAGATTCCCGTCAAACAACTTCTTCCACTCTTTACTCGAATTTAGTGTCATCTTTGTCGCTTAATTTCTTCAACAAATCTTTCACTGTTTTTGTTTCTTCTTTATCCCTTTTCCATTTATATGTTATATTTTTCTCCTTTATTACATGAACTTTCCTTCTTATCTGCTGCATCTCTCTTCATCATTTTTCAGTGTCTTTACCACTTCATTTTCTACATTTTTCTTTTTCTTTTTTTTTATCAGTTGCTTTTCAATCATTTCCTTAAAGTCTACTTTTTTTTTTTTCATTTTTTATTTTCCAGCCTTTCACTTCATTCATGATCCCCTCTCTCACCCTCTTCTCACCTTTCACTAGCTCTGCTTTCAAATCTTTGTTTTCTTTCATTATTTTTTCCATGTTTTGTAATTCCTCATTTTTCTCAATATTTTGTTGTTCTCTCACTCATCTCCTCCAGTTCAGTTTTCAGCTTGAAAATTTCACCATCTTTTCCTAGATTCTACTCCAGCTTATCTTAAAGGGATTTTACCATTTCCAACACTACTTTCATCTCTTTCTGCTGTTCTGCATCACTTTCCACTTTTCTTAATCTCATTTTCAAAAACCCTGTCTCACTTTCATTTTGGTTTTGTCACTAAATCTATCAAAGTTCATTTCATCCCTTGGTGAAAATGAGTCTGGAATTGAATAGGACATCTTTGTTTAGAAATTAATCAGGTCATCTGGAGCCATGAATCCACAACACTCACTGTTTCCTCGCCTACACACTCAGTCATGCACCCTACAAACCACATCTCTAGGCCTTCCTGGTGATGCTGTCCTCTTCCAGGTCCATTTAATGGTGTAAATTCCCCATAAAATCTACTTTTTTACTGGGAGTAAAGTGTCTGTTGTTGTTGTTGCTGACTTGATCTTGATATTGTGTGTGTGTGTGTGTGTGTGTGTGTTGGATAAACTACTGTTGTGGCAACCACCTTCAGGCAGGCACTTCTGACACCAAAAGGAATCCCACTTTTTGATGCTAGTTGTTATGATGGCATCCTTCAGCCCTTCACTTACATCACAGCAGCTACCAAGGGGCAGTTACTCACACACAACAGCAACAGGGCTCCACTGCCCTCAGGGCCATTGGCTAGTTGTTGTTGCTGACTTGATCTTGATATTGTGTGTGTGTGTGTGTGTGTGTGTGTTGGATAAACTACTGTTGTGGCAACCACCTTCAGGCAGGCACTTCTGACACCAAAAGGAATCCCACTTTTTGATGCTAGTTGTTATGATGGCATCCTTCAGCCCTTCACTTACATCACAGCAGCTACCAAGGGGCAGTTACTCACACACAACAGCAACAGGGCTCCACTGCCCTCAGGGCCATTGGCTAGTGAAGCGATGAGGCAGCACACAGACTCAGGCTGACTCGACTATGCTACTGAGAGGGGCAGGGTAATGAGACACTTAAGCACACACAACACGTCACTTTATTTACAGGAATAGGGCACACAACAATACAAGGCACACATAACAACAGTACAAATCACATGCAATATTAGTCCAGGGTGCACAGTACACTTGTCACTTGAGTCAGGGCAAGGCACACGACCGCCTCACTACCCACAGCATCTAGTATTGCACACAACCACAGTCCACCAGTGGGAGCACATTCACGACACATGTCTCAATCACTACTATCCAGTACCCACTGTCTGCACAGTCCAAGGTGCAAGTAGCCACCACGTCTCCATCATTCACTATCCAAGCTCCAGGCATAGTCCAAGGTGAGAGCACATTACACACACATCTCCATCATCCACTATCCAAGCTCCAGGCACAGCCCAGGGTGAGAGCACATAACCAGGGCTGAGTCTCAAGGGAGCACAAAGCAACATAGGCTTGCTGTCTTGCAATCTTAAGCTCCACTCTCCTCTCAGTCCAAGAGCGGCTTGTCTCTAGTTGGCTTGCATTCCAGCCAACAAGCACCCATTCATCCACCTGGGCTTTGTAGCTTTTGCGAGTACATGGCCTGTAACTTCTACAGCGTTGTAACGCGTTTTTACTACTGCCAGCATTGCCTATGACACACACCAGTGCCACAACACTACCATCAATTTATTTATTTTTTTCCAATTCAGATGTAAAATTTACATTAAATTACTTTTTTTATTTATAGATGTTCATTTCTTTGCATTACAGTAAAAAGTTAATAACATAATACCTGTTCATCCTCTCTACATCCTCTCTCTCTTGATCTCACCTAGTGATGTCTCTGACAGGAACAATTTTTGTATCTAATGTGTATGTTGGATTGGTGGGTGGTGAATCTGAACCTTCCATGCAAAAAAAGGGCAGCCAGCCAGTCAGTCAATCAGTGATTATGTGTAATTAATACTTTTCCATTTTCCCATTGCCTTAGTTAAGATAAAAATGGGTAACACACTAATTGAGACATTCATAATGGGCTGAGATGCCAGTGATCGCTGTTTTTTAATTCAGGATTCAGTATACACTCCCACAATTCTCTGGAGAAGCACATTCTAAAATCACTTCTCATGATGCTACAAAACATTAATGTTAACTGTTTATGCTAACAGTATCCACATGGTCTAGTGATACACATGTTATATAACAGTTATTATAAGTTAAATACACCGGGTATTCGATATATGAGAGTTGCGGCAGTGGTACGACTGGTTGGTGAGGTAGGATTGCCAATGTTTTCCCGCACTTTCTTCACACCACACACACCCCACAATTTATATTTTTTTGTTAGTTTACAATGTCTTTTCATATTATATTTTATAATTTATCTTTGCAAATGTGTTTTGCTGCTACTATAGTGCTTTTTTTTTTGTGAAATGGTGCCAGAATGAATATTTAGAGGGTTCAAAAACGGATCATGGAATATAACTTCCTATAATTAGTGGGATGATAGGTTTGATATATGTGAATTCTCATTATGTGAGCTTTTCGTAGATCATAACCCTCGCATATAAGGAATACCTGGTGTACTCAAAACTAGGCTCTCAGTGTTTAAATATTTACTTCTAGTCTTCTGTTACATAATTTAGTTTGAAACATTTCTTCACTGGTTCGTACAGATACACCGACTTCCAAAAAAAAAAAAAAAAAAAAAAAACGAGGTGGAAGATATGAGTTTGCAATGCTGTTGTAAAACCTCAGTCTATACATGTGCTGTGGTTGATTGCAAGAAAATAGCAAGAAAATATCATGAACCACCAAGGTGTGAAAGGACAGGTTAAATTTTGTATTTCTAAAGAAGAAAGCAGCAATTTGGAGATGTTGGGAGACATGATATAAACAGACAAGATGCAACTCAGGAAAGATTTTGGGAGACATGGTGTCAACAGACAATCTTCACCAGTGTCCTGCTAAGATTTTGCATCAAAACATGATTGTTTCTTTCATATGTACTAGGATTTATAAAATTGTATGTTGTTTAACTTAAATGGATAAAATAAACTTATATGAAGAGGAACAAATAGCATGCAACGCAAGGTAATGATGCGTCCAAGGCCTAAGATAATGTGCACACTCCATATCTATCATTTATCCAACCTAGTCTTTAATTTGTATATTGTATTTGCATCAGTGACTTCTCTGTCCAAATCATTCCAGACCTCCACATTTCTATGTGGGAAGCTATATCTTGTCACCAAGTCCTCTCTATCCAACTTTTCTATTCCAGTCATCACTCTGTACAATGTTATTAAATCATCTCTCTTCTCTGCTCTAATGTTATGAGACTCAATTTTGCCAATCTTTCTTTGTACAGTAGTTCTCTCAAATTTAGGGGTAACTTTGTTGCTGCTCTTTGTATCTTCAAATTTTCTTACAGATTTCTTGGTACTAGGTGACCATACCACAGCTGCATGTTCCAATCTTGGAAGCATCATGGTCACAGTCAATTTTTTTTATAATTTCTTCATCCAGATATGTAAATGCTGTCCTTATGTTTCTCAGTGAGTGATATGTTTCGCCTGTAATCTTGTTTGTGTGTTTCTCTGGCGACACCTTATCAGTAATTACTACTACAAGGTCTTTTTTCTTTTCTGTTCTTTTGTTGATTCTCACATTCCCCAATGAATAATTTTTGTCTCTCTTGCCAGTCTTGCCAAATTCTATCTCACTGCATTTCTTTGCATTGAATTTGATCTGCCACTTTTGGCTCCACTCCCAGATATTGTTCAGGTCCTGCTGGAGTTCTATGCAATCTTCCTCTTTTTCTATTTTTCTCAATAACTTGCTATCATCTGCAAATAAGCTTATGTAACTGGATATTTCTTCTGGCATATCATTAGTGTACACAACAACATTACCAATGCCAACACAGTTCATTGTAGAACTCCACTTAAAACTTCCTTCCAGTCTGACCTTTAATCCTTGATTACATTTGTCATCTCTCTACCTTCCAAGAAGTTCTCCATCCACTTTAGCAACCCTTCTCACAATCCTCCAAAAATCTTGAGTTTCCATAGCAGCCTTCTATGCAGTACTTTGTCAAATGCTTTTTTGAAGTCCAAATAGATGCAGTCTGTACAACATTCTCTCTCTCCTGCACAATGTTTATAACTTGCCAGTAGAAGTTCAATAGATTAGTAGTACATGATCTTCCTCCTGGAAAACTAAATTATCAGTATGTTGTTTTCTTCAAAATACTTTATTCATTTGTCTTATAAGTCTTTCACATATATTTACCACTGTTAATGACACTGGTCTGTACTTCGAAGAGTCTTTCTTATTTCCTCCCTTGAAAATCTGCACTTCTGCTCTTCCATTTCATTGGGACCCTTCCATCTTTTAATCTATGTATTATGACTCAGTGAACCTTTTCAGCCAACTGTTGACTACACTCCTTTAGAATCCAATTTTATACTCTATCTGCCTATTGCCTATTGCCTTCCTTATATCTTGGTCCTCCATTAACTTCCTCACCTCCTGCACCATAACATTTATTTCACTTAATCCTGTGCTAACCATCTCCACATCATTGTGCTCCTGAAAACCACTCTCTCTTGTAAAAACCTTCTGGAAACAGTTATTCATTACTTCAACCATCCTTTCTGCCTCTTCATATACCACTCCATTAACTTATAGTTTGTTTATTCCAACTTTATTCTTTAATTTTCCATTGACATGTCAGTAAAGTAGTTTGGTTGGTCTTTACATTTGTCTATGATGATCTTTTTATAATTTCTTTTCTCTTCCCTGCATATTAGTACATATTTATCCCTCTTTTTCACATATTTCTTCCACTTTTGTTTCCCCTACATCTATTCCAAGTCCTTTTGCAGATGCCTTTGGCATGTACCTCTCAATTCCTTCATTATATATCTCAAGCAAACTATTCCATTTTTCTTCCACTTCCTTTGCTTCATCAAATTTACTCCAGTCAATCTCCTCAAAGTATTTCCTTAATTCAATGAAATTTGTATAATTCCACCTGACTTTTCTAGTTTCTCTCTCTCTCTCTCTCTCTCTCTCTCTCTCTCTCTCTCTCTCTCTCTCTCTCTCTCTCTCTCTCTCTCTCTCTCTCTCTCTCTCTCTCTCTCTCTCTCTCTCTCTCTCTATGTGTGTGTGTAGGAAGGATACCAGCCAAGGGCAACAAAAACTGCAACAAAAAAAAAAAGGCCAATTGAGGTGCTGGTCCTTGAACAGAGTCTAAAGTGTTAGTAAAAAATACAGGATAAGTGTCTTGAAACCTCCCTTTTGAAAAAAATTCAAGTAATAGAAAGGTGGAAATACAGACGCAGGCAGGGAGTTCCAGAATTTACCAGAGAAAGGGATGAATGATTGAGAATACTGGTTAACTTTTGTGTTAGAGAGGACAGAATAGGGGTCAGACAAAGGAGAAAGTCTTGTGCAGTGAGGCCATAGGAGGAAGGGAGGCATGCAGTTAGCAAGATCAGAAGAGCAGTTGGCATGAAAATAGCAGTAGAAGATAGCAGAAGATGCAAAATTGTGGTGATAAGAAAGAGGCTGAAGACAGTCTGTTAGAGGAGATGAGCTGATAAGATGAAAAGCTTTTGATTCCTCCCTGTCTAAAAGAGTGGAAAGCCCCCCCATGAATGTGAGGCATACTCCATGCATAAACAAATAAGACCCCTGTACAGATTTACCTGCTAGGGGGTGTGAGGAAATTTGGCAGAGATGACTCAATGTTCAACAACATAAAAGCTGTTGTTTAGCTAGAGATGAGATGTGAAGTTTAGATTATAAGTAAAGGACAGACTGAGGTTGTTCAGTGTAGAAGAGGGATGACAGTCAAGTATCATTCTAGAAGATGGGATAATCATCTAGAAGGTTGTGTTGAGTTGATAGATGGAAGAATTAAGTTTTTTGAGGAACTGAGTAATATTAAATTTGCTCTTCCCTGATCAAAAATTTTTGAAAGATCAGAAGTCAAGTGTTCTTTGGCTTCCCTGTGTGAGCTGTTTAATTCCTGAAGAGACGTCTAGGAAATGACATGGAAAAGTGCAGGGTGGTATCATTGCCATAAGGAGGAGGCAATAGACACCTGCCAAAATGATAATTACTCCCAGTGAGGTCTAAAGCACTGTTCAGGAAGTGCTGTGAAGTTATCATTAAACACAGCTGTGACCTCACTGAACATTTCCCTTTGTGTCTCATAACACAAGGGGGCAGTCACAGCCTGCCCTCTAAAGACAACTCTCATCCTCCACATGAAACTACAAGCACCTAATAACACACACACCCTTCACTCAAAAATTTTAAAATCACCATGGTGACTCCTACACCAGCCTCAGAGTCCCCATCTGGGGAGGGAACCATAAATGTCCCCAGGTCGGACTGCCTTTCTGTCGACGACCCTAAGTGTCTTGACACTCCCCCCTCAACTTTTTCTTCATTAACTTCTGCAACATTCACGGTCTAAGATCTAATTTTCAATCTGTAGAACACCACCTCTCTCCTCTTCTAAACCTCATCTTCTTTTCCTCACTGAAACTCAGGTGTCTGAGGCAAATGACAGTAGCCCCTTTTCTGTTCCCTCCTACTTTCTCTATCCTCATTTTTTATCCAAAGCTGGATGCTGCATTTATGTGCACAATGACTTAACCTGCTTTCGTGCCCACGCTTTTGAATCTTCCGAGTTTTCCACCATCTGGGTACAACTACAGAGTCACTCTCAAACTAAATTTATCTGTGCTGTATACCTCTCACCTAACTCCTCTGACTATAAGAAATTCTTTGACTACTTAACTTCCAAAGTAGAGCACATTCTGACCCTCTTCCCTTTTGCAGAGATCTCCATTCTTGGAGATTTCAATGTTCACCACCAGCTTTGGCTTTCCTCTCCCTTCACTGACCATCCTGGTGAACTAGCCTTCAACTTTGCTATCCTTCACGAGCTAGAGCAATTGGTGCAACACCCTAATCTTATTCCTGACTGTTTTGGAGATACGCCCAACATTCTTGACCTTTTCCTGACCTCTAATCCTTCTGCTTATGCTGTCACCCTTTCTTCTCCATTGGGCTCCTCTGATCACAATCTCATATCTGTATCTTCTCCTATCGCTCCAATCCCTCCTCAGGATCCCCCTAAGTGAAGGTGCCTCTGGTGTTTTGCCTCTGCTAGTTGGGGGACCTGAGGAGGTATTTTGCTGATTTTCCTTGGAATGATTACTGCTTCTGTGTCAGAGACCCATCTTTGTGTGCTGAGCGCATAACAGAGGTGATAGTGTCTGGCATGGAGGCGTACATTCCTCACTCTTTTTCTCATCCTAAAGCTTCTAAGCCTTGGTCTAACAGCTTGTTCTCGTGCTATACATGATAGAGAGGTGGTCCACAAAAGGTACTTAAGCCTTCCATCACCAGAATCTCGTGCACTTTATATTTCTGTTGTCCAACTAGCCAAAAACTCCTCATTAACAGAAATTGTCAAAACCTTTCAAGATCTAACTCCCCTCGTGACTTCTGGCATCTAGCCAAAAATATCTCCAATAACTTTCCTTCTTCTTCTTCTTTCCCTCCTTTATTTCAACCAGATGGCACCTCTGCTATCACATCTATTTCTAAAGCTGAACTCTTTGCTCAAACCTTTGCTAAAAACTCTACCTTGGACGATTCTGGGCTTGTTCCTCCCTCTCCTCCACCCTCTGACTACTTCATGCCACGTATTAAAATTCTTCGCAATGATGTTTTCCATGCCCTTGCTGGCCTAAACCCTCGGAAGGCTTATGGACCTAATGGGGTCCCTCCTATTGTTCTCCAAAACTGTGCCTCCGTGCTTGCACCTTGCCTAGTCAAACTCTTTCAGCTCTGTCTGTCAACATCTACCTTTCCTTCTTGCTGGAAGTTTGCCTACATTGAACCTGTTCCTAAAAAGGGTGACCATTCTAATCCCTCAAACTACCGTCCTATTACTCTAATTTCCTGCCTATCTAAAGTTTTTGAATCTATCCTCAACAGGAAGATTCTTAAACATTTATCACTTCACAACCTTCTATCTGATCGCCAGTACGGGTTCCATCAAGGCTGCTTTACTGGTGATCTTCTGGCTTTCCTTACTGAGTCTTGGTCATCCTCTTTTAGAGATTTTGGTGAAACTTTTGCTGTTGCCTTGGACATATCAAAAGCTTTTGATAGAGTCTGGCACAAAGCTTTGATTTCCAAACTACCCTCCTACGGCTTCTATCCTTCTCTCTGTAACTTCATCTCAGGTTTCCTTTCTGACTGGTCTATTGCTACTGTGGTAGATGGTCACTGCTCCTAAATCTATTAACAGTGGTGTTCCTCAGGGTTCTGTCCTGTCACCCATTCTCTTCTTATTATTCATTAATGATCTTCTAAACCAAACTTCTTGTCCTATCCACTCCTACACTGATGATACCACCCTGCACTTTTCCACGTCTTTTCATAGACGTCCAACCCTTCAGGAGGTAAACATTTCATGCAGGGAAGCCACAGAACGCTTGACTTCTGATCTTTCTAAAATTTCTGATTGGGCAGAGCAAACTTGGTATTGTTCAATGCTTCAAAAACTCAATTCTTCCATCTATCATCTCGATACAACCTTCCAGACAACTATCCCCTCTTCTTCAATGACACTCAACTGTCCCCCTCTTCTATACTGAACATCCTTGGTCTGTCCTTTACCTATAATCTGAACTGGAAACTTCACATCTCATCTCTAGCTAAAACAGCTTCTATGAAGTTAGGCATTCTGAGACATCTCCACCAGATTTTCTCACCCCCCCCAGCTGCTAACTCTGTACAAGGGCTTTATCCGTCCATGTATGGAGTATGCTTCACATGTCTGGGGGGTTCCACTCATACTGCTCTTCTAGACAGGGTGGAATCAAAAGCTTTTCGTCTCATCAACTCCTCTCCCCTAACTGACTGTCTTCAGCCTCTCTCTCACTGCTGCAATGTTGCATCTCTAGCTGTCTTCTACCGCTATTTTCATGCTAACTGCTCTTCTGATCTTGCTAATTGTATGCCTCCCCTCCTCCTGCGGCCTCTCTGCACAATACTTTCTTCTTTCTCTCACCCCTATCCTCTCTACCTCTCTAATGCAAGAGTTAACCAGTATTCTCAATCATTCATCCCTTTCTCTGGTAAACTCTGGAACTCCTTGCCTGCTTCTGTATTTCCACCTTCCTATGACTTGAATTCCTTCAAGAGGGAGGTTTCAAGACACTTATTCATCAATTTTTGACTACTGATTTGAACCTTTTATGGGACTGGCATTTCAGTGGGCATTTTTTTTTATTGGATTTTTGTTGCCCTTGACTAGTGTCCTTCCTACATAAAAAAAAAAAAAAAGATAGGATAAGAAGTTTGGTTTTAGAAGATATTGATGAATAATGGGAAGAGAGTGGGTGACAGGACAGAACCCTGAGGAACATCACTGTTATTTGATTTTGGAGTAGAACAGCCAGAAAGAAAAGGTAGAGCTGATGATGAATATTGAAGTTTCCAAGAATGGAGGTTTTTTTCAAAAGGGAAGAGAGTCAGGATGTGTTTCACTTTGGAAGTTATATAGTCAAAGAATTTTTTATAGTCAGAGGAGTTAGGTGAGAGGTATACAGCACAAATAAATTTAGTTTGACAGTGACTCTGTAGTTGTAGCCAGATGGTAGAAAATTTGAAAGATTCAAGAGCAATAACATGAGAGCAAGTTAGGTCATTGCAAACATAGATGCAACATCCAGCTTTGAACTGAAAATGAAGATAGGGAAACTAGGAGGGAACAGAGAAGGGGCTACTGTCAGTAGCCTCAGACACCTGTGTTTCAGTGAGGAAAAGGTAAGATTTTTTTTTTTTCCTCTATGTAAGAGGGCCACTGGCAAAGCAAAACAAAACCAAAGAGAAAAAAATCCCCCTTAAATGCCAGTCCCAAAAGAGATGTCAAGAGAATCATTGAAAATTATAAAGTACACGAGACTTACCTTTGGTCAGTTGAAGTGTGCTTGTAATTTTATGAGGCAAATCCCCTCTGCTTGAGGAGAGCTTTCATATGAGATTCACCGCAGCCCACGCACCGTCAGACTTTGAAGCAACGACCACCCACATGAGAAACTGATAAATACCAGGCAAAAGTTGAGTACTACATGGAAACGTACTCATAACGAAACAATAGGGAGGGAGAGGAGGGCATATGAAAGCTCTCCTCAAGCAGAGGTGATTTGCCTCGTAAAATTACAAGCACACTTCAACTGACCAAAGGTAAGTCTCGTGTACTTTATAATTTTACTACGTCAAATCACTCTCTGCTGAGTCGAGCTTTCCTATGAGGCTTCGAAGCCATGTGGGTGGCGTGCCTTGAGAAATTTTCCAGCTAAGGAACAGTAAAGTATGATGTAAACACAAAAATTTTTATTCCCCAACTGAACAGTGTCACTTTGCATATTGGTACATTGTTGAAATACCAATTTATTGCCTTGTCTACTGAAAGGATGTATACATGCCCCTCTACATATATTTATACCAATAAACCTTGCCATACCAGCTACCCTGCCTCCAAACACATAGTGCATCACTGATTACCATACCCTCAGTTGTAAACCACAAATATGTATGCTTATTACTCAAAATAAGGGTTGAACATTTACCCCAGTACTGCCTCCTGGAAAGGGTCACCTGGCCTAATAACATGCTTGTCATAATACTTTGCAAATGTACTTTCCCTAGACCATCCTGCTTTAGCCAGGATGCAAGAAATTGGCACTGCCATGGATTTGGCCTTCGAGGCTGCAGCCGGCCTCACACTACCAGCTGTGAACTTAGTTGTGTCCACCCCTGCCCTATCAAGCATCGTTTTGATCCAATGGGCAATAGTGTCTTTAGTAACGGCTTTGTGGGGTTTGATAAAGCTGATGAGTAAGGCGTGTGTCGCCTGTGAATTGCCCTGTCTAATTTCCTCCGTCCTTGCAAGATAATGCCGTAAAGTTGTGCAAACACACAAATTAGCGTCCATCGAGTAAGCTTGAAATGTAATGGTACGAATGTTAAACCGTCATCTGCATTGTTTAATGTTATCAATTAATTGAACCGAAATGGAATCCTGCTCAATGTGCATGCCCCTAACAGTTAATAAGTGGAGTGTTTGAACCCGGGCAGCTTGTGTGAGGGCCATCAACATAACAAGTTTGAGTGTAAGGTCCTTAAGTGTTATTGTATGTAGTGGGTACATAGCTCTTAGTTCTTGCAGAACTGGTTGTACATCCCAGGTCTCAGTGTACTTTGGTAGAGGCGGTCTCAAATTGAAAACTCCTTTCATAAACCTGACAACCAGGGGATGGTTCCCAGCACTGCACCCGTCTACCACAAGACCAAGTGACGAAAGAGCACTTCTTGTTGTGTTAATTGATTCGTAACCCACGTTCCTGTGGAAATTTTCAGACAAAAAATTGATTATGTCATGTACAGTGGGATTATAGGGATTGATATGCCATCTACTACAAAACAGTAACCATCTCCTGATATGTGGGTGATATTGTTTGCGTGTACCTGTTTTCCACGAGGCCATGATGATTTTTGCCCCTGCCGCAGATATTCCTTGTTCCTGCAAGTGTTCCCCGATATCGAACATGCCATCAATCGCGTGTGCCGCATGATCGGGTGCTCTTCGTCGGAGGATGGATGAACAAGGACCCCGTGTTTCTCCATGATTACTCTTGGGTGATCCACCAACATCCTGAGCAGGGTGCCCAGCCATGGCTGCGACATCCACAGTGGCACTACTATCCACCCTGTCGCCCCTTCCGCACGCATCTTTTGCAAACACCTAGTAATTAGTGAAAATGGAGGAAAAATATAACATAGTCCAAACCGTGCCCAGTTCAGAGAGAAGGCATCAAAATAAGTTGCTTCTGGATCTGGCTTCCAAGAACAAAATAAATCTACCTGCCTATTGAGCCGAGATACAAACAAATCAACCACTGGAGTACCAAAGATGCCACACAATTGTTGGAATAGGTGTATGTCCAGTTTCCACTCATGCCTGTCATTCACCTTACGAGAGGCTAAATCAGCTAGTGTGTTGTCCTTGCCTGGGATGTGTGAACACGTGATCCAAGCCCCATTATCCACACACCACTGCCAAATATGTCCCGCAATTACATTGCACACTTGAGACCTAGTACCTCCCATCTCGTTCACATATGTCATTGCTGTGGTATTGTCACAATAAACCTTAATGTAATGCCCTTTCAACTCCCGTCTAAAAGTCTGAAGGACAAACAAAATGGCTTTCAATTCAAGTGCATTAATATGTAGTAATTTTTCCTCCAAAGACCAGCTACCCGACGTGGCTCGATTGTTGAGATGGCCCCCCCAGCCTAAACTGGAAGCGTCTGTGTATAAATCAATATCCGTGCCACCCCTAAAAATTTTCCTGTCCTGTGTATAGATGTTATCAAGCCACCAACTCAAGTCTGTTTTCATGTCAGCAGTAATAGTCATCCAATTATCAAAATTACCATACTGAAGCTGTAAAGCTGCCGTCTTTTCCGTCTCCAACTTCCTGTAGTGCAGTTTCCCTAATTCCACAGCAGGAATGGCAGCGACCAAAAGACCTGTAACTCTGGCTACTTCCCTAATTCTATCCTTGCTTTTACCCAAGAGATTCCGACAGGCCTGAATAATTTTGTGTCTCCTCCGTTCCGGTAAGGTGATCGTCATGGAATTAGTATCAATCACATTCCCCAAATACTCAATGGTCCTGGTGGGTGTCAACACCGACTTCTCTGCGTTAATACAAAAACCCAACTTCTGGAGGAGATCAATAGTGTCCTTAATGGTTGCAAGGCATCCTGACCAAGTGTTATTGCAGATGAGGGTGTCATCAATAAAGCTAGTAATGGAATGCCCTCTTTCCCTCAGTGTTGCAAAAACTGGTTTCAATAGCTTTGTGAAAATTCGTGGCCCCTCTGAAAAACCATTAGGAAGACATGTGAATTGATAAACAGTATTGTTCCACTTAAAACACAAAAACTTTTGTTGTTCATCAGCAATCTTGACAGAATAGTAAGCATGTCTAAGGTCAACCGAAGCTAAATAGTCCCCTGCATGAATCAGTCTAATAGCCTGTTCAAATTTTTCCATTTTAAAATGTTTGTAAGGGACGTGGAAATTGAGTTCTCTTAAGTTCAGCACCATCCTATACCCACCATCCTTTTTAGGCCTTAGGAAAATTGGAGAGATAACTTGTCCCATTTCCCTCTGTGTGGCCACAATGACTTTCAGGTCCAAAAGTTTCTCAATTTCATCACTGATTATAAGGTTTTCTACTGCACTGAACTTGTATGTAGTCTCCCTTGAGAATAAATGTCCAATTTCCTCAACATTTATATCTAAATGACAATGTTGCACAATGTCTAAAATTACAGGGTCACATGTCAGTTTTTTCCATTCTGCTGTGAATTTATGAATTCTACCAGCTTCAAAGGTGTCACTCACCTCCACTACTGCCGGGGTCTCTGTGGACCCCGGCTCCTGGCGTTTTTTGAGTCCACGTCCTGCCGCGCTGGTAGTTGACGTTGTCCCATCCTGGCGCCTGACCTCTGCAGGCCATAGGGTTGGAACCTCATTGCGGAGTTTCTATGCCACGTTCGCCCCCAGTAGCCACGTGACCTGCCACTGGTGGTTTTCCAAGGGTATGCCGGTTTCTTGAGGGAGAACTTGTTCTTTAACTTTTCTGTGTCCTCGATCTGCTTGGCCGATTGAGACACATCATCCCCAAACAGAAAACGCGACATGGGGACCTTATCAGCACATAAGTGGGAATATTTCTGGTTAATTTCCCTTTTCATAAGAAAACGTCTAGCCAAATTCAACCTGTGATTGGCATGACCCAACAACGCCAAGGCGCCGTTAATCATACCTACTTCCTGCACAACAGCGGGGTGGTCACTCTCCTGTGCCACTACATCCAGGGCTAGAAGTGACCTAGTTAAAATGGTACCTGCCTTGAGAATGTCACCACTTACGTCCTTAAGACGAAAATCAGCTTTCTTCGCGTCAGTCTTTAAGGCACCCAAAATCTGCGGGTTACATTCCACAGGCGCCAATGCAGGACAGTTGTTTGGTCGTCTGGTGGCTGATTCCTCCAAGATGGCCCTGTAGTCTTCCTCTTGCATACCGTTGTCAAACAATTGATTAACCATAACTGCCACCTGTTGGTCAATGTCTGCAGAAATACTGTCAGGGGGCCCCAAAGCCTTGGCTGCCTGTTGCAAAACACTGCCCCTTTGTGACACCTCTCTAATCTCCCCATCCTCGCTGCTGGAGTCATTAAAGCCCGAGAATGGAGGTGAAACTGTGTGGTGTGTTCCTGAAGTACCTGGAAGATGATCCTCAGGTAACGGAGGAGGGTGAGTATGTGTGTTAGCACGAAGTTTCGCTACCTCACCTTTCAATACCGCCAACTCATCCAACACTAAACGCCATGAAGGTTCGGGAGCTGTAGGCACGGAAGCCGATGCCTGGTGCAGAGGAAGATTCTGTGCACTTCCATGTGGTTGAGCCGGTTTGTTGACATGGTGGGGCGGCACGTGTTCTTGGTCTTGACGGCGGCGACTCCTATGCCGCCAACTGTGCCGAGGCGAAAAATCGGAGGAACTGCCGCTACAATCCCGGGAAAGAGACCTCGTCCTTGAAGAAACACTGCTGCTCCTTCTCCTAATTCCTTGGAAGGCCGCGTCAGGTGGCGGGGCAGAGCCGGACATGCCTGCCGACCAAGAACATAAGCTGTAAGGTTGTATAGCCCCATATGTATGGTTAAAATGGCTATATGGCAGGCCCAAACCCATGCCATTCCTCAATGGTAGGCCTATCCCATACCATTGGCACTATGGTAGGCCCATCCCATACCATAGATCCATCTTAGAAAGCCATGTACCTGTAGCGATGATGTGGCACGAGCCGGTGAAGGCGGGAGCTGTGTGGTCTTGACATCTGATCGGCGCGAAAGCTTTCCAGCGACTGACGGTGCATGGGCTGCGGTGAATCTCATAGGAAAGCTCGACTCAGCAGAGAGTGATTTGACGTAGTAAAATTGAAGGATAAGTGTCTTGAAACCTCCCTCTTGAAAGAGTTCAAGTCATAGGAAGGAGAAAATACAGAAGCAGGAAGGGAATTCTAGAGTTTAGCAGAGAAAAGGATGAATGATTGAGAATACTGGTTAAAGGCGGTGTCACACTAGCACTTTTTCCTTCAACTTTTTCCGTCGTTTTTTCTGAAAATCGTCGATATCTTGGCTGCAGCCTGTCACACACAAACCATGTTTCATCTGAAACTTTCCGTCGGCACAGACCAAGGAGTGTAAACAAACATGGAGTCCACGCTGCAGCAAAGATACACTGCTCTGAAACTAATGCTGTGTATTGTGAGACACAGTATTGGAGGGCACAGGTGACTGTGTTGTAAGCTGCTCTTTTCAGGCCTTTCTTCATATAAGATTCATCCTTGTGGTCCCAGAGGCACTTATGGCTCCTTATGCTTTCCACAAGGAACTCCTCTGAAAGGCGTGTCCAGCTTGGATGTGGTTTTCCTTCCATTATGAAGTGTAGAGGTGGTAACAACACTCTGTGAGACAGGTTGAAGCCACACAGAAAGTCTCAGTCTTGGTCTTGGAAATGTAAACAAAGGCGGAAATTTGCAGGCGGAAACGATCCTGATCGTCTGACAAATTCAAGCGATAAGTTCATGTGGAACGACGAAAAATCGATGGAAATTGCATTAATCGACGGAAAAAGTGCTAGTGTGACACCACCTTAACTCTTGCATTAGAGAGATGGACAGAACAGGGATGAGAGAAAGAAGAAAGTCTTGTGCAACTAGGCCACAGGAGGAGGGGAGGCATGCAGTTAGCAAGATCAGAAGAGCAGTTAGCATGAAAACAGCCATAGAAGATAGCAAGAGATGCAACATTGCAGTGATGAGAGAGGCTAAAGATAGTCAGTCAGAGGAGAGGAACTGATGACAAAAAACTTTTGATTCCACCTTGTCTCAAATAGCAGTATGAGTGGAATCCCCCCATACATGTGAAGCATACTCCACACATGGGTAGATAAGGATCCTGTACAGAGTTAGCAGGTGGGAGGATGAAAAAAACTGGCAGAGATGACTCAGAATGCATAACTTATAGAAGCTTTTTTAGCTGGAGATGAGATGTGAAGTTTTCAGTTTAGATTATAAGTAAATGACAGGCCGAGAATATTCAATGTAGAAGAGGGGGACAGTTGAGTATCACTGAAGAAGAGGGGATAATTGACTGGAATATTGTGTCAAGTTGATAGATGGAGGAATTGGGTTTTTAAGGCATTGAACAACACTAAGTTTGTTCTGCTCCTGTCAGAAATTTTAGAGATCAGAAGTCAGGCATTCTGTGGCTTTCCTGCATGAATTGTTTACTTCCTGAAGGGTTGGATGTTTAGGAAAAGATGTGGAAAAGTGCAAGATGGTATAATCAGCATAGGAGAGGATAGGACAAGAAGTTTGGTTTAGAAGATCATTGATGAATGACAGGAAGAGAGTGGGTGACAGGACAGAACCCTTAGCAACACCACTGTTAATAGATTTAGAAGAACAGTGACCATCTACCACAGCAGCAATAGAAATGTCAGAAAGGAAACTTGAGAAGTTACAGAGAGAAGGGTAGAAGCCATAGGAGAGTAGTTTGGAAATCAAAGCTTTGTGCCAGACTATATCAAAAGCTTTTGATATGTCTAAGAAAACAGCAAAAGTTTCATCAAAATCTCTAAAAGAGTCAGTAAGGAAAGCCATAAGACCACCAGTAGAGCAGCCTTGACAGAATCTATGTATCTGGTGATCAGATAGAAGGTTGTGAAGTGATAGATGTTAATGTGAAAACTGCTGGTTTCTGATTTTGAATAGTTTAGTTAGCCCAGTGAAACTGATGAAAGAGAATCACTCTCTCTCCTGTTCCAATACGAGTATTATTTCCTTGATTATTTCACTTTTGTTTATTTGTATTATTGACTTAGTAGGGCTTTGAATACTCAAACAGAATTTAGTAGAAGAGGTTTATGATTATTTACCCTGTAGAATGTTGCATTTGAATGCTGGAATTCATTAGTGTCATGACATATTATAAAGACTGAATTTTTTGAAGTAGAGACAAAGAAGAACCAGTTATTTTGCTGGACCTGTCAAACTTGTCTTCCACCTTTCCACCACAAAACTTAAATAAATGTTCCAAGCAAGACATTTTGAGGTGTTGTCAAAGATTATCGAGTGAATCTCGTTTCTCACCCTATTTTCACCTGGTAGTAAGAATCTCTCTATCTTTTCTATGTACACTTATTTGCAAAAAAGCCTTTACAATATCAGCAGTAACTACATAGGGCCAGTGTCTAAACTAATCTAGATCTCCACCAAGTTTGGGTTGAGGGATGGACCCGTCACCATACAGTCATTGAGGGAGATTCTGTTTGGTCCCTTGGTCACTGCATCAAAGACTGGTTACACCTTTGTAGTATTGCTTGCAATACTTGCTTGCACATTTCAACTAACCTACGGTAAGTCTCATGTACTTCTGTAATTTTACTTCGGCAAATCACTTGTCTGCTAGATGGTGCCGTTCACATGAGATTTTAAAGTCATGTGGGTGTTGTATGTAAAGGGTTCTGTCAAATTTCACATTTTGTAAATAGGTGTAAATAAAAGTTCCTATTACAAAAACCCCATTGTCATATATGAAAATAGAACATGATTTTTACTGCTGATAACATTTCAAACCTTACATTATACTGAGCCTGGCACTGCTTCTTGAAAAAGGGTCTATTTCCCCTTGTATATCCTTATTATAATATTTAGCAAATGTGGCTTCCTGCGTCCAACCAGCTTTTGCCATGATGGTGGCAATAGGCACATTCAGTGCCTTGGCCTTAGACACTGACACAGGTCTAATACTACCTGCTGTGTACCTCTTGGTATAAATCCCACACTTACATAACATGGTCTTAAGCCACCTTGCCACCATGTCCTTAGAAACACCCCTATGAGGTTTTATATAACTTATGAGTAATCTCCCATCTGCATTTCCAGATTCTGTCCTTAGCCTCTCAGTTCTTTCTATATATTCTTTCATAGCCTTAACTACACACAATCTGTAATCCTGAGGATAAGCTTTAAATACAATAGTACGAACATTAAATTTTGGCCTGCATTGCTTGATGTTACCTCCTAACAAAACTGAAACAGATTCTTCTCCAAATGCCATATTCACCAACAATAAGTGCAAAGTTTGGATCCTGGCTGCTTGTGTCATTGCCATCAGCATCACCATTTTTAGCGATAAGTCTTTCAGTGTTAGGCTGTGTAGTGGTTCCATGAGTCTTATCTTTTGTAATACAAGTTTCACATCCCAGGTCGTTGCATACCTGGGTGTAGAAGGGCGTAAGTTGAAGACTCCCCGCAGAAATCTGTTGACAAGTGGGTGATTGCCCGCTCTGCAGCCTTCCACCCTAATTCCTATTGCAGATAGAGTCCCTCTCGCCGTGTTAATGCTTTCATAACCCACATTCCTTTGAAAGTTATGAGACAAAGTTTAATATATCTGCTATAGATGGTGCAATGGGATTAATGTTCCCTCTACTACAAAAGAGTGTCCACCTCTTGATGTGAGTGTTGTATTGTCTACCTGTTGCTGGTTTCCAAGAGGCCATAATGATTTCCGTACCTTCTTTAGATATGCCACGTTCTCCAAGTTGTTTCCGGACAACTGACAAGCCATCAAATTTGTGTGTTTCATTATTGGGTGTTCCTCAGCAGTTGACGGATGCATTAGCACATTTTTTCTTCTCTGTATGACCCGAGGGTCGTCTACTAGCATCCGAAGGAGCACCCCCATCCACAGTTGTGATGGCCAAAGTGGCACTATGATCCATCCTCTGGTCCTTTCCTCCCTTAACTTCTGCAGACATCTAGAGATCAGAGAGAAGGGAGGAAAGAGGTAAACCAATTTAAATTCAGCCCACGGAATTGTAACTGCATCAATATATGCAGCCTCTGGATCTGGTGTCCATGCACAGAATGGAGTCATTTGTTTGTTCAAACGTGAAGCGAATAGGTCTATACAAGGATTCCCAAATATAGAACACAATTCCTTAAATATCATCTCATTCAGCTGCCACTCATGTCCGTCATTAAAGTAACGTGATGCCTCGTCGGCCATGACGTTACATTTGCCTGGAATGTGGGAAGCTGTCAGCCATACCCCATTACTAAGACACCATTCCCAGATGTTCCTACTAATGTCATCACAAACTATTCACTTAACACCTCCCATCTCATTCACGTAATTAATCGCTGTGGTGTTATCACATAACACCCTGACGTGTAAACCTCTAAGGAGATGTGTAAAAGATCTCAATGAGAATAACATAGTCAATAATTCACGCATTAATGTGCGAACGCACCTCTTCAGGGGACCATCTGCCATTGGTAGTGATGCTATTTTGGCAACCTGCCCATCCTAGATTTTAAGCATCTGTGAACAACTCAGTATCTGGTGCATTTCTGAATATTTTCCTGTTTTGATTCTCCAATTCCTTAATCCACCGGTTTAAATCTGTTCTAATCTCCTCTGTAATGTTCATCCATCTATTAAAGTCTCCACATGCCTCTTCCAAAGCCTTGATCTTTGCTCTTTCCATCCTCCTATAGTGCATCTTCCCCATCTCTACAGCTGGGATTGCTGCCACCAGCAGGCCAATCACTCTTGCCACAATTCTAATTTTTTCTTTGTCTATTAACTAAAAGAGAGCAATGCTGTATAATCTCATCCCTCCTACGCGCCGGCAAGGTAACTGTCATGGCCACCAAATCTATCACGTTACCTAAATACTCAATACGCGTAGTGGGACTGAAAACAGATTTCTCCACATTTATGCAGAAACCTACACTCTGCAACAACTGAATGTTGTCATTCATGCAATCAAAACATCTCAGCAAAGAGCTACTATACAGAAGCGTATCATCAATATAACTAGTGATGTTGTGGCTTTTATGCCTAAGTGTAGAGAAAACTGGCTTCAGAAGTTTTGTAAATAGACGAGGACCATCCGAAAACCCGTTTGGTAGACATGTGAACTGGTAAATCTTATCCAACCATCTAAAACACAGATATTTTTGTTGTTCCTCTGCAATTTTTACTGAATAATAGGCTTTCTTAAGGTCTATAGAAGCCATATAATCTCCTTGACTAAGCAACTGTAATACTTGTTCAAAATTTTCCATTTTAAAATGAGTATATTCTACATGCCTGTTCAGTTTTCAAGATTTAACACCATCCTATAATCCCCCGTCTTATTCTTCCTCAGAAAAACTGGTGAAAGTATTTGTTGATCCTGTCCATGTGTCTCTATGATGGCCTTTATCTCTAACAATTTTTTAACCTCCTAATGCATAATCAGTTTATCTTCCTCACTAAAGACATACTGTATATCCTCTCTAAATAAATATCCGATATTAACTTCATCTATATTCAGATGACAATGTTCCACCATATCCAAAATGAACAGGTCACTTGTAATCACACGCCATTTATTGATAAACTTGTGAAGTTGCCCAGCCTCAAATTGTTCTTTCACCTGGGTTAACGCCGGGGGTTATGTTGACCCCGGCCTCTCACGTTTTTTGTTGTCCAAGCTTGAGCAGGGTAGGAGCGCCTGTGTTCACCACTGGAGGGCATCCTGCGAAAACCATACAGCTGATATCTGGATGGGAATCCACAGGAGGAGGCCTTGGCAAAAAAGTTACATTGTTTACCTCCACCAAATCTGCCACTGCTTGCAGTCCAAGATGTAGGCTTCTAAAAGTGAATTTGGTTTCCAGCCTTTCTGCCTCCTCAATATTTCTGTTGGCTTGTGACAGGTCATCCCCAAACAATAGACCCGTCATGGGAGCCTTGTCAGCACACAAATGAGAATATTTGGGATTAATGTCCCTCTTTATGATATGTCGCCTGTTCAAGTTATTTCTGTAGTGGGCATTACCCAATAATGCCAATGCACCATTGAGCATGGCCACCTTATTTGCAATAATTTGGTGCTCTTCATCACGTGCCACCTTATCTAGCACAGTAAGCGATTTTACAACAATAGTAGCTGCCTTGGTAATATCTTTTTCCCACTTCCCTTAAGCGGAAGTCTGCCTTCTTTGCCTCTGCAGGCAGCGCGTCCAGGACCTGTGGGTTGCAATCCACTTGAGTTAATGCATGGCAGTTATTTGGTCTAAATGTCACCTCATCCTCTACAATGGCTTTGTAATCTTCCTGCCTCATGCCATTAATAAACAGGTGGTTCACCATTGCAGCAATTTCCTTGTCAAGTTCTTTTGAGACAGTTTCCATGGGTCCATAATTCTTAGCACCTTGTAACAATATACTATCATGAGGAACATCCATCTGGATTTCCTCTTCCTCATCACTGTCCTCCCTCAGTGGAGTTCTAAATCCATAAAATCCTTCCTGTGATTCCTGAGAATCAGGCATCAAAGTATTATTTGACACCTACAGGGGAGCATTGTTATGAACTGCTTTTGACTTCACAGCCCTATTTTCCTTCTTAAGCTTGTCCATGTCTTTCCTCAACTCAGTCAAAGCATCCATAATCATGCCCAAAGAAGGCGCAGTGCTGTCTTCACCAGCGTATTTTGGAGAAGGGGAAGGTGACCGAGAGTAACTTAACCTCTCATGACGAGTAGAACGGCTCTTAGATCTGGATCTTTCTTCATGTTTACTCCCCTTGTGTAATTCCTTTACCTTGGCTGAGGTGCGTGGCATGCTGGTAGTTCTGAATCTCTCAGGACTGGGGCAAGCATCAGAAGGCGTCCTAGACATGGCGGCTAATGTTAACAAGATGCCACCCCTTTTAACAGCAGTTCCTTTTATAACCCCACGGGTGCCTTAAACTCACACACAGGGTAACTTTAAATCAAAAACTCCTTCCTTATAGTAATCTGGGAAGTCAAATGCCCCCAGGCTTGTAAATAAGGCAATATTCCTCTTGCCCCAATAATGGGTAACAAGATGGAACCATCTCGCACCTATGTCGGCTCACGAGAGTGCCCAAATATTGTTATATATATATAGCATAAAATATTTGCCAATAATCCGCCTTATACCAAGTAACGGATATCATATAACCAATAATCCGCCCTTATACAAGGTAACGGATATTTATAGTCCATAATCCGCCCTTAAATCAGGTAACGGATTCAAATAGGCAACACTCCGCCCTTATCAGGTAACGGATATCCATAGGCAATACTCCGCCCTATAATCAGGTAACGGATAACTAAAGACAATATTCCACCCTTATAACAGGTAATGGAAATCATAATACACAATCCAAACAAGAAAACTGTAATATTCCTATCACTCCTCGATAACAGAAGTCGTAACAACAGAACAGGAGGTGGGACCGACGTCCGACTTGTGTGGTGTCTGCGTAGTTGACTGTGTGGCGAAGTGTAGTGTATCTCATGTGAACGGCACCATCTAGCAGACAAGTGATTTGCCGAAGTAAAATCTTTCTGTTGTGGATAGATTAAAAACTTTAGATAGGCAGGAAATTAGAGCAATAGGACCGTTGTTTGAGGGATTAGCATGGTCACCCTTTTTAAGAACAGGTTGAATGTAGACAAACTTCAGCAAGAAGGAAAGGTAGATATATATAGACAGAGTTGAAAGAGTTTGACTATACAAGGTGCAAGCACTGAGGCACAGTTTCAGAGAATAATAGGAGGGATCCCATCAGGTCCATAAGCCTTCCAAGGGTTTAGGCCAGCGAGGGCATGGAGAACATCATTGTGAAGAATTTTAATAAGGGGGAACAAGCCCTGAATCATCCAAAGTAGAGTTTTTAGCAAAGGTTTGAGTGAAGAGTTGAACTTTAGAAATAGATGAGATGGTAGTGACGTCATCAGGTTGAAATAAAGGAGGAAAAGATGAAGAAGCAAAATTATTGGAGGTTTTTGGTTAGGTGCCAGAAGTCACGAGGGGAGTTAGATCTTGAAAGGTTTTGACACTTTCTATTAGTGAACTTTTTGGCTAGTTTGAGAACAGACTTGGCATGAGTCCAGGCAGAAATATAAAACACTTAAGATTTAGGTGATGGAAGGCTCAAGTACCTTTTGTAGGCCACCTCTCTATCATGTATAGCATGAGAAGAATCTGTGGTAAACCAAAGTTTGGAAGATTTAGGTCAAGAGAAAGAGTGAGGATTGTACACCTCCATGCCAAACACTATCACCTCTGTTATGTACACAGCACACAGAGATTGGTCTCTGACACAGAAGCAGTAGTTATTCCAAGGAAAATCACCATTATACCTCCTCAAAATCACCATTATACCTCCTCAGGTCCCCCAAGTAGCAGAGGCAAAATGCCAGGGGCATCTCTGCTTTGGGGGATCCTGAGGAGGGATTGGAATGATAGGACAAGATACAGATATGAGATTGTGATTGGAGGACCTCAACAGAGAAGATAGGGTAACAGCATAAGCAGGATTAAAGGTTAAGAAAAGGTCAAGAATGTTGGGCATATCTCCAAGATGGTCTGTCATAATCTCCTAACTTACCTTTAATAATAAGTTAGAGTTTATGCAGGAACTGCACCATTTATATACTTATCAAGTACTTCAGATACTACCACAATTCTTTAAGTCTAATTCCAGATCCTGAGAACTAGGCAAGTCATTCTGTGCCTCCTCCTTCACTTTCACTCCTTATTCATGTCTCCTTATTCCTATGTCTATGTGGCAACAAGATTACATACCCAGTTACATACATTATCATCCTTAACCCTTTCAATACGATGACACCTATGTAGGTGTCATGAAACGCCAGTGGCATATACAATGACGCCTATGTAGGCGTCTTGGTTAGATTCTATTTTAGTTTTTTGGTGAGTGATCCTGTCTGGTGATGAAAGACTGAAGTACCTTTTGTGGATCACCTCTATCATGTATAGCACGAAAACAGGCTGTGTTAAACCAAGGTTTGGAAGGTCTAGATCGAGAAAAAGAGTGAGGAATGTATGCCTCCATGTCAGACACTATCACCTCTGTTATGTGCTCAGCACACATAGACGGGTCTCTGACACAGAAGCAGTAATCATTCCAAGGAAAATCAGCAAAATACCTCCTCAGTTCCCCCCCCCTAGCACAAGCAAAATGTTAGAGGCACCTCCACTTAGGGGGATCCTGAGGAGGGAATGGAGTGATAGGACAAGATACAGATATGAGATTGTGATGGAAGGAGCCCAACAGAGAAGGGAGGGTAACAGCATAAGCAGAAGGATTAGAAGTTAGGAAAATGTCAAGAATGTTGGGTTTATCTCCAAGATGGTCAGAAATACGAGTAGGGTGTTGCACCAGTTGCTCTGGGTCATGAAGGATAGCAAAGTTGAAGGCTAGTTTACCAAGATGATCAGCGAAGGGAGAGGAAAGCCAAAGTTGGTGGTGAACATTGAAGTCTCCAAGAATGGAGATCTCTGCCAGACAGGGAGAGAGTCAGAATGTGCTCCATTTCGGAAGTTAAGTAGTCAAAGAATTTCTTATAGTCAGAGGAGTTAGGTGAGAAGTATACAGCACAGATAAATTTTGTTTGAGAGTGACTCTGTAGTTGTAGCCAAATGGTGGAAAACTCGGAAGGTACAAGAGCGTGGGCACAAGAGTAGGTTAAGTCATTGCACACATAAACACAACATCCAACTTTGGATTGCAAAATGAGGATAGAGGAAGTAGGAGAGAACAGAAAAGGGGCTACTGTCAGTTGCCTCAGACACCTGTGTTTTAGTGAAGAAAAGAAGATAAGGTTAAGTAGAAGAGAGGTGGTGTTCTACAGATTGAAAATTATATCTAAGACCATGAATGTTGCAGAAGTTAATTAAGAAAAAGTTGGGGGGTGTCAATACCAGAAGAGCAGTCTGACCTGGGGACATTTCTGGTCCCCTCCCCAGATGGGGATTCCGAGGCTGGTGTAGGAGTTGCCATGATAATTTTGAATTTTGAGTGAAGGGTGTGTGTGTAATTAGATGCTTGTAGTTTTGTGTGAAGGAATAGAGTTGCCTTTTAGAGGGCAGGCTGTGACTGCCGCTTTGTGTTGTGAGACACAAAGGGAAATGTTTAGTGAGGTCAAAGCTGGATTCAGTGATGAGTTCACAGCACCCCCTGATCCAGTACTTTGGACCTCACCGGGAATAATTATTGTTTCAGCAGGTGCCTACTGCCTCCTCCTTTGAATGTGCTCCACTTTTGAAATCAAGAAGTGAAAGAATTTCTTATAGTGAGAGGAGTTAGGTGAGAGGTATACAGCACAGATAAATTTAGTTTGTGAATCTTTAGTCATAGCCAGATGGCAGAAACCTCAGAAGATTCAAGAGTGTGGACATGAGAGCAAGTTAAGTTGTTGTGTGCATAGAGACAACATCCAGCTTTGGACTGAAAATTTGGATAAAGAAAGTAGGAGGGAACAAAAAAGGGGCTACTGTCAGTTGCCTCAGACACCTGTGTTTCAGTAAGGAAAAGAAGATAAGGTTTAGTAGAGAACAGATTGAAAATTAGATCTTTTTTATGCTGTTACTCTGTTTTCTCTGTTGGGCTCCTCCAATCACACTCTCATATCTGTATCTTGTCCTATCACTCCAGCACCTCCTCAGGATCCCCCTAAGCAGAGGTGCCTTTGGCATTTTGCCTCTGCTAGTTGGGGGGACCTGAGGAGATACTTTGCTGCTTTTCCTTAGAATGGCTTGTTTCAGTGTCAGAGGCCCATCTCTGTGTGCTGAGCGCATAACAGAGGTAATAGTATCTGGCATGGAGGTGTACATTCCTCACTCCTTTTTCTCGACCTAAACCTTCCAAACACTGGTTTAGCACTGCCTGTTCTCATGCTATACATGATAGAGAGGTGCCACAAAAGATACTTCAGCCTTCCATCACCCAAATCTCATGTGCTTTTTATTTCTGCCAAGAACCATGCCAAACCAACTAGCCAAAAACTTCTTCATTAATAGTGTCAAAATCTTTCAAGATCTAATTCCCCTTGTAACTTCTGGCACCTAGCCAAAAACATCTCAAATAACTTTGCTTCTTCTTCTTTCCCTCCTTTATTTCAACCAGATGACACCACTGCTATCACATCTATCTCTAAAGCTAAACTTTTTGAACAAACCTTTGCTAAAAACTCTACCTTGGATGATTCAGGGCTTATTCCTTCATCTCCTCTACCCTCTGACTACATGCTACCAATTAAAATTCTTCACAATGATGTTTTCCATGCCCTCACTGGCCTAAACCCTTGGAAGGCTTATGGACTTGATGGGGTCCCTTCTATTGTTCTCCGAAACTGTGCCTTCATGTTTGCACCTTGTCTAGTCAAGCTTTTTCATCTCTGTCTGTCAACATATACCTTTTCTTCTTTCTGGAAGTTTGCCTACATTCACCCTGTTCCTAAAAAGGGTGACCGTTTAAATCCCTCAAAATACCATCCTATTGCTTTGATTTCCTGTCTATCCAAAGTTTTGAATCTATCCTCAACAGGAAGATTCTTAAACATCTATCACTTCACAACCTTCTATTTGGTCACCAGTATGGATTTCATCAAGGCTGCTCTACTGGTGATCTTTTGGCTTTCCTTACTGAGTTTTGGTCATCCTCTTTTAGAGATTTTGGTGAAACTTTTGCTGTTACCTTAGACATATCAAAAGTTTTGATGGAGTCTGGCACAAAGCTTTGATTTCCAAACTACCCTCTTACAGCTTCTATCCTTCTCTCTGTAATTTTACCTCAAATATTCTAAACCTATTATTAATCTATTAACAATGTTCCTCAGGTTTATGTCCTATCACCCACTCTCTTCATATTATTCATCAATGATCTTATAATCCAAACTTCTTGTCCTATCCATTCCTATGCTGATAATACCACCCTGCATTTTTCCACATCTTTTCATAGACGTCCAACCCTTCAGGAAGTAAATAGTTCATGCAGGGAAGCTGTAGAATGCCTGACTTCTGATCTCTTTAAATTATTTTGATTGGGGCAGAGCAAACTTGGTATTGTTCAGTGCCTCAAAAACTCAATTCTTTCATCTATCAACTCAACACAACCTTCCAGACAACCTTCCCCTCTTCTTCAGTGACACTCAACTGTCCCCCTCTTCTACACTGAACATCCTTAGTCTGTCCTTTACTTAAGATCTAAACTGAAAACTTCACATCTCATCTCTAGCTAAAACAGTTTCTATGAAGTTATGCATTCTGAGATGTTTCTGCCAGTTTTTCTCACCCTTCCAGCTGCTAACTGTACAGGGGCCTTATCCGTCCATGTATGGAACATGCTTCACATGTCTTGGGAGGTTCCACTCATACCACTCTTCTAGACAGGGTGGAATCAAAAGCTTTTCTTCTCATCAACTCCTCTCCTCTAACTGACTGTTTTCAACTTCTTTCTCATCACCGCAGTGTTGCATCTCTTGCTATCTTCTACTGCTATTTTCATGCTAACTGCTTTTCTGATCTTGCTAACTGAATGCCTCCCCTCCTCCCGTGGCCTCACTGCACAAGACTTTCTTCTTTCTCTCACCCCTATTCTATCCACCTCTTTAATGCAGGAGTTAGCCAGTATTCTCAATCATTCATCCCTTTCTCTGGCAAACTCTGGAACTCCCTGCCTGCTTCTGTATTTCCACCTTCCTATGACTTGAATTCCTTCAAGAGGGAGGTTTCAAGACACTTATCCTTTAATTTTTGACTACCACTTTGGACCCTATTCAGGAACCAGTGGGCCTTTTCTTTTTAATTGATTTTTGTTACCCTTGGCCAGTGTTTCTCCTATATAAAAAAAATGAGTGAATAAGAAGTTGAAGGAGGTGTCAAGATATTTAGGGTTGATACCAGAAGAGCTGAACAACCTGGGGATATTTCTGGTCTCCTCCTCAGATGGGGACTTCTAGACTGGTGTAGGAGTCACTGTGATAATTTTGAATTTTGAGTCAAGGGTATGTGTGTGATTAGGTGCATGTAGTTTTGTGTGAAGGAAGAGTTTTCTTTAAAGGGCAGGCTGTGACTGCCCCCTTTGTGTTGTGAGAAACAAAGGTAAACTTTCAGTGAGATCACAGCTGAATGAATGATAAGTTCACAGCATTCCCTGATCCACTGCTTTAGACTTAACTGTTTTGGCAGGTGTCTGCTGCCTCCTCCTGTAGCTGAGGTCTTCAATAATTTCTGGTTCTTTTGTGAACAATAAATCCAATCTTGAGGGTTCCTCAGTTGTTCTGAAACTGGTATTTTCCTTCACCCACTGTGTTAGAACATTGTCCATTCCAGCAACCTGTTTCCTTATGACAGTTTATTTCCTTCTGTTGACCTGTTCTCCTAACACACCTCCCTACAGTTGAAATCCCTGATCAAGACTATATTATCATGCTGCAATCACACTTTCCACATGTTCACTTGTATCTGTTAACATTTTTCATAATCCCCAGTACTCCATGATTTTTTTTTTTTTTTTTTTTTTTTGTGTAACATATACCATTGCAAAGTCTCTCCTCCCTCCTCTTCTCTTTATTCCTACCCTCAACACCTCTGTCTTACCTTCACTGTACATCAACCACATCACTCCAACACATTGCTTACTTTTTCTGTTTCTCTTCCATATATTGTATTTTCCACCACTTTGTGTGTGTGTGTGTGTGTGTGAGTGAGAAAATGAATTAGAATAAATGAAGAGATGATGAGCAGAGGAGGAAAGTGGATAAATTATAACTTCCATATAAAGAAAATGAAGAGTGGATTATTGGCATCAGCAGTAACCTCACCACTACCTCAATCTCTCATCAGCTGCATTGTGTGTGGAGAAAGGTTCACAATTGCTACTCCATATAGTGGTTTCTTCCTCTCCTTCTTTCACTGTTATTGCCAAGAGGAGGAAATTTATACATAATAATGTGCATAACTTTGCCTAAAAAGTATTTGTCTAATCTGTTGCAGTGGC
This sequence comes from Scylla paramamosain, assembly GCF_035594125.1. NCBI lineage: Eukaryota > Metazoa > Arthropoda > Malacostraca > Decapoda > Portunidae > Scylla > Scylla paramamosain. The sequence continues at coordinate 9,202,930 of NC_087158.1, read as the reverse complement.
AGCCCCCATAAAATTCCATGGCTACAATTGGAGGATGGTTACAGAATATAGTGACATTTTCAATAAGTAAATTAAAAACATGTGTGGAAAGGGAAGTTGGGATAGGTAAAAAATTGACCCAATTCATAAAACATTTGAATATATGTAGGAGAGAAAGAGAAGGTTACTGTAAGTAGCATAATGCAAGATGCATTTTAGCATGTAGAAAAAAATATACTTCTTTGTATTCCTTGCAGGACCTCAAAGTCACAATGATAAAACATCCAAGTTGTTTCAAGCTTCAAGGAGAACTATACAGTAAAAATGAACAAATATGTGAGGAAACAGCAGTCACTCTGTATGAGGGATCAGTACGAACTTTATGTCCTTTAGCCCCCAACAACGTCAACACTATGGCAGCTGCAGCAATGGCAGCTCACAACCTTGGCTTTGATGGAGTACAAGGCTGTCTTATTGCTGACCCACAGTAAGTAAAATCCTAGCAGTATGTCCCAATTGGAGCAAAGTAATGTGAGTATCCCATTTTAAGCATTTATCTTTAGCATTTTATGAATATTTCTTTCAGTTACAGTGAAATTTTTAGGTATGTAAACATATCACCATAATGAGCCTCCATTGTACTACAAAAATGCAAGTGTGGATGGGCTCTTGTAATGAAACTTTGTAACATCAAGGGAATGTGTCAGAACTTGCTCCCTTCCTACCAGAAATGGGATGCTTGAATAATTGCAATGCAATGAGGTTCGGTTAAAACAAGTGATTATGCCTTAAGAAAAGTATCATCATTGTGTGACAAGCCTCATGTGGATGGGAAGTATGGCATTGTCCCATTGACTGTCCAGCCTTATCCAGACTGTAATGTCTTTTTTCAGTCTTTGATCCAACTGAAGACAACAGAAACTTAAGATCAGTTAAGTGCATCCTAATAAAGTTTTTGTACAGTTTACTCACATACTGGCATTTTAAGTTAGCCAACATACATTATCCACTGTACACCTCAGCCAACATATTTTATTTACTGTACACCTTAGCCAACATACTTTATCTACTACACCTCACTACCAGCATAGTTTTGAAACCCAACACCATGACTTTCTTTTTCTTTTGCTGACTATATTGTAGTGAATAAAAATGTACAAAGCTACAGGCAACTGAACATATTAGCCTATTACTGCAGTCAGAAAGAAATTGAATGTTACTACCGCACCATTCAATGATGATATGGCATGCTAAGAACACAGGGGAATATGTAACCTTGTACTGTATCGCATTACTGGGTGATATGCAATGATGATACAATGCATGGATTTTTTTTTTTTTTTTTTATTATAAATGTAAGAAGGACACCAGTCAAGGGCAACAAAATCAATAAAAAAAAAGCCCACTGAGATACCAGTCCTCAAAAAGGGTCCAAAGCAGTTGTCAAAAATTGAAGGATAAGTGTCTTGAAACCTCCCTCTTGAAGGAATTCAAGTCATAGCAAATGGAAAAAAACAGAAGCAGGCAGGGAGTTCCAGAGTTTACCAGAGAAAGGGATGAATGATTGAGAATACTGGTTCTCTTGCATTAGAGAGGTGGATAGAATAAGGGTGAGAGAAAAAAGAAAGTCTTGTGCAACAAGGCCATGGCAGGAGGGGAGGCATGCATTTGGCAAGATCAGAAGAGCAGTTAGCATGAAAATAGAGGTAGGAAATAGCTAGAGATGCAACATTGCAGCAATGAGAAAGAGGCTAAAGACAGTCAGTTAGAGGAGAGGAGTTGATGAGATGAAAAGCTTTTGATTCCACCCTGTCTAAAAGAGCAGTATGAGTGGAACTCCCCCAGACATGTGAAGCATACTCCATACATGGACAGATAAGGCCCTTGTACAGAATTAGCAGCCTGGGGAGGTGAGAAAAACTGGCAGAGACATCTCAGAATTCCTAACTTCATAGAAGCTGTTTTAGCTAGAGATGAGATGTGAAGTTTCCAGTTTAGATTATAAGAAAAGGACAGACCGAGGATGTTCAATGTAGAAGAAGGGGACAGTTGGGTGTCATTGAAGAAGAGGAGATGGTTGTCCGGAAGGTTATGTCAGGTTAATAGATGGAGGAATTGGGTTTTTGAGACAATGAACAATACCAAGTTTGCTATGCCTCAATCAGAAATTTTAAAGACATCAGAAGTCAGGCATTCTGTGGCTTCCCTGCATGAAAAGACGTGGAAAAGTGCACGGTTATATCATCAATGTAGGAGTGGATAGGGCAAAAAGCTTGGTTTAGATCATTGATGAATAATAGGAAGAGAGTGGGTGACAGGACAGGACCCTTAGGAACACCAGTGTTAATAGATTTAGGAGAAAACAATGACTGGTCAGAAAGGAAACTTGAGATGAAGTTACAGAGAGAAGGATAGAAGCCATAGGAGAGTAGTTTGGAAATCAAAGCTTTATGCCAGACTCTATCAAAAGCTTTTCATATGTCTTAGGCAATAGCAAAAGTTACACCAAAAGCTCGAAAGAGAATGATCAAGACTCTGTAAAGAAAGCCAGAAGATCACCAGTAGAGCGGCCTTGATGGAACCCATACTGGCAATCAGATAAAAGGTTGTGAAGTGATAGATGTTTAAAAATCTTCCTGTTGAGGATAGATAGGCAGGAAATTAAAGGAATAGGACGGTAGATTGAGGGATTAGAACGGTCGCCCTATTTAGGAACAGGCTGAACAAACAAACTTCCAGCAAGAAGGAAAGATGGATGTTGACAGACAGAGATGAAAGAGTTTGACTGAGCAAGGTGCAAGCATGGAGGCACAGTTTTGGAGAACAATAGGAGAGATCCCATCAGGTCCATAAACCTTCCAAGGGTTTAGGCCAGCAAGGCTATGGAAAACATCATTGCAAAGAATTTTAACAGGTAGCCAGGTAGTCAAAGGGTGGAGGAGAGGGAGGAACAAGCCATGAATCCTCCAAGGTAGAGTTTTTAGCAAAGGTCTGAGTGAAGAGTTCAGCTTTAGAGATAGATATGATAGCAGTAGTGCCATCTGGGTGAAATAAAGGAGGGAAGGAAGAAGAAACAAAGTTATTTGAGATGTTTTTGGCTAGGTGCCAGAAGTCACAAGGGAAGTTAGATCTTGAAAGATTTTGACACTTTTTCAATTAATGAAGGAGTTTTGGGTAGTTGGAGAACAGACTTGACATGGTTCTGGGTGGAAATATAAAGTGCATGAGATTCTGGTGATGGAAGGCCCAGGTACCTTTTGTGGGCCACCTATCATGTACAGTATGAGAACAGGCTGTGTTAAATCAAGGTTTAGAAGATTTAGGTCGAGAAAAAGAGTGAGGAATGTACACCTCCATGCCAGGTGCTGTCACCTTTGTCATGTGCTTGTCGCACAGAGACGGGTCTCTGACAGGGAAGTAGCAGTCATTCCAAGGAAAATCAGCAAAATACTTCAAGTCTCCCCAGCAAACAGAGGCAAAGTGCCAAAGGCACCTCTGCTTAGGGGGATCTTGAGGAGGGATTGGAGTGATAGCACAAGATATAGATATGAGATTGTGATTACAGGACCCCAAAAGAGAAGAGAGGGTAACAGCATAAGCAGGACTAGAGGTTAAGAAAAGATCAAGAATGTTGGGCGTATCTCCAAGACAGTCAGGAAAATGAGTAAGGTGTTGCACCAATTGCTCTAGGTCGTGGAGGATAGCAAAGTTGAAGACTAGTTCACTAGGATGGTCAGTGAAGGGAGAGGAAAGCAAAAGCTGGTGGTGAACATTGAAGTCTCCAAGAATGGAGATCTCTGGAAAAGGGAAGAGTCAGAATGTGCTCCACTTTGGAAGTTAAGTAGTCAAAGAATTTCTTATAGTCAGAGGAATCAGGTGAGAGGTATACAGTACAGATAAATTTAGTTTGAGAGTGACTCTGTAGTCATAGCCAGATGGTGGAAAACTCGAAAGATTCAAGAGTGTGGACATGAGAGCAGATTAAGTCATTGTGCACATAAACACAACATCCAGCTTTGGATTGAAAATTAGGATAAAGAAAGTAAGAGGGAACAGAAAAAGGGCTACTCTCAGTTGCCTGAGACACCTGTGTTTCAGTGAGGAAAAGATGAGGTTTAGTGGAGGAGAGGTGGTGTTCTACAGATTGAAAATCAGATCTAAGACTGTGAATGTTGCAGAAGTTAATAAAGAAAAAAGTTGAGGGCGATGTGAAGACACTTAGGGTCGATACTAGAAGAGCAGTCCAACCTTGGGACATTTCTGGTCCCCTCCCTAAATGGGGAGTCCGAAGCTGGTGTAGGAGTCACCATGATAATTTTTTAACTTTCAGTAAAGGGTGTGTGTGTGTGTGTGTAATTAGATGCTTGTAGTTTTATGTGAAGGAAGAGAGTTGTCTTTAGAGGGTAGGCTGTGACTGCCCCCTTGTGTTGTGAGATGCCAAGGGAAACATTCATTGAGGTCACAGCTGCCTTACAATGCAGTGTTCTTTTCACATGTGTGTAGCCAGCCTTATTTGACGAAGGATTCTGTTAAGACCAAGGATACCAAGAAAAATTAAATATTCCCGGGCAGGATTAGTTTAGTCTTCATTCCACCAGTAGGTAAAAGCATAGGACATAGTTAAAGGCCATGCACTGAATGTTACTTTAAATTTTTAATTGCTTCAGCAATTTTGAAATGCAATCATATGAACTATTACCCAGAATTTGTTTCATCCACTAAAATAATGAAATATATACATGATACACATGTATATCATTTGTATCATGGGACAACAAAACAACAGTCAAGTAATAAAATTATAATAATATAAGAAAAAAATTAAACACAAAATTGATAAAAATATCTTGGAAATGAGATTCCTCAGAGTCAGTTTTAATTGGGAAATTTGCTGTTTTAATGTAGGACTTGGTATATGCTCCCACAATTCCTTGGAGATGGACATTCTAAAATCGCTTCTCATGACACATCTTGATGTACTTTATGTACATCCTGCAAAACATTGATCCTAAGTCTTTAAGCTAACATTATCCACAGGATCTGGTGATACACACTCTACAGAACAATTATTATAAGCTAAATACTTGCAACTACGCTCTCAGATTTTTCACATTTATTTCTAGTCTCTTGCTGCATATTTAATTTTAAACATTTCCCACTGGTTTCCACAGGGACTAATGTTTTATCTAGCAAATCCTGAAAATAATCAAACTAGTATTATTTGTGCTGCTGGGATACTGTGATGTTCAAAAAGTACCGTGCCGAAATGAAAGGACCAGTTGATATCAGATGCCAACTTCTCCAAAACACAAAAAAAATCTCAAGGCAGGAGATATGAGTTTGCAGTGCTGTCATGAAACCCCAGTCTATGTATGTGCTGCGGTTGATTACACAAACTTATAATGAAAAGGGATCACTTGTATTTTCAAAGAAGAAAGTGACAACTCAGAGAAGACATTGTGAGACACAATATAAACAGACAAGCAGCAACTCAGGGCAGACTTTTGGAGACACTATGTCAACAGGCAATCTTCACCCGTGTCCTGCTAAGATTTGGCATTAAAACATATTGTTTCTTTCATATGTGCCAGGATTTATAAAGTTTTATGTTAATTGCATAACAAATGGATAAAGTAAACTTATACAGAGGAAAAATAGAATTTGTCCCAAGGTGAAGATACATCCCAAACCCGAGATGATGTGCATAGTATTTAGCTTGTCCTGCCATATTTCTTGCTTTTCTACTTGATGATGGTGGCTAGAAATGTTTCTATTATCTTATTACTTGATTTGATAAAATGTAAATGTAAATATTTTTTCCAGGATACAAAATATTTTGTGTAAAATTAAGTCGGCTGATGAATCTGGCAGTTTTCCAGACCATTGCAAAAATCTCAATCTCATAACTGCCTTTTGGTGAAGCTGAGATGATTTTGTGGTTTAACAAGACAATAATTTCTTGCCTTTTCAGATAACTCAATGGGAATCAACTTGCTCATTATCTGCATATTCTTTTACTCTCTGATTAATATCTCCACTGAGTTCACAACTTGTCCATCAGTGATCAGTGAAGTAATTTTTTACAGGCAGTTGTGGAAATCAGGTGTGTCACTCTTTATTATGGTTGTCATCCACATTTAAAGAACAAGGATTCTCAGGTCTCTGTAGTCCATAAATCTTTACCTAACAGATAATAAATCTTAAACCTAACAGGCAATTATTTCAAATGTTTGTTTATTTTCTAATACTTTCTTTAATATATAGATGTATATTAGGTGTTGACCAGGGTCATTTACTGAAGGGTTTTACATTTCTTCCCTAGTGTCCATGACTTCTAGTATGGAAACAGTGAGGAGTCAGTGCTTCCATATTTACTAAATAGACAACTAAATAAGTGAAGAGATAGCTATGAACTCTGTCTCTTATTTCCACTACCACTGTTTTAAGTTCTTCAAGGTGAAACTCCCCAATGGACATTCTAAAAGTCACTCTGTCAAGGACCTCATGATATACTAAATGTCTAAAATCATAGCCATTTTGCTAGGATATGCTGCATAGATAGATGATTTAATATTTCTGATAGAGTGGGAAGTTAGTGGCATTATCATTAATTAAAATGAGTGGGTAGTGGCATTATCATTAATTAAAATACAAAGAGCATGATTGTCTGGCTGTAAATTGCAGGCTATATGGCTCTCAAAAGGGCTAGCATCTAGCCTACCACCTGCATTAAACTTTGCCTCGATATCTGCCAATGAGAGAAATTATGCTATTGTTAGACTGTCAGACAACTTGCAAAAAACAATTTCAGTCTTCTGCATGCACACTGCTAAAGTCAGCTACGTAATACACACTAGTTATGAGGTCTCCTGCCTCCTTGCTCTCTGGATGAAGCCACTCTCAGATTGGGACTTCATTAATTAAGGAGTACCTTGTCACTCTGGTGGTAAACTGTCTGTCCAGACCAGCGTTCTGCTTTTGAAAATGTGACCCTTTCATCCCACATAATTTGTCTTTGCACTGAAATGACAATAATGTGTGCAACTCATTGAAAACCAGGTGCTCAGCTTTTCTGGCACTGACATGAAGAACACATTTCAATGTGCCATTTCCATCTGTAGGGTCACTGCTGATCTCCAGATTTATGAGGAATTCTTCCAGCTTATTCCACTGTGAGACACTGGGCAAGATATCTTCTATGCTGTGCTTCAATGTGTTGAGCAGTAGCCCTTGACCTCTACTGTCTCATGTGCATGAAGACCAATGATGCCTTGGCAATGATTGGGGAGAAGAAAGGTGCTGTTTCACTTCACCACTGTGAGGTTGTTGGATGCACATAGCCCATCTACAAGGTGCACTGCATCATCCACCAAGAGCCCCTGTGCACCAAGTGCAACCTCATGGACACCATGTCTATCATAATTAAGGTTGTCAACTCCAGCCTAAATCACTATCTAGGTATTGATGGATGAGGTCAGTGAGTGCTACACTGACCTGCTTTTGCTCTGCAAGGTTTGCTTGTTGAGTAATGGGGCCACATTGTTCTATATGTGTGACCTGCAGCAAGAGATTGCCATTTTCCTCTTTCTGGACAAAGCTTCCCATGCTTATGATATCACTTAGTCATGATGGCTCGCTCCTCTGGCCCTGCTCATAGATGCATATTTCTGAACTGCACAGAGTATTCAATCTACCCCCACTTTCCTGCCTCGAGCACTTCTTAGGTTCTGGCCACTCATCTACTAGGAGCATGATGCCACATCCCAATAAACGTTTTCAATAATTTGGCATTGATAAGACATACTGTAATGTGCAGTGAGATAAAGCAACATAAAATGAAGAAAGTAAGAACAAGAAAGAATGAAAATGAACGGGAAGAGAGAGAGAGAGAGAGAGAGAGAGAGAGAGTACATATGCCAGATGTACGATTAAGAGTGCTCGCTGCCATTAACTTACCATAAGAATTTCTGTGCCCAGGGACTCTCCTTCCCCAATTAATTTACCCTATTTCTCTTTGCCCAGTCAGTTTGAGTCTCAAGTAGTTTACAGCAGAAGAGTTGTCCTTGACAAGGAAATAATCAGTATTATTAATCTAGCCCCCTTGTTTAATCCGAATAATTTTTAAAAGTACTGTTTTATTTAAGTAAAGACTGCACGGGGAGCGACATGTGGGGTGGCATCCATATGTGTATGTGTCACACCCCATCAACCCCCCCCTCCTTAGCAGCAGCGCAGGAAAGTAGTTGGAGTGTTTTCTCACAAGCAGTCACTGCCCACCAATTGGAAGGAGCAGACGTACTGAGATGTGCTCTAATATTTGAGGGAGACTAAGGCAGGATAATATTTAGCCAGGTCAGTTGCCTTAAGGGGATAAATGAGTCATTACCGACCGTACACCCCGGCCTTTTTATACAGAATGGGAGTCTCCATAGTAGTCTGCCAGTAAGTGTAGTTATGTATTACATACAGTATACCCAGGGAAGCGACTCCTCAGCACTGTTGATGTCCAGGCTGAGCTTCCATGATGAGCAGTGACTGACCTTCCTGTGTGTTCGTGGGTACTCTTTCATAGTAGTCTCATGTGTCTTTTGTTAGTAACCCTGTTTTGTCTAAAATGTTACTATGGGTTGATGCAGTTCAGCCGCAGAGGACTTGAGTAATTAGTTGTGTAATGAACTTTATTCCCTACTCAAGTCCTGACAAGGCCTGTTGTCCAGGAAGCAGTAAACAGTACTACTCAGCCTGAGGCTATAATATTCTGTTGGGCAGTGGAAGGACTGTCATGGAAGGCAGAAGCCCATATACGACCATATACGTGTTGTTGTATGTTAACTGTTTTTCCCTAGATGTGGTCATTTCTTCTGCAGCTGTGGGTGTTTAGTGTTGTTTGGAGTATTTCCCTCATCTCTGAGTCAGTAAAACAGTCTGGTGACCTCAACTTAGTGTGACCTGGAGTTATGACTGCTGTGAAAAGGGTGCAGGAGTCACACACCTGTATTTGAGCCTGGCACTGAGTCCACATGAGGTGGTTCAGGAAAGCTAGTCCAGGTGTGGCAGCTTGGTGAAGGGGCTGGAAATTGTGGTCGTAACAATACATTGATTATATTATTCATTCATATCAAAACACCTTATCTCTCATGGAAAGATACCATTTATGAGCCTGACTAGAGGGTTATGCATGCGTGATATCAAATTATATGTTTTTAGTTGCTGTTTTTCATACTTTATACATTTTTTTTTCTGTTATTATAAGATGATTGAAACATTGCCATATTTTTTCACTTTTATGTTTATTAAGAATTTAGGCTTTTATTATTTTTTTAATTTATGGAAGGGATAGTTGGTAACAGCATTATCAACTACATGCTAATGTCTGAAACATGCAAACATTTCCAAGTCAAACACAAGGTTGCTCACTTACCATATTTGATGGCTCATATGACGCATGGGCTCATAAGAGGCACCCAGTTTTGGCACACATTGAAATGGGGAAAAAAAAAAAAAAAGATAAATGAGCGGATCTAAGGTCTGAATATGAAGTGAATGATTTCACCTGACATTTGAAGACTCACATGCATTTAGATGATTATTAAATCCCAATAGTTTGCATTTAAAAACTTTAATATTTGCTAGTAGCCTGCGTACCAATCCTGTTGTGAGATGTAAACATATACCTGGCATATGGCATTGGCAGTAACCATGAGAGACTACAGGTAATAAAGTTTGTTCATAAGAATGTTAAAAGATAGTGCAATTTTAATTGTATGAAAGTGTCTTACCTCAAGGAGTAACGGCATCACACTGTAAAGAAACCAGTGAAGCTTGGCCATGTCACTGGGTTCAGCGCGTAACCAACCCTGTGTTTGTTTGGTACATGCAATGTGTTGGGCATGGTCACTTAGGCATATTCTTCCTGACTGGTGTCATTCTATATGAATTACTGGTAAGTATGACCTATTATATATTGTTACCTTGAAAGAAAGAGGTGTTTTGTGGTGTAGTACCAATCATCAACTTGTTTACATGTGTGAAAATGTTTGGGGTTTGACTTTAGAGCCTCTATTGCAATAGACTTAACACCAACCACTGCCTCAATGCTGAACCTTGGCCTCATAGGACGCAGGCTCATTTCCTGAGATTTTTTTTTTTGGGGGGGGTGGGGAAGGTGCGTCTTATGAGCCATCAAATACGGTGCTAGGACAATGATCCCCTCATCCCAATAAACGTTTTCGATAATTTGGCATTGATAAAAGAAGTAATCTCTCATGAAAAGATACCAAATATGAGTCTGATAAGAGAATAAGCAAGCATGATATCAAAGGATATTGTCATTTAGAGACAGACAGATAACAGATTAGCCAAGCAATGTTATACGTACATTTTCATGTTTATGATGATAAATTGTGATGAGAGAGAGAGAGAGAGAGAGAGAGAGAGAGAGAGAGAGAGAGAGAGAGAGAGAGAGAGAGAGAGAGAGAGAGAGAGAGAGAGAGAGAGGGGGGGGGGGGTTGTCAGATACCAACTAAAAAGGTGTTAATCATTTATTTATTAACTAATTTTACTTCAACCCTGCATTTTTTCATATGCTTATTTTACCCTGAACATCATATTTCAGTTATTCCTTTCCATTCTTTCTTATATTACCAGTTTGTTTGTTTCTTTACATGTTTTCAGTTTCTTACACTAAATGCTATAGATTTGCCACTGACTTTTTAGTAGCTGTTTTTCATACTTATGTATTTTTCTGTTATTATAGAATGATTGAACCATTGCCATAATTTTTCACTTTTATGTTTATTAAGAATTTAGGCTTTTATCTTTTTTTTTTTTTTGAAAGGGATAATCAGTAACAGCATTATCAATTACATGCTGATCTCTGAAATATGCAAACATTTCCAAGTTAGAAACAAGATCGGCAAGTGTGTTGATAGGGACTGTCATACAAGAGCCCTCTAAAAGAGTAGTTTTTATTCTTCCATGTTTATTAGTTATTATTCTTTTGAATCATGCACTTATATTTCCATTTTCACTTCAGTCTTCCATATATGCAGAGGCCTTCATATCATTAAACTTTGTTTCAGTATTGACTTAGTATAATTTTGGTGTACTTTATTTTATACAGTTGTCACTATGTTTTAACTGATTTATATATATATATATATATATATATATATATATATATATATATATATATATATATATATATATATATATTATATATATATATATATATATATATATATATATATATATATATATATATATATATATATATATATATATATATATATATTTATTTATTTATTTATTTGTTTTAACAGGTTAAGAGAGTGGCACATTGTGGAAATTGAAGTGACTGGTCCAGAGATTGCAGGGAGAAAATTCTCTGTGAAAACTACTCGTCAAAATCCTGCTAACTTGCGAGCAGTTACTGGCACAGCTACCTACGCATCTTTTCTGTCCTCTGTGAAACGGGCTGGTGGTAAAGGGCCAGGTGTACATTTCTGTTAATTTCTCTCTCTCTCTCTCTCTCTCTCTCTCTCTCTCTCTCTCTCTCTCTCTCTCATGGTATCAAGCATCAAGTAAGCATTACATTATATTCAGAATGTATGATAATTTTTTTTTCTTTTTAATACTAAAAAATTATGATGACAAGTTATAAGGAAAACAACTTACGAGCAACCTTCTGGAACGTATCTCACTCATAACTCGAACACCCTCTGTATTAGTTATAATAGTTCCTTATTGTCTTGTCCTTAATTCAGCCTAAGATTAAGATAGTGTTCCTTAACTGTATGTATAATAATCAAAAACTATATTTACTATTGTCTCTAAATCACTCACATTAGGCTCTACAATATTGCCAAGATTGATTATGAAATTATTATATGGAAAAACTACTCTGGGTAACGTTGGCAGCATGTGCAAGAAGTTGCTAAAGATGAAAACAATGATATTACTTTCGTTGCACTTCAATGTGTCGTAGTGACAGGATAGTTGAGATTAACCAATATCCATTCTTATCTCAGTTATCATCGTGGCCAGATCACAGTAAGGTGGCAGACTCACTGAGTGTCCTGACAGAGGTACAATCACTGTCAAAAGCCCCCAATTAATCTTTAGATCAATTTGTTTGTTGCCATGTTGTCCTGTGGGTATCACATTGGGTGGAGCACTGAATATCTCAAAAAGGAACTGCCCTATGATTTTCAAAGTATATTCACATGCTACCAAAAAGAACATAAGAACATAAGAACATAATAAGGGAAGCTGCAAGAAGCGACCAGGCTTACACATGGCAGTCCCTGTATGAAACACACCTACCTATTTCCATCTGTTATCCCCATCCATAAACTTGTCTAATCTTCTCTTAAAGCTCTCTAGTGTCCTAGCACTAACTACATGATTACTGAGTCCATTCCACTCATCTACCACTCTGAGAACCAATTTTTTCCTATCTCCTTCCTAAACCTAAATTTTTTAAGCTTGAACCCGTTATTTCTTGTTCTACCCTGGTTGCTGATCCTAAGAATTTTGCTTACATCTCCCTTGTTATAACCCTTATACCACTTAAAGACTTCTATCAGGTCCCCTCTTAACCTACGTCTCTCTAGAGGATGTAAATTTAACAGCTTCAACCTCGCCTCGTAAGGAATACTCCTCATCCCCTGTATCCTTTTAGTCATTCTCCTCTATACTGATTCTAATAGACCTATATCTTTCCTGTAATGTGGGGACCAGAACTGCACAGCATAGTCTAGATGAGGTCTGACCAGCGCCAAGTATAACTTTAATATTACCTCCGGCCTTCTACTTTTAACACTCCTAAAAATGAATCCTAGTACCCTATTTGCCTTGTTTCTGGCTTTTATGCATTGTTTCCCTAGACGGAGTTCAGAGCTAACTATAACTCCTAAATCTTTCTCGTACCCTGTACCTACCAGAGTTTGGTTGTTTAATGTGTTTCCTCTACCTACGCTAAGCACTTTGCATTTATTGATATTAAATTGCATTTGCCATCTATCCGTCCATTCATTCAATCTAAGTCTGCCTGCAAGGCGATAGCATCCGATTCTGACCTAATTAATCTACCTATCTTTGTGTCATCCGCAAATTTACTAACATCACTACTAATTCCACTATCCAAGTCATTGATATATATTAGAAATAACAATGGCCCTAATACTGATCCCTGTGGCACCCCACTAATTACATGATCCCACTCAGATTTCGAGCCGTTTATTACCACTCTCTGTCACCTGTTACCAAGCCATGACCCTATCCAGCCTAACACCTTCCCATCTATCCCATGTGCCCTAACCTTTCTCAGCAGCCTTTGATGGGGTACCTTGTCAAATGCTTTACTAAAGTCCAGATATAAGATATCATAACTATCACCATTATCTACTGCCTCATACACCTTACTGTAAAAACTTAACAAGTTTGTCAGGCAAGACTTCCCCTTCATGAAGCCATGCTGTGACTGATTTATCAAGTTATGTTTGTCTAAATGTTCCCTAATGTTCCTCGCTATTATTGACTAACATTTTATCTACAACTGAAGTTAAGCTGACAGGTCTTTAATTAGACGCTAAAGTTTTATCTCCTTTCTTAAAGATGGGTACTACATTAGCCTGCCTCCACATTACTGGTACCTCACCCGACTCCAGTGCTTTCCTAAAGACAGAAACTAACGGCTCACTAATAATCTCCTTACATTCCTTAAGTACTCTGGGATATATTTCATCAGGTCCTGGTGACTTGAACTTTTTTAGCCTATCTATCTCCTGTTCCACTATCTCCCTAGTTATGGAAATATCTGTCAGCTTCTCATTCTCATCTGCTCTAAACACCTGTTCACTATCTGGCATATCCTGCATGTTTTCCTGGGTGAATATCTCAGACAGAAGATAAAGAGGAAAAATAGGGTCAGAAGACAAAGAAAGAAATTGGACTCAGAGAGGAGACAAGAGGAATGGTTTCAGTAAGAGCAAACTAAAACACAAGAAATTTATCAAGACTGTTCACTGACAGTATCACAGGGGTAGGGGGGGGTGTTCTTTGATTTGATGTTATTAAAGTTCAGTTACTATCAGGTTGGATAGCAATTTTGTGAAGTTTAAGTTTATTCTATTTGTTTGGTCATTAAAGTTAGGTAGCTGCCACCAGTCATGGTGTTATATCTAACATATTTATCTTTGTGTGGTATGGTAGCATTGTTCTTATTAATTAGCCAGGGTTCCATAAGGCACTGGTAAATGCCATGACAAAAAGATTAATTTTATTTGATGTAAGTATCTATAAAAAAAAAAAGGGGGGGGCTTCATATTCTTCTCTGAATACAAAATATTTTACTTTATAGATCTTTCTGTTACCTTGGAGTTGTTGTACCCCTATACAATGATTTTTAATATTGAGGATCCTATTGCTGTTACATCAAAATGTTTTGTGTATCACTGGCTTAATGAGTAATACATTATCAAAAGAGAATTTTACCTATATATCCTGAGTTTAAGTTTACATCCTGAAGTTATTTCCTCTAAAACTTAACTGGCCAGTGAATTTACCTGTTACATGATGGTCAGTTAATCTCTGCACAAATAATTATTCATAACAGGCACAAATGGTTATTTTCATATGAACAAAGTTTTTAAACAATACAAGATTCTCGAGACAACGTGATGTACATACCTGTCAACAAATGATGGTCGGTTAGCCTCTGCTGCTTGCAACCTGGGGTCAGCCTTATATAAGGCTGCCTCCCTTAGAAAGTGGATCCTTCCACCTGATTAATATATATATATATATATATATATATATATATATATATATATATATATATATATATATATATATATATATATATATATATATATATATATATATATATATATATATATATATATATATATATATATATATATATATAATATATATATATATATTTTTATTTTTTATTTTATTTTATTTTTTTTTTAATATCCCTAAAAATTCATAGTCATCTGCTCTCAGATTGTTCATGAACAATACATACTACCAGAACCTAACTCTGTTAACAAAATTTAGACCTCAAATATTAATCACAAATTTTCTCTATATTACATAGTCATCATTTCTTACAAGTTTCCACCTAACCTATATCATCTGGTGAAAAGGAGTTTTTATTGGTCTTGTTTAACAAAAACTGGGAACATTGGTTTTCTGGTTCTCACATATTACTGGTGTCAGCAGGAAATACATATTCATGTGTGCCAAACAACAATTTCAATTCAAATATGTGTAAAATTTCTCAATTCCTAGATTATGGTTTCATATAATATCTTTTTCCTACGTTCTTACTGATCTCAAAAATATATACAAAGATTTATTTACAAATAAAAAAAAATAAAATTAGACATTTTTTTTTTAGGATAATCTGACAAAATAATTTTACATGATCACTACTGAATAATAATATCTTCTATTTCAATTTCATTTTTTTCACTTTTGTCCCATGACAAGATCCTGAGTCATGGTCAACCATGAAATCCTCTCTGGCCTCAGTGAAACCTCAGTTGCCTGATGAGTAAAGGTGTTGGACTTTCATATCCATGATTTTCCTAACAGGTTTAATACCTCAGCAAATCCAACAGCCAAGTATCATGCTTTCTCAGTATTTCCACAATGCTCCAAGGCAGGTCATCACAAAAAAAAATATGTATGTGGACTTTATGTTATAACTTTGTCTTTGTGGTGTATGTCGTGACTGTGCAAGTCCTTTTCCAGCTATTCTGATAAGTGTGTGGACGTTGTATGTTTTTTTTTTTCTTGCGTAGGAGGTAGGAGTGGCAACTCTGGAGGCATCTGCTGTGTACAACTCACAAGTGACTCGTGCTGTATAGCTTCACCCTTGGCTGTTGGTATAGCCTAAGGAAAACTGATCTGAGATTGAGTGGCAGCTGTGAGAGGAGCTGTGTTTGCGTTGCAACAATATATATATATATATATATATATATATATATATATATATATATATATATATATATATATATATATATATATATATATATATATATATATATATATATATATATATATATACTTCACTCTACATCATTAATTGGTTCCAGAGGTCACGACTTAGGTTGAAAAACTACTTACCATATTTGATGGCTCATAGGACAGACGCATGGGCTCATAAGATGCACCCAGTTTTGGCAGACATTGAAATGAAAAAATAAATAAATGAGCAGATTTAAGCTCTGAATATGAAGTGAAGGATTTCACCTGACATATAAAGACTCTCACATGCATTTAGATCATTATTAGATCCCAATATTTTGCATTTAAAAACCTTAATATTTGCTAGTAGCTTATGTACCAATCCTGTTGTGAGATGTAAATATGTACCCAGCATGTGGCGTCAGCAGTGACTGTGAGAGACTACAGGGGTAATAAAGTTTGTTCATAAGAATGTTAAAAGATAGTGCAATTTTAATTGTATGAAAGTGTCTTACCTCATGGAGTAACAGCATCACACCGTAAAGAACACAGTGAAGCTTGCCTGTGTCACCGTGTTCGGCACATAACTGACCATGTGTTTGTTTTGGTACATGCAATGCATGATGCATAGTCACTTAGGCAAATTCTTCCTGACTGGTGTCATTCTATGTGAATTACTGGTAAGTATGACCTATTATATATTGTTACCCTGAAAGAAAGAGTCGTTTTGTGGTGTAGTACCAATCATCACTTTATTTACATGTGCAAAGGTGTCTGGGGTTTGATTTTAGAGCCTCTGTTGCCATAGACTTACCACCAACCACTGCCTCAGTGCTGAACCTTGGCCTTATAGGATGCAGGCTCATTTCCTGAGACTTTTTTTTTTTTTTGGAGAAAAGGTGCATCTCATGAGCAATCAAATACAGTAAGCTGAAATAACCACACTATAAACTGCAATTAAACACTCCCCATTGTCTATTACAATATTCATGATATGTATGTACAGTATTCTGAATAAAATAATTAAAAATAATTAAGTAAAAACCAATTTTAAATTTACTTGATGGATCCCATTGATGCTACTCATCAGGGTTGGTGTTTCATTGTAGACATGGCTTTCATTACATTATTTTTCATTGTTTGGGTAAGGATGTTATTTTGTTGGTGATTATAATTTACCATCAATTCATTGGGGTGGGGACCATCTATTCTATCATTATTTTACCACTCTTGGATTTACACAGTGGGTTACTTAACCAACATTTCTGGGACTGGGTAATATACTGGATCTTATATTAACTAGCAAAGGTGATAGAGTAGGAGAGGTTCAGGTACTTTACCCTTTCCCTAACTGTGGACATAGGCCAGTTTTGTGTTGTTGCACCTCTCAGGTAATTTCATGTTCTAGGTAATCAGCCAGACACATTCTGGCATAAGAATAATTACAATAAGATTAGTAGTCATCTGTCTACTACTGACTGGGATTATGAATTTTTTCACCTCAGTGTGTATGACATGTTCTCACATTTTTATAATATCCTAATGCCTTTGATTGATAAATATGTCCCCTGCACTGAAATAAAAGCAGATACAAAATCCTCTAAATGGAATACCCAACCCCCACGGTCAATGAGGAAGAGGCGAGTTATTATGGACACAATATATGTAAAGCTGTTCTCGACTAGGAAGAAACTCTAATCAGGCTACTGCTCCATTGAGACTCTATCTAGATATTAATCATCAGTTTAGAAATTTTGTCACTAAGAAACAGGCAGAGAGTATGAAGCTTCCCTAGTTGACAGTCTCTCACACAATACAAAAATATTCCATTTATATATACACCATAAGAAGGTAGGGTCCACTTAGGTAATGGAAATGTTGTTGAGGATGCTGAGGGCATGGCTAATATTTTTGCTGTAGCATTTTCTGCTGTATATGCTCAAGAGGTTCCTGATCATCCTGAGCTGCACCAGATTTTTTTATGGGTATATTGACATTTCTTTGGATTCAGTTAAGGCTGCACTCCCTGTTCTCGAAGTCTCATCTTCAGTGGGACCAGATGAGATTCACCCATACTTACTGAAATCATGTATGGATGAAATTACATATCCTTTATCCCTTATTGAGTGAGTCTTTTAATAAAACTCTTGTTCCCTGCCTTCCATATAGATTGTTCCAATTTATGAAAAAAGGGATTAGATTAGGCATGACCCTTTAAATTATAGACCTGAATATCTGACGTCAGTCTGTGGAAAGTTAATTGAACATATTTTGTGCAAAATTATTTATGATTACACCATTAGTAATGACTTAATATGTAATGACCACTTTGGTTTTTGTCCAGGAATATCTACTGAGGACCACCTCATATTAACATACATGATATCTCCTATGCACTAGATCAAGGTGGCAATGTTGATTATTTTTTTCCCCCCCAAGGCTTTTGACACGGTATTTTATTAGAGAAACTTGGTAATCTGGGTATCATGGGCAACCTTTTGGATTGGATCAGAGAATAACTTAGTGATGAATGTGGTAGTGGATCATAAACTGAATCGCCCTTGTGATGTAGTGAGTGAGGTGCCACAGGGCTTAGTCCATTGCTTTTTCTTTAATACATTAATTTTCTTACTAATAATATCAAATGAAGTAAAAAAAAAAAAAAAAAATTGATGGCCTTAAACTATATATCACAGTTAAGGCAAACTTTCCACATTCTCTTGTGCAAGATATGACTACTTGTCAAACAGATATTACTCTTCTTCATAAAGTGGCATCCTCTTGGAGACTGTCCATGAATACCAATGAATGTGTTGTATTACAATTCAGTAGACAGCCTGTGGATTGGTCAACTTTACCAGTCTGTGGCTTATTCTATATGAATGTCACCCCAATTCCAGTTAAGAATTCAGTAATTGACCTTGGAGTAACTATAGACTCACCTCTTAAATTTTATCAGCATATAGCTAATATTCAGCAAGCAGGTGGCTTGTCTCAAAACTTACTTAAATCTACTGTTAATCAAGAGGCATCTTCTCTTATTCCTATTTCTAAGAATTTATAGGAATGCACCTATGGCCCCTACTGGAATACTGCTCATCTCTGTGGAATTTGGGATATATTAAAGATCTGATGTTGCTGGAGTCCATTCAGACGATGGACAAAGAACATTCAAGGCATGGAACACCTGAATTCTAAAGATTGAAAGCTTTGGATTTATACTCGGTTCACGGTTGACTGTTGTGCCACAACATGGTAAAGTATTGGCAAATATTTCATGATCACTGCACTATTGCTCCCAAAAACATGTTCTGTAACCCAACATTAGATACTACAAGAGGTTATCAGTACAAGATTGCTCAAGTGAGAACAGAATTACATATATATAGCAAACGGTTCTTCAGTGTCAGAGGAATTACACTTTGGAACTCTCTTCCCCAGATTGTTGTTTCAGCCAAAGCAGTATCTGGCTTCAAGGCATCCCTTTCTGATCATCTTGGTGACTTTTTTTTGCTGCTGCACATGATGATGCACTATCCAACTAATTGTGAGATTTGTAAAGAACATTGCACATACATAATATTGACAGGTTGGCACATCAGCAGAGTACAGCTTCCACTGGGCACCTGGGTTGTCAATCCTGGGTATCAGGAAGCCCATCAAGTGAGAAAACCAGGTGAGAAAACACACACACATTTGAGCAACCAAACTAGAAGGATGTACAGGTAGCAGCTCTGTGACTAAGGTAAACCAGTTGTAGTATAAGGAGTTGGATTAGTGCTGTTTCTGTCTCCATAATGAAACAGAAAAAGGTATACGTGATATTAAAAGTACAGGTGGAAGAGAAAAATAAAATGGGAAAATGGAGCTGAGCTGAAGTGAACTATTTATGTGTAGTGACAGGTTAGCAGTGGGAGGGATTTTTAGATGATTAAAAAAAAAAAAAAAAAAAAAAAATATATATATATATATATATATATATATATATATATATATATATATATATATATATATATATATATATATATATATATATATATTATATTGTTCCGATGGGGGGGATGACAGTAGCATTGTGTTACAAGTTTTGAAGATGGGCATTGGCAGCGCCAAATTCAGTGAGGGGTGAGCTGGTATTCAGGTTGAGACTGGAGGTGGGAAATGCTGTGATTGGCCCAAAGAGCAGAAGCGCACCGGCCAATCACGAAAGGGCCAACACTATTATAATGGGCTATGGTGGTCCCCAAGAGAGAGAGAGGACATCAGACAGAGAGAGAAGACGCCAGACCAAGATAAGAAGTGTTCATTCTTTGCTATGACACTGGTCGCCTGCTGCTGCAACAATGTGACTGCGCCCCAGGCTATGGTATGAGGTTAGTGTGCCCTGGCAGACTAAGACAGTGAATACTTGGTGCTACCTGAGCGATGCTGTGAAAGAGTTGTGATCTCGTGGCGTGCTGTGCTCCTGCAGCTGTTCTGTGCGGTGAGATGCACTACCCAGCGACAGAGACGCTTTACAGATCGAGGGCCGGTGGTGCAACCCTGACTTATGCTATAGTGTGGTAGTGTGCCTTGTGCCCTGTGGTACTGCTCTGTGTGGGCAATAAAAACAGCAGTGCTAGTGAGCCTGCATTTTGTTACCCCTTTCCCCCTCTCAGTAGTCTGTTGAGTCCAGACAGGTGCTGCGTGTACATGCCTTGCCCATAGTAGCCAAATGGGTCCAACCACGACAACGGTGGTGGATTCCTGTTGTGTGCGCTGACTGCCTTGGGTTGCTGTAGTGGTGTGTACCTGAAGGCGTCTGAAGGCCGGAAAAAGGGGCGTGCATAACAATATATATAATATTATTTTAAAATTAATTTGAATATGATTTTATATGTTTATTGTTATTTTAGTGTTTTGATGTTTGTAATATATATATATATATATATATATATATATATATATATATATATATATATATATATATATATATATATATATATATATATATATATATATATATATTTTTTTTTTTTACAGCCAACATAAACTCAAGTAAAACAACCTAAGGTGAGTTTTATTTATCCATGTAATATTTAAGAAAAAGGGACATATCTTCGAAAATTACTTAACTTGAAACAACTTTGGCCAATTTATTACTATATATATATATATATATATATATATATATATATATATATATATATATATATATATATATATATATATATATATTGGAACCTCAGTTTTTTAACTTAATTTGTTCTTGAATACCGTTCAAAATCCGGAATGTTCGAAAACCAAAACTATTTTCACCATAGGGATCACTGTAAAATGCATTAATCCGTTCCCAGACAATGTCCACAATGTCTTAATGGCTTATGACAGATGCTCCCACAGCTAAGATGGGTGCTTCACAACATCTCCAGCTCACAAATTATTTATCCAGAAAGGATGCACTGAATGAACTTAGTGACACAGAACTCATCAGAAGATACCGTTTAGACCATGCAGGTAGTCTTTGTCACTGATCTAGTGAGGGAGGCCTTACAGAGGGACACAGAGAAGACCAACCCACTTACCGCCAAAATGAAGATGATCATAAGACATCTTGCTGCTCGGAAAAGTTAATGGAAAAATGCAATTGTGCATTAGTGACGATGTTGGGGGTCGAGAGAACCACAGGTGGCTCGGGATTGATTGAGGGTCAAAATCTGTTTATATCAAGGCTTTTCAATGGGATCACATTTACCTTATTTCAAAGACTGAATTACTATCTTACACTTTATGTCTCATCTAAATATATAAAAACGAAGTAAATATGTAAAGAAATTATACATTTGTAATAAACAGTAGCTTTTGCAGTCTTTTAATATTTGAAATCAAGAAATTTTGTTCTGGAACCGAATTATGGTATGGCAACTGAAGCAATAACAAATTCAAAATTTTGTTCGAAAACCGATTTGTTTGAAAGGGAAGGCGTTCAGTAACAGGTTCCACTATAAGTGTGTATATATATATATATATATATATATATATATATATATATATATATATATATATATATATATATATATATATATATTATAGTTGTGACTCAAACATAGCTCCTCTCACAGCTGCCACTCGATCTCAGGTCAGCTTTCCTTAGGCTATACTAACAGCCAAGTGCGATGCTATACAGTACCAGTCACTCATGAGTCGTACATAGGAGATGCCTCCAAGGTCGCCACTCCTACCTCTTACACAGGAGAATAAAACATACAATGCCCACACACATATCACAACAGTTGGGAAAGGACTTGCACAGCACATCCATGGAGACAGTCACGACATAACACCACAAAGACAAGGTTATAATATTTTAGGGCTACTGCTTACAGGAGCAATCCTCCATGCCCACAGAATATTATAGTACTCTTGTCCAAGTTCAATTTGTCTCCAGTCTCTCAGAAGACAGACTCTATCACTATAAAATCAATGAGTCTGGAGAGAAAACAGACAATTGAACACAAAAAGCCAAAGAATGTCCTCTGGTCATGATAACTTACAAGACAAACAAGGGACCAGTAGCATTTAAATAAAAGAAACACAAGACAAAAGTCAACTTGACTCGAATCACAATAACACAGATGGAGAACAAACAGCCATGAAAATACAGATAAGTAGGCAGACAACTCCCCACAGGAAGGCAAGAGAGCAGTGACACCGGACACTTAACTAGGTTTCAGAAGAATTGTCACCAGCTATCTTAACACTTGTCCGCTCGGTACAACTCAACCCTGCCTAATAAACTGAGAACATAAAGGGCTGAGGTGGGGGGAATGGGTGTAGAGTCAAACACGAGACCTCTGCAACTCCTGTGTGCCAGTATGGTGGTGTAGCGTCAAACATGAGACCTCTGCAACTCCTGTGTGCCAGTATGAAATGTCCAGACGGTCTGTGTGCCCAACTTATCTTACAGACACTTGTTTGTGGAGCAAGATCCAGTGAGGTCTTTCAGAGTGTGTGAATGAAAGGTTGTATGTAAGCAGGCAATGTTGTTTAATATGGTAAACTGTAATATTCTGGATCACTTTGCACGATGTCTCACATGAAATTCGGTTTTATAACTATACACTATCCTAATGCTCTAAAATCTGTTAGCGCTAATAATAGTGTATCACGAATATTAACATGTTGCAAGATCATTGAGTACTAGAAATATTTTGATACCATAAGGGAAATATTAAAGGAACGTGGCTGACATTTGTCATCGTTCAGTTGTAGATAGTTATCATTTCCTTTTTTATATATATTTTTTATAGCTTAAAAGTTATCTATCTATTATTACCACTGCATCGATTTCAAACAATCTTTAAAACTCCCTTTTTCTATTCCTGAGAGTCTAAACCTAATTCAACCTAATCCTAACCTAACTTAACCTAGCCTATTGTTGAAAGTTATTTATCTATTATTATCAATGTAATGATTTCAAACATCTTTTAAGACTCGCCTTTCCATTCATGTGAGTTTAAACCTTACCCAACCTAATCCTAACCAAACTTAACCTACCCTGCACTAGTTTAACGTGTTCCAAGAGTTGGGCGTTGGCAAGCTGCAAGTGGGTGATGCCACACACATTTGGCAGCGAACACAGCATCCAGACACCCCGGATATTTCAAACTGCCACAGCGGGAACAAAAGGAATCTGCACATATGTGGAATGTTGCTGCACTGACAGACACTAGACCATGGACCAGTGCACTCATCACCGTTGGCGAGTTCTCAGTCACTCATCTGTGATTAGGTTAGGTTAGTTTAGGTTAGGGTAGCTTAGGTTAGGTCTCTCTCTCTCTCTCTCTCTCAAGCACATTTTTTTTCTTCCTCTCATGGCATAATATATATATATATATATATATATATATATATATATATATATATATATATATATATATATATATATATATATATATATATATATATATATATATATATATATATATATATATATATATATATATATATATATATATATATATATATTCCTATTCATATAATTCACTAAGATGAAGCTAGCTAGTGGCTAGGAGGCAGAAACTCTGGTGTGATGCAGTACGATATCTGTTAGCAGCAACATCTCATGCATGTGCAGATCCCTCTTGTTCCTTGATTTGCAAAAGGTCCGGTGTTTGACGTTACACCGGTCTCATGGTGGGGGCTGACATATAATAGCAGGGGTGGAGGGGGCGGAAGGATGGACAATGGATGCATCCCACACATCTTGCCCATACAAGCTTCTTGCTTTCTCAAATACACATTATATTTAATAAATTATATTTAAAAAAATTATAGTGGCTGACTGAAATTTCATGCTTTTACACATAACAACAATGTATCTTCTTACACAGTTCAAGTTGCTACTACAAATAAAAAGGGGCAAATTAAAAGAAGAATAAACGGATCACCTGAAGATCCGCCACCCCAGCCACACTCGGGGTGGCAGATCTTCAGGTGAGACAATCTGGGGTGGCGGATCTTCAGGTGATCCCATACTTTTAATGAAGTAAACTTTTTTCTGCATTTTTTATATCCACTCAGTTTTTTAATGCGTTCATGTTGTTAGGTTAGGTTAGGTTAGGCTAACCTAACCTAACCTAACCTAACCTAACCTAACCTAACCAAGTGAGAGAGTCTGGGGTGGCGGATCTTCAGGTGAGACAATCTGGGGTGGCGGATCTTCAGGTGATCCCTGTGGGGTGGCGGATCTTCAGGTGATCCGAATAAACTTACTCTCACTTAACAAAAGTTGTACGTAGTATAATGGTCCCACACCCAACAGCAGCTATAACTCACTCATCTCTCCCACCCCCAATTTTCACTTCTTCCTCTTTCTCTCTCTTCTCCCCCACTTCCTCCTTCCTCTCTCCCTTCTTTTTTTTTATAAAGTCACTGTGCATAAATATATATATATATATATATATATATATATATATATATATATATATATATATATATATATATATATATATATATATATATAATTGTGCAAGCAGCGATGTAGAGTGAAGAAAAGAAGTAAGAACGAATGAAAGAAGTGAGAGCACGAAGTGAGGAAAAATTGATGAAGTTCATATGCTTCGGATTTTATGAAGCAAATCACCTCTGGCAGAAGAGAGCTTTCATATGAGATACGCTTTGCTGCTTCACGCCACCAGACTTTAAAGTGTACTACCACCCACATGACAATAAATTAATCAAATCAAATAATGCTAACTTATTTTTAATAATCATGTGACGCTGTAAAGCATAGGGGGAGGGGGAGCGGAGGGCATGTGAAAGCTCTCTTCTGGCAGAGGTGATTTGCTTCATAAAATCCAAAGCACATTTCAACTGACTACTAGTAGGTAAGTTTCATGTACTTCATCAATTTTATGTCAGCAAATCACTTCTCTGCCAGCGCTCGCTTCCCATGAGGTTTTGAAGCCATGTGGGTGTAGTACATGAACATAAAGGAAAGTTAGTGCATTGGTGAAATAAAACAACCATGCCCCATAATCCCTTGTGGTGTATTAAATACAAGTTAGTATTTTTACCAGTAGAAAGATAACTTCCTAATTGTGGTAGGAGGTACTTACTATCCCAGTACTGCTTCTTGGAACGAATCAAGGTCCTGAACAATCTTCTTGTCGTAATGCTTGGCAAAAGTAGTCTCCCTCGACCATCCTACCTTTGCCATGATATGTGTAATTGGCAGTGCCATGGCCTTTGCCTTGGACGCTGCAGCTGGCCAAACACTGCCAGCTGAATACTTTATTGTATCCACTCCTGACATGTGCAGCATGATCCTAATCCATCTTGCAATAGTGATTACAGGTTTGTGTGGCTTTATAAAGCTGATGAGTAAGTTCCTGTTCACATGATCGACACCATTCCTTAAGTGTTCAATTTTTTCAATGTACATTTTCAATGTTTCATAAATACATAGTCATCTATCCTTTGGGTATGCTTTAAATTCCACAAATTGTACATTGAATTTTGGTCTACACTGTTTAATGTTTTGCCCTAATCAAACACAAATAGAGTCCTTTCCAATGCTAATATTTTTCAACATTAACAAATGCAATGTTTGCACTCTGGCTGCTTGCGTGAGTGCCATTAGCATGATTAATTTTAAGGCTACAGTGGACCCTTGAATAACGAACGGTTTGAACAACGAACGATCTCGGTAACGAGCTAAAATAGTTAAAATATTGCAACCTACAAAACGAACTAAAAGCTCAATAACGAACTGGCGAAAATAGCGTAACAAGACTTGGCAACACTGGCATAAAGAGACCTGGCAACACTGGCATAAAGTGACCTGGCAACAGTGCTCCAGTTCCTGAGACTCACCTGAAAGATGATGTACGAATGGAGGGATGCGAGTATGTTATGATTGGAAAGGGGCGTAAGGCACAGGAAACACTGGGAGGAGGCGTAGCCCTACTCTACAAGAAAGAAAGAGGACTAAAAGTAGAGGAGATTGATGTGGGGGAGTGTACAAGTAGTGAGGATGTGCTTGCAGTCAGAGTGGAATGCATGGATGGTCGTGGCAGACCAGAGAAGGTGGTACTGGTGGTAGCGTACATGACTGTCATGGGTGAAAGAGCAGAGAGGGAAAATAGGAGGAAGTATGACAAACTTAAGAAAGTTGTGAGACAGCATGGAGAGGAGAGAGTGCTAGTTATGGGTGACATGAATGCACATGTGGGAATACTGGGGGAACAGGTGAACAGGAATGGTGAAATGCTTGGAGAGTTTGTTGATGAACTGGAGCTGGAAAATCTGAATGTTACTTTGGCAGAGGGGCGTGTGACTTGGAGTGCAAGAGAGCAGGAATCGGTAATTGACTACGTGTTGGTGAATGGAAGAATGCGTGAAATTGTGTCGCATATGTGGATAGATGAGGATGGTTTGGTTGATAATGTGTCTCATCACAACATGCTGGTTGTGGAGTGCTTGATGCAGGGTGGGAATGAAGTGAAAGTGGTAAGTAAGAAAAAGAAGTGGAGACTGAGAGATGTAGGGTGGGAGAACTTTCAGGTTGATCTGAGTGAGAGAAGCTGGGACGACAAAAGTGTGCATGATGTGGAGCATCTGAATGAGAAACTGGTTGAGGACGTGAGGGGTGCTGCTGAGAACCAGATAGGGTTTGTGAGAGTAGGTAGAAGAAAGAATGTATGTAAACCATGGTGGAATGATGAATTCAGAGCGGCTAGGAAGGAGCGAAAGAGAATGAATAGACAGTGTAGATGGCTGAGGAAAAAGAGGGATGAAAGCGATGAGGCAGAGAATGAGTATCAGAATGCATGGGCAGTGTATGTGAAGCAGCAGCGGTTGACAAGACAAATGATAATGAATGCTAAAGTGAAGAGTGAAAGGAGTGTGATTCAATCTTTAAGGGAGAAAGGTATGGAAGGTGGCCGTGAATGGTACAAGTTCATGAGAGGTGAGAATATGTCAGGTAGTGTTGGTGTGGAGAGTCTAAAAGTGGAGGATGTAGTTATAACAGAGAAGGACGGAATCAGGGAGGCAATCAAAGGGTTCTGGGAAGAAGTAGGTGGGGTAGGTGAGATGTTTAGTGTGAGAGAAGAATGTGTAACACTGGAAAGGAAGAATGCAGATGAACTGGATGAAAGAATCAGTAGGGAGGAAGTGGAGAGGTGTGTGAGAAGGCAGAAGAATGGCAAGGCAGCAGGTCCAGATGATATACCCTATGAGTTCTACAATGTGATTATCTCCCGCCGAGATTCTGGCTGCTAGCGGTGTGTACAAGTGGCTTTGCCTTGCTCTCTGAGTTTTCTCTGAGTTTTGTGGTTTATTTTTCTTGCCTGTGTGCTGAAATACCCTGAAAATGGTGATGAGCGCGTGTGGTTCATGCGAAGAGAGTGTGGCGAACAGGCAAAGGGCTGTGGCATGCGAGAGATGCATGGCCTGGTTCCATGTAGCCTGTGTGGGCATGAGGGAGGCCAACATGAAGGCGCTGGGGTTCGAGCTTCTGGTGTTCCTCTGCAGGGAATGCCTGAGCAAGAGCCTCAATGAATGGAGGAACCAGGATGAAGAAAAAGAAGAGAGAGTGGAGCAGAGCACCCAGACAGAAAACCTGATGAAAGAGGCAGAAGCACAGACGACGAAGACTGAAGAAAGAAAAGACCAGCAAGAAGTGGTGGAAGTGGCCAGAACAGACAGACGCCCAAGGAAGAAGAGAATGGTAGTCAAGAAAGCCCCAGTACGTGTCATTGGAGACAGCATGGTAAGGAAGACTCCCGACTTTGTGAGAAGGGAAATTGAGTGCACCAGCATGGGAGGTGCTAAGATCCAAGACATCAAGAGGAAAGTCAAGGAAGAAGTGCAAGAAATGGAAGAGAGAAGCCTGCTAGTTGTCCAAGGAGGAGGCAACAACTTGGTAGAGGCAGGTGCTGAAGACACAGTAAAGGAAGTGATAGAAGCAGTGAGGGCAGCAGAAGAGAAGAAGATGTGTGTGGCTGTGGTGGGGGTCCTGCGGCGCCCATGGGAAGGAGTGCAGTATGAGAAGGTTAGAAGAGAAACGAACCGCAAGATATGCATGGAACTCATGAGGGTCAAGATGGAATGGATGGCAGAGAAGAAGGGCAACGTGAGCTTCCTGGACATGGATGGGATCCTTGACCAGGACAAATTCTTCGGGAGAGACGGGGTCCACCTCAACCACAACGGGAATGAGAGGCTAGGATGTCGACTGGCTGAGTGGATGAGGGCGAGGCAGGTGTGTTGTGTGGACGACGCATGACGAGGAGGACCCACTGATGTCAGCAAACATGAAAGAAAAGAGACTAACCAGGCAAGTAAATGTGTGAAGATTGGCTGTATGAATGTGAGAGGATGGGGTGTGGGCAAGTTTGAGGATGTATGCAAGGAGCTCAGGGAGTGGAGGTTCGACTTAGTCGGGCTCACTGAGACTCACCTGAGAGATGATGTACGAATGGAGGGATGCGAGTATGTTATGATTGGAAAGGGGCGTAAGGCACAGGAAACACTGGGAGGAGGCGTAGCCCTACTCTACAAGAAAGAAAGAGGACTGAAAGTAGAGGAGATTGATGTGGGGGAGTGTACAAGTAGTGAGGATGTGCTTGCAGTAAGAGTGGAATGCATGGATGGTCGTGGCAGACCAGAGAAGGTGGTACTGGTGGTAGCGTACATGACTGTCATGGGTGAAAGAGCAGAGAGGGAAAATAGGAGGAAGTATGACATACTTAAGAAAGTTGTGAGAGAGCATGGAGAGGAGAGAGTGCTAATTATGGGTGACATGAATGCACATTTGGGAATACTGGGGGAACAGGTGAACAGGAATGGTGAAATGCTTGGAGAGTTTGTTGATGAACTGGAGTTGGAAAATCTGAACGTTACTTTGGCAGAGGGGCGTGTGACTTGGAGTGCAAGAGAACAGGAATCGGCAATTGACTACATGTTGGTGAATGGAAGAATGCGTGAAATTGTGTCGCACATGTGGATAGATGAGGATGGTTTGGTTGATATTGTGTCCGATCACAACATGCTGGTTGTGGAGTGCTTGATGCAGGGTGGGAATGAAGTGAAAGTGGCAAGTAAGAGAAAGAAGTGGAGACTGAGAGATGTAGGGTGGGAGAACTTTCAGGTTGATCTGAGTGAGAGAAGCTGGGACGACGAAAGTGTGCATGACGTGGAGCATCTGAATGAGAAACTGGTTGAGGACGTGAGGGGTGCTGCTGAGAACCAGATAGGGTTTGTGAGAGTAGGTAGAAGAAAGAATGTATGTAAACCATGGTGGAATGATGAAATCAGAGCGGCTAGGAAGGAGCGAAAGAAAATGAGTAGACAGTGTAGATGGCTGAGGAAAAAGAGGCATGAAAGCGATGAGGCAGAGAATGAGTATCTGAATGCATGGGCAGCATATGTGAAGCAGCAGCGGTTGACGAGACAAATGATAATGAATGCTAAAGTGAAGAGTGAAAGGAGCGTGATTCAATCTTTAAGGGAGAAAGGTATGGAAGGTGGCCGTGAATGGTACAAGTTCATGAGAGGTGAGAATATGTCAGGCAGTGTTGGTGTGGAGAGTCTAAAAGTGGAGGGTGTAGTTATAACAGAGAAGGATGGAATCAGGGAGGCAATCAAAGGGTTCTGGGAAGAAGTAGGTGGGGTAGGTGAGATGTTTAGTGTGAGAGAAGAATGTGTAACACTGGAAAGGAAGAATGCAGATGAACTGGATGAAAGAATCAGTAGGGATGAAGTGGAGAGGTGTGTGAGAAGGCAGAAGAATGGCAAGGCAGCAGGTCCAGATGATATACCCTATGAGTTCTACAAGAATGGTGGGGAGGTAGTGATAGACAGAATGACTGAGTTATTCAACCGAGTGTGGGATGAAGAGAGAGTGCCAAGAAAGTGGAATGAGAGCCGAGTGTGTCTGTTACATAAGGGAGGATTTAAGAGTAAGAATGAGCTGAAGAACTACAGGCCAATTGCATTAGTGAATACAGTAGGTAAAGTTTT
The DNA here is from genome assembly GCF_035594125.1 of Scylla paramamosain. Classification (NCBI taxonomy): domain Eukaryota; kingdom Metazoa; phylum Arthropoda; class Malacostraca; order Decapoda; family Portunidae; genus Scylla; species Scylla paramamosain. The sequence goes on along the minus strand of NC_087158.1, from coordinate 9,172,462 downwards.
CAGTGCAGTGTTGAATGAGAGACTGTGTAAATGGATTGAGAGAGCTGGAGTGCTGGGTGAAGAACAGAATGGTTTTCGTAGGGACAGGAGAGCTGAGGACAATATGTTTGTGGTGAATGAAATGATTGAGAAGAAAAAGAAGGATGGGGGTAAATTGTACCTAGGTTTTTTGGATATAGAGAAAGCTTATGATAGAGTGAACAGAGAAATGTCAGGTAGTCTTAGAAAAGATTGGATTGAGTGCAAAGATAGTTAACGTAGTGCAAAGTATGTATGTGGACACAAGAGCTAGATACAGGCTAGGAGACATAGAAACAGACTGGGTGAAGAGTGAGAGAGGAGTTAGGCAGGGCTGTATATTGTCACCAACCCTTTTTAGCCTGTATACAAAGGAGCTAGCAGCCAGGATGAGAAGAATGAATGTAGGGGTAAGTGTGGGGAATGATAAAGTATGTGTGCTCCTTTATGCAGATGATGTAGTTGTTATGAGTGAATCGGCAGATGAGCTTCAAAGTTTGTTGGATGTAGTGGATGGCTATGGTAAAGACTTTGGAGTAAGGTTTAGCAGTGAGAAAAGCAAAGTAATGATTGTGAATAGGTCAGAGGATGAAAGTAATGTGGTATGGAGACTTGGAGAGAATGAGTTGAGACAGGTGCAAGAATACAAGTACTTAGGGATGTGGATGAGTCCTAGTGGGTGTGCAAAGGCAAAGAATGAAAAGATAAGTATGCTAAACCAGTGGGTAGGTCGATTGGGAAGCGCGGCAAGGATGAGAGCAAGTAAGTATGATGTGTTGAGAGAAGTGTGGAAGAGTGTGGCTGTGCTATGTATAATGTATGGTATGGATGTGATTGCATGGAATGAAAGTGAAATTGATAAGTTAGAAGTGGGCCAGAACAGAGTAGCAAGGATGGCACTGAGTGCACCGAGATGCACAGCAGTTGAAGCCTTGAGAGGTGACATGGGATGGAGCACCTTCAGAGAAAGACTGACAAAAGCCACACTTAGGTACAAGATTAGGCTTGAGAGAATGGATGATGCAAGAATAGCAAGGAAGGTGTACCTGTGGAATGAAAGTGGAAGCAAATGGAGGAAGAGATGCATGAGAATGACAGACAGGAATGGATTGCAAGTTGTGTGGGCGATAAGAATGGCTGGTAGGAATCAAAATGAGTGTGAATGGGTGGTAACAAGATGAGGAAGAGTGGGAACCGAATGGGATGTGAGAAAATGGAAGAATGAGATAGACAAAGAAGTGAAATGTGTGGGACTGAATGAATGGAAGAATGAGATGGAAAGAAAGGAGACCCTGGAATGGTACAAGGAGAAAGAGGCCCCGAGGTATGAAAGGTGGTATGATGGAAGCCTGGGCAGTGATCTTCTCTTCCGAGCGAGGGCACAGTGTATGGATGTGAATGCAAGGAGTTACAGGTGGTCTGAGTCCCGCAGCAAAGTGTGCCAGATGTGTGACATGGGAGAGGATGAGACGGTGGAACATGTGGTGCTGGAGTGTGTGAAGTATGCCAGAGACAGGAATGAGATGATGCAAGTGATACTGACTGAGTTAGGGCATGATAGGAATGAAAGAGTGGAGAAGACAGGAAAGGAATGGATGGTGTTGTTGCTGGGACTGTGTAGAGAGGCGAATGAAAGGATGATTGAGGCGGTGAAAGAGTTTCTGGAGAGAATGTGGCGTGCCAGGTGTATGAACAATTAGGATAGAGGATGCTGTTCGTTTCTTTTTTTTTTTTTCCCTTTCTACAGGAGTTGCCGATCCAAAGGCCTGGCTCAGGAGTGATCCTGTGCCACCTGTATCAAGATCAAGATCAAGATCGAGGCTGCTCTTAGTGTTTGCTCCTTGTTTAGCCTTGTTTAGCAGCGTTTTGTGAGCAAGACAGCATTCAGCAACATGGACAGCACAAAGAAGTTGGAGAAGACGAGACAGCCTATCACAGTCGCTATGAAAAGGAAATCATCAAGAAGTATGAGGAAGGAGCAACCATCACCCAGTTGTGTCGCCTTTATGATCGTAATAAGAGCACCATTGGCACTATCATCAAGGACAAAACTACATTTAAGGCTGCCACGGCTCCACAGGGCATCACTAAGTTGGTGGAAACAAGAAACAGTGTCACAGATAAGATTCTTGTGTACTTTGGCATTTACATAAGTTTGAGGACCATTGTTAGTGATTTTTGGTATTTTGTGTTATTTTTGTGTATTTTGTATGTTGTGAAACTAATTAAATTATTTGCCTAAGTTCTTAAGATCGCAAAGCGAACTTTTCCTTTAACGAACCCCTTAATGGAACCAATTATGTTCGTTATTCAAGGGTCCACTGTAGTTCTTTTAGTTGAAGGCTGCATAATGGTTCCATAGTTCTTAGTTTTTCTAGCACTAGCTGGACATCCCAGGTCTCTGAATACCTGGGTTTTGACTGTCTCAAATTGAAGACACCTCTCAGGAGTCTGTTGACAAGATTGGTTGATCGTTGATCGTGGCGTGTGGTGGACGTGCTGGCTGTGTCACGCGAAATTTTGTTTTCTATTTGGAACTTCCTTGAGATTTGTTTGAATTTGAAGATATATATTTACTGTAGATATATTCAAGGAATACCCTAAACTTGCATTATCATTGAAGATAGAGTAAGGAATGGCTAGTAAACAGATCGACTCTGCCCCTGGTGGAGGAAAGCGAAAAGTAAGTAAAACAACAACAGAGGATAGGAGTGATAAATCAAGTGATTGCTGTGGGAGATATACTAAACTGGTAAGAAATGATGATAAGGCACTCTTATGTGATATTTGTGAAACTTGGTATCATGTAAAATGTGAGAGGATACCTGATGAAGTTTACAAGTTTATGTCGGAAGAAGAGGCAGGATCCCAGTTTACATGGTACTGTGCAGTCTGTAAGAAAGGAAGTGCAAAATTGAAATCTTACATTAAGAAACTAGAAAGGATGCAAGTAGATTTAATTGAGAAACAAGAAATACTACAGGAAGAGGTTAAGGAGATACGTGAAACATTCAAAATGGATAAAGAAGATTTCAATAATGTTACTGCTAGAGTAGCACTACTGGAAGCTAAAGCAGTGGATACTTATGAACTCACAAGCAAGGACAGGGAGACTCTACAAGGCTTGAATGCGCGAATGGAGAGAGCTGAAACCAGTATACAGATAATGAAAGAATCAGGCAGTATCAAAGAAGGAAATGAAGCACAAGGACCAGCAGGAGGGCATCTATTGGCGACTCAAAATAAACAAGAGGTAATGGACATGTCTGCTGTCTTGCAAGAACTAAATGACAAGAAAAAGAGAGAAAACAACATAGTAGTGTACAACGTTCCAGAAAGCAATTCAAACATGTTCCAAGAAAGAATTAATCATGATAGACAGATTATCAGGAAACTTCTGAGTACATGTAAGGTTCAGGAGGATAAGATGATTAGAGTGCTAAGGCTGGGCAGAAAAATAGAAGGCCGGGATCGCCCGGTGCTGGCTGTTCTGACTGACTTAGAAGTGAGAAATTATTTATTTCAAAATTTAAAGGAGTTGGGTAAGGATGATAACTTGAAAAATTTTAGAGTGACCTATGATTTAACCAAGAGAGAGCGAGAAATGGACCAAGAACTGTTAAAGAAGGCAAAAAACTTGACAGACCAGGGAAAAGGGAAGCATGCGGTCAGAGGTCCACCCTGGAACTGAAGGATTGTCAAGGTGGAGGATCAAAGGCCACGGCCAGAGTAAAAATTAACACAAGTATGTCATATGCTGGGAATGTAAATAATGTATATGGAAAGTTGGGCATTGTGTTTACAAATGTGGATGCATATACTTTTGATAAGTTTTTAGAATTAAGGTCATTACTTGTTACCTTTAGTGACAAGCCAAATGTTGTTGCCCTCTCTGAAGTTAAACCAAAACATTTTAGATATCGAAGAAATCTTGAAGAATATAACATTGATGGATATGAACTAGAAGAATGTAATGTCATGAGTGATGAGGGTAGAGGTCTCTTGATATACGTGAAAAAGGGCATCAAGTATAACAAAGTTGATTTGGCATCATGTTTCTGTGAGTATTGCTGTCTGGAAATTATGTTTCAAGGTGAGAGACTTATTTTAACCTTTGTATATCGAAGTCCAAACAGTCGGGAGGAAAATAACCAACTGCTGCTGGATGTACTGCAAGAAGTAACAAGGATAAAAGCTGCATACAAGATTTTGATGGGAGACTTCAATTTGCCTCAAATAAATTGAGAGAACTGCACTACCAGCACAGGAATGAATGATTTTGGAACAAAATTCGTGGAGAAGGTGCGAGACTGCTTTTTGATTCAACATGTGGAGGACATTACCAGACTAAGGGGCGAAAGTGTTGGTAATACACTAGATTTGCTTTTCACAAATGAAGAATCAATTGTTGAAGAGGTCACTATCAGAAATGCTTTGGGGAGAAGTGATCATGCTGTGATACAAGTTACTTGTAATATGGAGGAGATCGTGGCTCATGAAAGAAAAACCGTGTATTTGTATGATAAAGCAGATTATGACTTACTAAGAAAGGAACTTGATATTGACTGGGTCAAATACCTTTCTGAGTCAACCAATATTGAGGAAATGTGGGACAAATTCAAGTCTAAATTGCATGCCGCAACCGAGAAAAGTGTACCCACAAGAAAAATGGGGAATTTAGATAAATCCAGGAAAAGGTTGAATAACAATTTGCCAATGAACAAGAAGTTATGGTCTAAGATTAAAAGGAAACAAAGGTTGTGGACAAGAATGAATTCCTTAAAGAAAGATAATTTAAATGTGCTCACTAGAAATGAGTATCTGGAGACAGAGAATGAGTACAGGAGACTGAACAATCAAATTAGGAAAGAAACCCGAGATGCTGTGAAGCTAAAAGAAAGGGAGATAGCAAAGAATGTGAAGGAAAACTATTTTGGAAATATGTGCAAGCTAAGACAAAAAGCAAATCAAGGATCCCGGATTTGTACAAGGGCACTGTGGAAGGAGGTCGAACTGAAAATGATCTGGAAAAAGTTGAAGTTTTAGCAAAGCAATTCTCAAAAGTGTTTGTTATGGAGCCAGAAGGCGAGGTACCGCACTGTGAGGTGAAGAGTGTACCATCATTGAATCACCTGCAAATAAATAAAGAAAAAATTGAAATGATCATTAAAAATCTAAAGAAGTACAAATCTCCGGGACCTGACGGAATACATCCCAGGATTATAAAAGAAGCGGCGGAACTATTGTCGGTGCCTTTAGAAATAATATACCAGTACTCCTTTACACATAAGGAGCTCCCACAAGATTGGCTTATTGCTAACATTACACCTATATTTAAAAAGGGCTCCAAGCATGATCCAGAAAATTACAGGCCTGTTAGTTTAACTAGTATTATATGTAAAATTTTTGAAACAATGATGAGGGAGGAGATAATGGCACATATGAGAAGCCATGGTTTATTTAGTGAAAAGCAATATGGCTTTATCTCTGGGCGATCAACAGTACTTCAACTCATAAAGGTTTTGGACAAATGGACTGAATATATTGATGAGGGACATGCAGTGGATGTAATATATTGTGATTTCATGAAGGCTTTTGACAGAGTTGCACATCGAAGACTGCTAAATAAAATCAAAAGTTATGGAATTGGAATGGAATACCTGGAATGGATTACAGCATTTCTAACACATAGACAACAAAGAGTGGTGTTAAAGGGAGAAATGTCAAGATGGAAGCCAGTGACTAGTGGAGTGCCACAAGGATCTGTTCTTGGGCCGTTGTTGTTTGTCATATTTATTAATGACCTCCCTGTAAGTATATTAAATAACAGCGAAGTTTACCTGTATGCTGACGATACAAAGATATTCAGGTGTATAAAAGAAAAAGATGATTGCCTAAAGCTGCAGCAGGATGCTATGGAGCTATACTCATGGAGTGAAAAATGGCTGTTAAGTTTTCATCCGGATAAGTGCAAATATATGAGGATAGGAAGAACAAGTATTGAAGATCAAGACTACAAAATGGAAAAACAACTAGAAAAGATTACTTCTGAGAAGGATGTAGGGGTAATATTTAATGATAAATTAAGTTGTGTGGATCACCTGGCAGAGAAAGTGAACAAAGCCAACAAAATAGTGGGCATAATTAGAAGGACCTTTGTCACATTGGATACAACAATATTTAAGGCTTTGTTTGTGGCATTGGTAAGACCACATGTGGAGTACGCTAACCAGGTATGGAGTCCACACCAAATGAAAGACATTGAGATGGTCGAGAATGTGCAGCAAAGGGCTACAAGGATGGTGCCGGGACTCGAAGGACTGAGTTATGAAGAAAGATTAAAGAAACTGAACCTACCAACACTGGCATACAGAAAAGCATGGGGAGATATGATAGAGACCTACAAGATACTTACAGATAAATATGATAGCATCTGTAGTCAAGGCATATTAACACTCAAAGAAAACATCAGTAGGGGAAATTCACTGAAGCTGTTCAAGAAGAGGTCACGACTGGATGTTAGGAAACATGCTTTCCCTTGTAGGGTGGTTAATAATTGGAATCAGCTGTCAGAATGGGTGGTTGGAGCAAAATCAATTAAGCAATATGAGGGCAGACTTGATAAATTTTGGATTAATCAAGAACTAAAATATAACTATAAGGCAAAAATCCACCGCACGCTACTACAAGGTGAACATGTAGATCTGGAGTCACAGGAGTAAGCCTCTTCCAGGAAGTCTTCTGTAAGTATCTGTGAGTGAGTATGATTACCTTCTCTGCAGCTGTCTACTACTATCCCAAGTGAAGATAGTGCTCCCCTGGCCGTGTTGACAGAATCGTAGCCGACACCCCTGTGGAAAGTGTAGGACAAGAAATGTATAATATCCGTTATAGCGGGATTAAGGGGATTGATTTGCCCCTGTACTGTCACAAAACTGTAACCATCTGGTGACATGTGTTCGATACTATCTCTCAGTTGTTGGTCTCCAGGGGGCCATGATAATCTGTACCTGCCGCCGAAATGCCTCTTGCTCTTAGCTGTTGCCTGACAATAGACATGCCATCAACCTGGTGTGCTCCATGATGGGGTGTTCCTCTGCCATTGACAGGTGGCGTTGAATGTCCTTCCTCCTTATTAGTAGCCGCAGTTCCTTGACGAACATTGTGAGGAGGGGCCCCATCCATGGTTGAGAGCCACAGTGGCACAATCAACCACCCCCTTGCCATCTCTGCACACATTTTTTTTAAGGCATCTGGCAATTAGAGCAAACAGGGGAAAAATGTATACCAGCTCAAACTGCGACCAGTTTATTGAGAAAGCTTCAGGGTCAGGTTGCCATGAACAAAAGCGAGGTACCTGTTTATTCAATCTAGAGGCAAACAGATCGATGCTAGGAACTCCAAAGATACCGTAAAGCTTCCTAAAAATGTTTTCATTTAACTTCCATTCATGCCTGTCATTAAACATTTGAGATGCAGCATCTGCCATGGAGTTACCTTTGCCTGGAATGTGAGAACATGTAATCCAGGCATTGTTTTTCGCACACCATTCCCAGATTTCTCTACTGATGTCATTACAGGATGTGGATTTTGTGCCCCCCATTTGGTTTACATAGTTCACTGCTGTTGTGTTGTCACAAAGCACTTTGATGTGTTTACCTCTGATCTGATGTGCAAATGACTTCACTGCAAATAAGATGGCTTTGAGCTATTTTGCATTGATGTGCAATTCTTTTTCATTAATTGCTCATCTCTACCATTAACTTGTAGACAATTAAGGTAACCAGCCCAACCTAAGTTTGAGGCATCCGTGTACAGGTTTAATTCCATGCCTGGTCTAAAAATGTTCCTGTCTTGCCCTGCAATATGATTTATCCACCAAATCAGATCTGTTTTCATGTTATATGTGATGTCCATCCATTTATTAAAGTTGCCTTTTTCTTTTTGTAATGCTGAAATTTTAGCAGTTTCCAGTTTTCTGTAATACAGTTTCCCCATTTCCACTGCTGGAATTGCAGTAACCAATCACTTTGGCCACATTCCTGATTCTGTCTCGTTCACTGTGAAAAAGTTGTTTGCAGCTTTGAATTATTTTCTCTTTCCTCCGTTCAGGTAGGGTAATTGTCATTGTCTCAGAGTCAATAATGTTCCCCCAAGGATTCCAAACTGTGTGGGTATTAAGACAGACTTCTATTTATTAATACAGAAACCTACATTCTTTAGGAGCTTCACTGTTGAATGAATACACTCATAGCACCCTTCAACTGAACTGTGAGAAATAAGTGTCATCAATGAAACTGGTGATGGTGTACCCTCTCTCTCTCTCTCAGTGTAGCAAAAATTAGTTTCATTAATTTGGTGAACAGACGAGGCCCTTGTGAAACTCCGTTTGAAAGACAGGACTGGAAGATTTTTCCTTGCCATTTAAAGCAAAGAAATTTTTGTTGCTCATCTGCTATTTTGACCGGGTAGTAAGCATTTCTAAGGTCGACAGAAGCCATGTTAACAAGCCGAATTGCCTGTTCGAAGTTTTTCATCTTGAAATGTTTGTAATTTATGTGCTTGTTTAATTTTCCTAGGTGAAGGATCATTCTAAAACCTCCATCCTTTTTCCTATGCAGAAAAACAGGGGATAAAATCCTGCCTGCGTGTTTGCTTTATAACTTTATGGTCTAAAAGCTTCCCTACTTCCTGAGTAATAATGCTCCTTTCCTCCTCACTAAAAACATACTCAACATCTTCAGAAAATGTGAGTGATATCATCAACATTAATATCTAGATGGCAATGTGCTAAAATATCCAAAATGTGAGGATCATTAGTTAACTTATGCCACTCATACACAAAATGGTGAAGTCTGCCTGCTTCAAAATCATGTCTCACCTCTGTTATTGCCGGGGATTGTTGTGTCCCCGGTCTTGGGAGTTTTTTTACTCTGAAGCCTGCCATGGGTAGGACTGTCAGTGGTCATTCATGTGTCCATATGTCCGCTGGCCATAGGGATGGAACCTGGACAAGAAACCTCGGAGCTTCCCATAGGAACTTCTGCCTCTTCCTGGAGTGAATTTCTAATTTTGAACTGGTTTCTTTTTCAATTTCTCAGACTCCTCAATGTTCTTGGCAGCTTGAGAAACATCATCGCTAAACAAGAGTCTGGTCATGGGTACCTTATCAGAGAACAAGTGAGCATACTTCTGATTAATCTCCCATTTCATTATAAATGATGAATCTACATGCCAAATTGTTCCTGTGGTTAGCATTTCCCAGTAATGCTAAAGCACCATTTAGCATGTGTATCTCGTGGGCCACCTCTGGTTGTCCTTCTTGGGCAATCTTATCCAGCACCGTGAGTGATTTGGTGACAATTGTGGCAGCTTTTACAATGTCCTTACTGACTTTCATACAAAAGTCAGCCTTTTTAGGGTCTGGTTTCAGAGCATCTAACACTTGAGTGTTTCATTCAACTGGGGCTAAAGCCCGACAGTTGCTCGGTCTTTTCACAATGTCGTCCTCTAAAATCTCCTTGTACTCCTCCTCACACATGCCATTGTCAAAGATTTAATTCACCATCTCGGCGACATGCTTGTCCACCTCATCAAAGACATCGTCAAGGGGCTCGTACGACTTGACACTCTGCAGGAGGGCACTACCAGTGGTCAGTTCATCCTGGGTATCACTACTAGAATCAAGCTGCTGCACTGACTGAAACCCAGAAAACCCCGGGCTTGAGTCGTCCCCAATCACTTCTGTCTGTGTGGGGTCTGTTTACATCCACCCTGGCGCCGGCAGCGCCACCTGCTTGGGCCACGTGTCTCTCCTCCTTCAATGCCTCCAAATCATCCCATAATTCAGCCAAGGCTTCCATGACCATAGCCCAGGGTGGAGAACAGCCTTCGCCCCGTAAATTAGAGGGTCGAGGATGCATAGGTGAAGGCACACAGTCGCCTCCCCTATCTGATCCGAATTACGGTCATTTCGCCCACATATCAATTCGCCCAGAAGTCATTTTGCCCACAGGTCAATTCACCCACAGTTCAATTCGCCCACATATAAGAGTCAATTCCCCCACATATATTTAAAAAAAGAAATAATTATTAAAAAAATCTACATACATGTAAGATTAAGAAAATGGTGACAAAGAATTAAAAAGAAACTTTGTAACTGATTTAGAAATCAGTTACAAAGAATTAAAAATAAACTTTTATCAAAAGACAGTTAAATAAATGTAATATTCAGAAATAATGACCAAAAAGTAGTTACAAAGAATAAAAAAAAAAACTTTGATTAAAAGACAGTTACATACATGTAATATTCAAATAGTGACAGAATTAGAAACTTTTATTAAAATATAGATTCAGCTGCGCACTGGGCCATTCAGGTGAGCACACGCTTTCAGCAACTGATATGCTGATCGCTCACCCCTCACGTGTTCCTCCCAAAGAGTAGATATTTGACCCTGTAAGTTTCTATATTTTTTCCGTTGTATCCTTCGTAGCTTTTTTTCGGATACTAGCCTTATGTAGATAGATGTCAATTTAGCCTCTTTGTGGAGAAGGCTTACGAGGAGGTAAAACTGGAGGTTACATCTACCTGCAGCTCGTTTAGTCGATTGTGCCAGCCTTCAATGTCATTATTGGTGCGGATAGACTGATTGAAAATAATCCAGCTAGAAGTTGGCCATAAGAAGTTGTGGATTCATGTTCTTGAAATGTACTGCATTATAGTCTGTAACTGGGCTGTGGTAGCTTGACGTGAGAGCCGTTCAAACACGGGACCTATATCTGCCTCAGGCAGAAATGGAAGGGCCATCACTTTCCGTAAGTATTTGTACATCCCATCATCACGTGTGTATGCATGCTGGAGACCAACCTCTTGAACCTACATAAGTATTTCAAAACAAAGAAATTAGACATTGTATTGTACAAAAAAAAAAAAAAAAGAAAAAAAATCTGGTCATATTATGGTGATCCAATTTGTTTTAAAACTACTATTCGACAGGTACTATATATAAAAAATCTGTAGGCAATTAGCTAAATTGACTAACCTTTCTCAATACAGCTTGTGTCCAATAGTATATGCATCCCTTGACCTTGGCATTAGGCAAAACCTCAGGCAAGACTTTCCACATTGCTTTCTCATAGTCGATTGTTATGTGCTGAACAGAAGGCTCATTTGGTAAACTAGTTAAAACTTCATGGAAAACTTTTCTGTAGTCACTCTTTTTTCTCCCAGACATAATGACAAATAGTAAGGGGACTTGTTTTGCATGGTCATCTGCCCTCACAAAAGCGTTGACTGTCATCAGCTGTGTAAAAGGGTGCCTGCATAGCTTGAACGTACTATCAATGTACCATGACTTTGCCCTCGTTAGATGTGCTATTTGTTCTGTTGTTACGAAGATTGTTGCATTTCCTATCTCTTTTAGCAACACATCATCCACTATAGCAGTCGCTGGTTTAAACAGATCTTGTGCTGCCAGTTTCTTTACCTGTAATGTTACTTTAGTGACGATATCAGAGCCAGTTGGTGGTGAATGGTTGTGCAACACATTGTTCTTTACATATTTTCCATTTCTCTGCATTACTAGTGCCTTGCATGGGTTACTTTTAGGGCGATTAGTACACTGCCAATAAGTTACATTCGATCGCTGCATTTTTTTGTTGTAAGTGTACCCATGACTGTCAATGAGCTTATCTCTACCACGCTGTGTGCCCTTTTCAAAGAGCTGGAATGTAACGTCACTTTCTGGCTGCAGTTCAGTATCTTGTATGGCTGGGTCGTCAAGTGAATCCTCTAGTTCCATTGGCAAATCAGGTGGGTCATCAACTGAAGACTCTTGTTTAACTGCAGGGATGTATGGTTCGTGTTCCATGGCAGGGGTGGCTGGGTCGTCCACTGGATGGGAGGTTGGTTCGTCAGTGAAGGTGCAAGTATTACAATTCCAATCAATGGAAATACCGGATTTCACAGCTGCCCAGTAATCAGCACGAGATACGCCAGTATTGCTGTAGCTGCACCGGCTGGGCATCAATTGGCTCTCAGGTGATCTGTTTTACTGATCACACCCATCATCGTAGGGTCGAGGAAAGGCAGTTCTCTCTGACGTTTATTGATGAGGTAGGCATGACCGTAAGAACTGCGAACAAGTTCTCGGTCTCAATTTCTTACAAAATAACATTATACACGGATATTAAACACTTTCAACATATTACAATATTCATTAACAATACATGCAATTGACTTGGCACTATGACAATCAGTTTTTACTACAAAATTAAAGTATTTACCTCGGTCACCATCCTGCCCGTCTTTGTCTGAGCGCGACTTGGCCGTGAGTGGTGCCCGCAGGCGACTAGCAGGTTAACCCCACACTACTAACAAGTGAGCATCGGCTTCGGTGCTTAATATAGCATTAAATACTGATACTTACACATATTACACGTTTTCATGCAAATAGAAAACTATTGAACATTTCACTTATAAATGCCGAGGAATAATGACGTGTGGTACATACGCTTTACATACAGTAACAATTGCATTTCCTGTGTTGCCACCTCCCACACATGTCGCACTGCAGACCTTCTTGCCTTGCCGTTACAGGTACGAAGCACTGAATACACTCGTCTGTGCAGTCTACCATCTTGCCAGGAACTGTTTTATTCTAGGGTCAATTAGTAATTACAAAACATAGGAAATGAACCACCAAACAACACACAACACACACACACACACACACACTTCCATAGGCTTTGTGAATAGTTTCATATGAATTAAGTATATTTTCACTCCTTGACTGCCTTACTAAAAAAGCGTTTATTATTATTATTATTATTATTATTATTATTATTATTATTATTATTATTATTATTACACACACGCACACACACTCGATCCCTTATCTTCCACCACCTCCCTCCCTCTCACCCCCCTCTTCTTCCTCCCTGCCAGATTATATCCCACACCATCCCTCCTCCCTCCCTCTTCTCTCCCTACCTTCCTTCCCTCCTACCTCTCTTCCTCTTAGCCCTTCCCTCCTCCCTCCCAGCTATCTCTCTCTTTTCTCCTTTCCTCCAACCCCACTTCCTCCCCCTTCCCTGCTGCCCCCCCCCCCCACACACACACACGTCCCGGTAATTCAGTGGTTAGAGCGCTGGCTTCACAAGCCAGAGAACTGGGGTTCCATTCCCCGGTTGGGTGGAGATAATTTGAGTGTTTCTCCTTTCAAGTGTAGCCATGAGATAGTTATAATTGTTAGAGTATATTTCTTTGCCATATTTCTAATGCTATGATTGTGCATTGTTGAATTGTTTAACCCAGCTATCTTTAGCGCAGTTAATTTGTTGTAAATGTACATTTTTAGGGTTTACGATTTTGTGATGGAATGTTTTTTTCCAGTTCACGCTAATCATTAAAAAGTGATAGCAGTCGGGACTTTGTGCCATATACCCTAGGAAGACAGCTATGGTAGAGATCAGTGGTGTGTATTTTACCTAGTTGCATTTACCTATAGCTGTGACATACTAGATATGAGCTATTATCGTAATATCCAGCCTTCGGTATATCCTAGTACTATCTGCAAAATCAGGTTGGCAACCCTGCCACAGTGTGGGCGAAATGACTCCACGGTGTGGGCGAAATGACTCCACAGTGTGGGCGAAATGACCTGTGTGGCGAAATGGCATGTGGGCGAAATGACCGGATACCTCTGATCCATGCCCCCCGGGCATGGTGATGTACTTGTCCAGAACTTTCCTGTTGGGAAGAGCCACTTCCAGACCTGGAGGAATGATTCCTATGTGATCCCTTGCTTTTATGCATTCCATGGGTAGACGCAGCCTGCCTGCCTGGTGACAGCCTGGCAGGCAAACCTTCTGTAACTTCCGACATGGCGGCAGGCCGACGGGCGAGCAGGGTGGTGGGTCAGGGGTCTCTGTGAGTCGTAAACTCTCCCCAGTGCTCCAAAGGGCACTGCCCTGCTCCTACATGGATAACGGGGTGACGGTGCAGCCAGCTCCTAAACAGATAACAGGCTGTGGCCAAGCCTTTCCGTTCCAGATGGATAACGGAAAAAGGCAGCCAAATTGACTCGGGCGGGCAGGAGAGGTGACGTCTAGTCTCGGTGAAAACAACTCGGCAACTGGCGGCGTGAAGCAGCAAAGCGTATCTCATGGGAAGCGAGCGCTGGCAGAGAAGTGATTTGCTGACATAAAATGGAGAGAGAGAGAGAGAGAGAGAGAGAGAGAGAGAGAGAGAGTACAGACGCCAGATGTATGATGGTGGGCCGCTCACTACCCTGGATTACCATAAGAATCACTGCTCCCATACTCTCTCTGCCAAATCAATTTACTCTATTTATAATTGTCCCTTTTCATTGAGTCACACACAGTTAATACCAGAAGAGTTGTCCTTGAAGACAAAGTGATCAGTATCCACCTAGCCTTTATAACTTAGTCGTTATAATTGTCAGAAGTGAAGTGTTTTATTCATGCTCACATGCTGAGAGAGAGGTGGCAGGCAGAGCGTTTGTGTGTGTGTGTATTATATATATATATATATATATATATATATATATATATATATATATATATATATATATATATATATAATGTCACCTTTCCCCCTCCCCCTCTCCTGTACCTCCCCCCCACCTTGTAGCAGGAGTGGGAAAGCGTTTGGCACCAGCGTTGCCAGACGTACGATAATTATTGTACAAGTACAATAATTTTTGCCCGTGTACGATGTACAATGGGACTCATACGATAATACGATAATTTGGGAATTCGTACGATATTTTTATGAAATATACAATAATTTGAGTGAAAAATAATGTTATCAATATCAGGTAATGCAAAATTTCTTATATAAATTTGAATAACAAAATAAAAACCTGAAAATGCCAGATGTATTGCTTTCCTTACGAGATAAGTCTCACCATATGGGTGAACAACAGGTCTCATTCTTGTCTGCGACCAGTCCGTTCGCTCCCCGAGTCTCCTGTCCCAGTCTCGTAGTCGTCAGTCAGTAGTCAGTCTCGCGCGTCGCGACGCAGGACAGGATTTTCAGTTTTCATTAAAAATGTCTAAAGAGAAAGGAAAGGAGAGAGAGGAGGCATGTGGTGCAGTGCCGAAAAAAGCGAGACAGGAACAGAAATATAGGCCGGAGTGGGAAAAAACAGTTTCCGTGGGTGGGACCTGCAAAGAAGGATGCTTATAAGGCCTTATTGTTGTTTTTTTCATCACACACACACACACCTCTCTCTCTCTCTCTCTCTCTCTGGCAGTTTTGGCATAATATTTGGAATAATTACATATGTACGATAATTTTACCAGAAGTACAATAATATGGCCAAAACGATAATATGGCCAAAACAACCTGGCAACGCTGTTTGGCACGCTCTCCCATGCTCAGTCACTAACCAGAGCTTTCAAGAGACGGATGTTCTAATGTAATGCCCCACCTGTTGTGTCACTCGCAAGCTAGGTTATTATTATTATTATTATTATTATTATTATTATTATTATTATTATTTATTTTTTTATCTTTTCTAACTAGTTGATAAAGAAATATCTACACGATGATTTATGGTCTTTATTATTCCTTCACTTGTGGTAGCGTTAATACTAATTCACACATCATTCATATTACATCAGGTAGCATAAAGTATCCTTTTAGTAGCGCTGAAGATTTCATTACAGTAGTGTATAAACTGGCCGAACTAATCACTTGACACCTCACACATTCACCAATAACAATAATGGGCATTAGTGTTTGGGTATTACATGAGTATACAGTCTCATTCACCTGTTGAGGGTGGTATTATTCACGCACGTGACTCGAAAAATAATCCACTGGTGCTTACATAGGAATAAACAATCTCCTTATTACATTTTCCTATAACCCTGGTATAGCACAGCCTAATCAGCATTCCAAGGACCGAACCAGGTGGTTACGTCCCCGTATGACAACAAGAAATACTACACAACCTTAATAATCTGTGAACTAAACACTCCGTTCTCACACTATTAAGTATACCTAACCAAACAGACAGAGGGACACACAGACAGACTTTTCCTTTACCTCCACTGACTTCCCTGTAGTGTAAGCAAGCCAAGATCTCTCTGAGTGATGTACTGATAAGAAAATATATCTACAAATATGAATAGTAATTATTTCAAACTTAGAGCGGCGTACCTGTAGTATGAGCAAGCCAAGATCTCTCTGAGCGAGAGTTGGGCGTCTTCCCAGGCCACGAACCTCCGTAGCTTTCAGATTCTTCCTCAAGGTAATTCACAAATGATTGGTTTCAACCGTATAATAAACGTTTAGATTACTTTACTCATATCATGACCTGGTGTATTTTTTCCTCTGAGTAGCAAAGATGAAAATTTCTAGCCACAAGCTAATACCTTGTATGAAAATAATGCCTTTATTCATAAAGAAAATCGATCATCCATTTCCTGCGGACGCCAACATCTTGTCTGTCTGTCTGTATGTCTCGGGGATGTATGCATGATGTAATAACGACTAAATCTTACTAATAATTCTTATACTAACTTAATTCTACTTATATTAACTTAATATTACTTATATTAGCTTAATATTGCGTCCCAGCACCAAATGAGATTTTACTTCCCATATAGAATTTTTCACCCAATCCTGAATCCAAATTTTCCTCCATTTAAGGACATTTTCCTTTTCCAAGTAACAATAATCCCCTTCCCTTTATCAACAGATCACTGGCCAGATTTCAAATTTCACCAATGGCTCTGGGAAACATTACTTTCAGTATTCTTTCCTCATGTTACAACAATATAGTTGACAATGGCCTCATATAACCATAACTCCACAATGTCCCTTGGAGACATGACCCCAAATTCCCTTAACTCTGAGGAAGTTAACCACCCCAGCCAACCTCTTAGTGCACCGTCAGTATGAAGTTTTAGTCCGTCTACGGAAACAATGCATAGAAGCCAGACACAAGGCAAATAGGGTACTAGGATTCATTTTTAGGAGTGTTAAAAGTAGAAGGCCGGAAGTAATATTAAAGTTATACTTGGCGCTGGTCAGACCTCATCTACACTACGCGGTGCAATTCTGGTCCCCACATTACAGGAAAGATATAGGTCTATTAGAATCAGTACAGAGGAGAATGACTAAAAGGATACAGGGGATGAGGAGTATTCCTTACGAGGCGAGGTTGAAGCTGTTAAATTTACATTCTTTAGAGAGATGTAGGTTAAGAGGGGACCTGATAGAAGTCTTTAAGTGGTATAAGGGTTATAACAAGGGAGATGTAAGCAAAATTCTTAGGATCAGCAACCAGGGTAGAACAAGAAATAACGGGTTCAAGCTTGAAAAATTTAGGTTTAGGAAGGTGATAGGAAAAAATTGGTTCTCAAATAGAGTGGTAGATGAGTGGAACGGACTTAGTAATCATGTAGTTAGTGCTAGGACACTAGAGAGCTTTAAGAGAAGATTAGACAAGTTTATGGATGGGGATAGCAGATGGAAATAGGTAGGTGTGTTTCATACAGGGACTGCCACGTGTAAGCCTGGTCGCTTCTTGCAGCTTCCCTTATTTCTTATGTTCTTATGTTTTTAAGACTTCCGCTGCTCTCTATGGCAAGATTCAGCACTTCCAGTAACTCAACTCCTTTAACATATCCACGCTCTCATTCACACAATCATTCATTGTGGTCAGGGATTACTAAAGTAATTTACGAGAGCTTACCATGTCCTGAAGTAGATTACTACAGTGTGAACCGTGTTGACTGTTAGTTACAGTAAAAGTCTGTGAAGTAAAATGGCAACAACCTCTCCTCTTTCATTTACCTTATCTCTGAGCCTGGTTTTGTTACTATCATCTAGGTCAGGACGTGATAATGTTAAGGTAGATATTATACACTTTACAAACTTCTGTTCATTCTACAACCTTCACTACTCTCAAACACTCTTCTATATAGCGTCTTGGAAGGTTACGAACCCGTGGAGGTAGTACTTCCGTTTCTAAGTCAGCTTGAAACACTGTGTCTTGGGGTTCCACCACATATTCTTCACTTCCACCGAATGGTTTCACTTTCTCAGCTGCTCTTTGTAACATTTGTCCCGTAAATGGGCTTTCATTACATAACCCCAACCATCTCTCAATATTTTCACTATTTGGTATGGACCATTCCACTTCACACATAGTTTCTTACACACTCCTGACTCATTTACTTCTCGTTTTTTCCATACTAATACACCTGGGTTTACCTTTTGTTCTTTGCGTTTTCGATTAGCAACTCTGAGATATTTTCTGGTCATTTTCTCCTGTGTTTCCTTAATAACACAGCGAGTAGTGTCAATATCGTCCTCTTCACCGATTATAGTGAGTAATCTAGTACCCACCACTTTTGGGGCAGGTCTCAAAAAGAACGCAAAGTAGGGTTGCTGAGCGGTACTGGTATGAACAGCAGCGTTCATCGTGGCTTGGCACGTTTGCAGTAAGCTAGGCCACCGAAGAGGATGACCTTGGCATAGTGTAGCCAAGATGATCTTGAGGGTGCGATGGAGTTTCATTGATTGCGTTCTCTTGGGGATGATAAGGTGTCGTGTAGTAGAGTGTGATGAGGTGTTGCTGACAAAATTGCTGGAAGGCCTGGGATGTGAACTCACGTCCGTTGTCAAGGACGATGCTGTGTGGGGCTCCAAAGTCTGTTACATACTGTGCTAGTGCCTCAATGACCCCTTGTGTGTGTTTGGATTTTAATGGATAAAATTTCACATACCTACTGAAATGATCTACAACACTAAGAACATATTTGTAACCTTGACTTCCTGCGATCATTTCAGTCAGGTCAATTCCTACTCTCTCTAGGGGTTTTCCTACTGAAGGTAATTCTTAGAAAGGTTGTTGTAATCCTGTTTGTCCTTTGAATCTCTGACAAGTTACACATTGTTTTACATAGTTAGAAACATCAACCTTCAGATTGCACCAGTAGAACAATTCTTCAGGCTTCTTTATGGTTTTCTTTTGTCCAAGATGACCAGACCTTTCATGTGCTTGTGATAAAGCTTTCTGTTTTAGACTATGAAGGACTGCCAGTGTATATTGTATACTGCTATCAGTTGCTTCCTTTACATAGTATAGAATCTCATCTTTTAGAGTGAATTGTTCTTGTTCAAAGATAGTTTTGTGGTATTTCTTAGTTGGGATTGAACCTCCTTCTTAATACTCAATCATTTCTCTCCACTTTACTTCTTCTCTCTGGCATTTTATAAATTCTTCTGAAGTGAGACCTAGGATAGTGGTGGTTGGACAACGTTGGATTATCCTGACTGGTTGTGAGAGTTGATCTGCCACATAATTGTTTTTTCTCTGAACATACTTTATTTCATAGTGGTATTCTCTCATTTCCATGATCCAGCGATTCATTCTAGCTGATTTGGTTTTCCTCTTGAATATACTAGTGAGGGGTTGGTGATCAGGAGGAGGCAGTAGACACCTGCCGAAACGATAATTACTCCCAGTGAGGTCTAAAGCACTGTTCAGGGGGTGCTGTGAACTTATCATTAAACCCAGCTGTGACCTCACTGAACGTTTCCCTTTGTGTCTCACAACACAAGGGGGCAATCACAGCCTGCCCTCTAAAGACAACTCTCTTCCTCCACACAAAACTACAAGCACCTAATAACACATACACCCTTCACTCAAAAATTTTAAAATCATCATGGCGACTCCTACACCAGCCTCGAAGTCCCCATCTGGGGAGGGAACCATAAATGTCCCCAGGTCGGACTGCCTTTCTGTCCACGACCCTAAGTGTCTTGACACCCCCCTCAACTTTTTCTTTATTAACTTCTGCAACATTCGCAGTCTAAGATCTAATTTTCAATCTGTAGAACACCACCTCTCCTCTTCTAAACCTCATCTTCTTTTCCCCACTGAAACTCAGGTGTTTGAGGCAACTGACAGTAGCCCCTTTTCTGTTCCCTCCTACTTTTTCTATCCTCATTTTCAATCCAAAAGCTGGATGCTGCGTTTATGTGCGCAATGACTTAACCTGCTCTCGTGCCCACGCTCTTGAATCTTCTGAGTTTTCCACCATCTGGCTACAACTACAGAGTCACTCTCATACTAAATTTATCTGTGCTGTATACCTCTCACCTAACTCCTCTGATTATAAGAAATTCTTTGACTACTTAACTTCCAAAGTGGAGCACATTCTGACCCTCTTCCCTTTTGCAGAGATCTCCATTCTTGGAGACTTCAATGTTCACCACCAGCTTTGGCTTTCCTCTCCCTTCACTGACCATCCTGGTGAACTAGCCTACAACATTGCTATCCTCCATGACCTAGAGCAATTGATGCAACACCCTACTCATATTCCTGACCGTCTTGGAGATACGCCCAACATTCTTGACCTTTTACTGACCTCTAATCCTTCTGCTTATGCTGTCACCCTTTCTTCTCCGTTGGACTCCTCTGATCATAATCTCATATCTATATCTTGTCCTATCGCTCCAATCCCTCCTCAGGATCCCCCTAAGTGAAGGTGCCTCTGGCGTTTTGCCTCTGCTAGTTGGAGGGACCTGAGGAGGTATTTTGCCGATTTTCCTTGGAATGACTACTGCTTCCGTGTCAGAGACCTGTCTTTGTGTGCTGAGCACATAACAGAGGTGATAGTGTCTGGCATGGAGGCGAACATTCCTCACTCTTTTTCTACTCTAAACCTTCTAAACCTTGGTTTAACACAGTTTGTTCTTGTGCTATACATGATAGAGAGGTGGCCCACAAAAGGTACTTAAGCCTTCCATCACCAGAATCTCATGCACTTTATATTTCTGCCCAGAACCATGCCAAGTCTGTTCTCCAACTAGCCAAAAACTCCTTCATTAACAGAAAATGTCTAAACCTTTCAAGATCTAACTCCCCTCGTGATTTCTGGCATCTAGCCAAAAATATCTCCAATAACTTTGCTTCTTCTTTCCCTCCTCTGCTGGCACCACTGCTATCACATTTATTTCTAAAGCTGAACTCTTCGTTCAAACCTTTGCTAAAAAACTCTACCTTGGACGATTCTGGGCTTGTTCCTCCCTCTCCTCCACCCTCTGACTACTTCATGCCACGTATTAAAATTCTTCGCAATGATGTTTTCCATGCCCTCGCTGGCCTAAACCCTCGGAAGGCTTATGGACCTGATGGGGTCCCTCCTATTGTTCTCCAAAACTGTGCCTCCGTGCTTGCACCTTGCCTAGTCAAACTCTTTCAGCTCTGTCTGTCAACATCTACCTTTCCTTCTTGCTGGAAGTTTACCTACATTCAACCTGTTCCTAAAAAGGGTGACCGTTCTAATCCCTCAAACTATCGTCCTATTGCTTTAATTTCCTGCCTATCTAAAGTTTTTGAATCTATCCTCAACAGGAAGATTCTTAAACATCTATCACTTCACAACCTTCTATCTGATCGCCAGTAAGGGTTCCGTCAAGGCTGCTCTACTGGTGATCTTCTGGCTTTCCTTACTGAGTCTTGGTCATCCTCTTTTAGAGATTTTAGTGAAACTTTTGCTGTTGCCTTGGACATATCAAAAGCTTTTGATAGAATCTGGCACAAAGCTTTGATTTCCAAACTACCCTCCTACGGTTTCTATCCTTTTCTCTGTAACTTCATCTCAAGTTCCCTTTCTGACCATTCCATTGCTGCTGTGGTAGATGGTCACTGTTCTTCTCCAAATCTATTAACAGTGGTGTTCCTCAGGGTTCTGTCCTGTCACCCACTCTCTTTTTATTATTCATTAATGATCTTCTAAACCAAACTTCTTGTCCTATCCATTCCTACGCTGATGATACCACCCTGCACTTTTCCACGTCTTTTCATAGACGTCCAACCCTTCAGGAGCTAAACATATCATGTAGGGAAGCCACAGAACGCTTGACTTCTGATCTGTCTAAAATTTCTGATTGGGGCAGATTAAACTTGGTATTGTTCAATGCCTCAAAAACTCAATTCCTCCATCTATCAACTCGACACAACCTTCCAGACAACTATCCCCTCTTCTTCAATGACACTCAACTGTCCCCCTCTTCTACATTGAACATCCTCGGTCTGTCCTTTACTTATAATCTGAACTGGAAACTTCACATCTCATCTCTAGCTAAAACAGCTTCTATGAAGTTAGGTGTTCTGAGACGTATCCGCCAGTTTTTCTCATCCCCCCCAGCTGCTAACTCTGTACAAGGGCCTTATCCGTCCTTGTATGGAGTATGCTTCACATGTCTGGGGGGGTTCCACTCATACTGCTCTTCTAGACAGGGTGGAATCAAAAGCTTTTCGTCTCATCAACTCCTCTCCTCTAACTGACTGTCTTCAGCCTCTCTCTCACCGCCACAATGTTGCATATCTAGCTGTCTTCTACCGCTATTTTCATTCTAACTGCTCTTCTGATCTTGCTAACTGCATGCCTCCCCTCCTTCCGCGGCCTTGCTGCACAAGACTTTCTTCTTTCTTTCACCACTATTCTGTCCACCTCTCTAACGCAAGAGTTAACCAGTATTCTCAATCATTCATCCCTTTCTCTGGTAAACTCTGGAGCTTCCTGCCTGCTTCTGTATTTCCACCTTCCTATTACTTGAATTCCTTCAAGAGGAAGGTTTCAAGACACTTATTCATCAATTTCTGAGCACTGCTTTGACCCTTTTATAGGACTGGCATTTCAGTGGGCATTTTTTTTATTAGATTTTTTGTTGCCCTTGGCCAGTGTCCTTCCTACATAAAAAAAAAAATGAGCACACTACCAGGAGGATGGCTTTGAGTTCCTTTGCGTTGATGTGCAAGGCAGATTCTGATAATGACCATCTCCCATTAACTTGTTGATTGAGTTGGCCACCCCAACCTAAATTCAATGCATCAGTATACAGTTCCAATTCTGTACCTTTCCAAAAAATCTGTCTGTTTTGCAATGCAATGTGAGATACCCACCAAAGCAAGTCCAATCTCATCTCATGAGTGACCACCATCCACTCGTCAAAGTTACCTTTTGCGTCTTTTAACGCAGCAATCTTAGCACATTCTAACCACCTGTAATGCAGTTTCCCCATCTCTGCTGCTGGAACGGCTGCAACTATTAGCCCAACAACTCTGGCCACATTCCGAATTTTGGCTCTGTCACTATGTAACAATTCCTCACAGCATTGTAGTATCTTGTGTATCCTACGATCAGGTACTGTTACTGTCATAGTCTCAGAATCTATAATGTTCCCTAAATACTCCAAGCGCTTAGTGGGGACCAAGACAGATTTGCCTTCGTTAATACAGAAACCTAACTTCTTAAGCAAGTCAACAGTGGCACGCACACTCTCACAACATCCATCAAAAGTGCTGTGACAAATAAGAGTATCATCAATGAAACTCGTGATGATATGTCACTTCTAAGTACAGCAAAAACAGGTTTCATTAATTTAGTGAACAGACGGGGACCATCCGCAACCCCATTAGGGAGACACGTGAATTGATAAATTTTTCCTTGCCACTTGAAAGACAGAAAACGTTGTTGCTCCTCAGCTATCTTAACAGAATAATAGGTGTGCCGCAAATCGACAGAGGCCATGAAGACACCACTGTTAACAAGTTGAATCGCCTGCTCAAAATTTTCCATCTTGAAGTGTTTGTAATCTAAAAATTTACTAAATTTTGCCAAGTTAAGGATCATACTAAACCCACCATCCTTCTTTTGTCTTAAGAAAATAGGGGAGAGAATTTGCCCCTCCTGTCTCTGGGTCTCCTTGATAACCCCCAGACCCAAAAACTGTACAATTTCCTGGCAAACAATTTCCTTTTCCTCAACATTAAACACATATTCAACTTCTTCAGCAAATAAGGGACCAATGTTAGCAACATCAATATCTTAATGGCAATGCTGAACAATATCTAAAATATTTGGATCACTGGTAATGGCATGCCACTCATGTACAAAATTGTGAAGTCTGCCAGCTTGAAAAGGATGACTCACCTCAGTTACTGCCAGGGATTGTGACCCCGGCCTCGGGAGTTTTTTGTCTCAGGACCCTGCCGTGAGGATTGCCGGTGCTCACTTCGGGAACCATGCGTGCGTTGGCCATATGGATGAAACCTGGACATAAAACCCCTGTATGGCAATTTCCCAGAAGAGCCCCTAAACTTGCCAGGACCAAACTTCGAGGTAGAGAGCTGTTTCCTTGGAGCAATCTTACTCCTTAACTTCTCAGACTCCTCAATATGCTTGGCCAAGAGTGAGACATCATCCCCAAACAGAAGACGAGTCATAGGCACCTTGTCTGAACAGAGGTGAGCATACATCTGGTTAATTTCGCACTTGAGGATGAACCGGCGAGCCAGGTTCATGACCTTGTGATTAGCATGACCCAGGAGTGCCAGGGCACCATTAAGCATGCCCACTTCCAGGGCAACAGACTGGCAATCTTGTCAAGCACTGTCAGTGACATAGTCAAAATTGTGGCAGCCTTAATAATGTCTTTTCCAACATCCTTCAAACGGAAGTCTGCCTTCTTGGTATCTGTCTTCAGTGCATCTAAAACTTGCGAGTTGCAATCCACGGGCGCTAAAGCATGACAGTTGTCTGTCCTCCAAAATCTCCTTATACACCTCCTCTCGCATGCTGTGAGCATATACATGGTTAACCATATCAGCAACATGCTGGTCAATACCTCAGACACCTCATCCACAGGACTGTAAGCCCTGGCACACTGCAGGAGAACACTGTCAGGCTACCCGTCATCCTGCGAGACACAATCATCACTGGAAAGATAATGCTCAACTGGAGTAAAGCCAGAAAATCCTGTGGACGCGCCCGAGGGTGGCACCACACGGCCAGCAGGGCCAATGTTTACATCGGCGGCCGCCGCAGCGTCATCAGTACCCCCCCCCCCACCCTGACTGGGGCCTAAGTTTCTTTCCTCCTTCAATTTCTCCATATTGCTACGTAAAGCAGCCAAAGCGTCCATCACCATGTGCCAGGGCGGCGCAGATGCCTCATCCTGTGAGGGAGAAGGCAAGGAACGTGTGTGCTGGGAAGCAGTCACCGCCATCACCAGAGACGTGACCTTGGGGCCTTTTGTTTTCGTCCTGAAGAGCCTCCCACTGAGAAGGGCTGCTCCTCGAGCTAGTCCTATGCGAGGATCCTTTTCTCACATGCCTGGCATGTTCAGAATCGCCCTCCTTACTCGACCTCCGTTTGCTGGTGGAACTGCCCAGGACATCCGACATGGCGGTGGCGACAGCAAGGCAGCAGTGCAGCTCAGTGTGAGAGTTGTCAGCTCCACAAGTGCATCAACAAAGCACTTCCCTCCCCGCTCCTAAACGGATCACAGGTGGTGTTGCAGCCAGCCCCAAACTGGGTCACAGGCTGTAGCAAAGCCTTTCTGCTCCAGAAGGATCACGGGAAGAAGGCTGCCAAACTCGTAGCTGCTGAAAACCGTCTGGACGGCGCGAAGGAAGCACAGCAACTGGTGGCGTGAAGCGGCAAAGTGTATCTCATGGAGAAGCGACCTCTAGCAGAGGTATGATTTGCTGATGTAAAATTGTGTTTGGTAAGGTTTTATCCTTATAAATTTGGTAAGTCTGATGTCCTTTAATTGATCATTTTGATCTAGGGTTAGTGGGGTTGCTCTCACTCTACTTTACTTCTTTGTCTCTTGATGTGACTGACAACATAGGGAGCATTTCCCCATACCATGATGTTTTTGTTTCCGTTCCAAGTAAATGGGGCTCTTGATAGAACGTCAGTACCTAGTAATAGATCTGCATCCAGGTAACTGTTTGGAACTACTGGGAACCATTGTTTATGTACATGATCTTCTCCAACTCCAATTTTTAACCAAACCATGCCAAGAATTCTTAATGGTGATCCAGTGACTCCTTGCAAGTTAGGAAGGGCACATCTTTTATTTATTTCACTCCCCATTTTATTTACGTTACTTCCTTGATAAGGGTGTAACAGCTACCAGTATTAACTACTGCTCTCACGATTTTGTTATCAACAGCTATGCTGATAGTTGGGGAGGTGTGAGCTTGAGCTAGTCATGTTGTCTTTGGTTTTCCTGGACAATATTTGTTTCCTTGCCAACAACCATACTGTCAACAATCAAAGCAAGAACTTCTAGTAGGTTTCCTCCAACATTCTCTCAGACTATGTGAATGAGAGTGACAGTGTGAGTAGTAACGCTCATTTAAGAGTTGATGTGGAGAAGTTTGTAATTTCCCAATTTGTTCTGTTAAGTCCTTGATCTGTTTCTTTATTTCATCGACTTCTGAGGATTCTCTGGATGTAGCATTTGATTGGGATAGATCATTAGGACTTACAGTGTGAGTTTTGGGTTAGATGTCATGTTTGAGTGGATAGTCTTTCTTTTCTGGTTTAACTCTACCTAGTGTAGGTGTATGAGTAGCCTCGAGCCACTGTCGTTCGTGTTCTACTCTGTCGACAAATTTACTTAGTGGATAATCCTCATCCAGGAATCCTTTTAATCTAGCCTTAGCTTCTTGAGGAAGATCTTGCCATAATTTTCTTTTGATAGTTTTGTCATGATTAGGGAGTTTTTCTTTGGCAAATCGTGTTTCTAGGATAGCATAGCAACAGATGAAATTATTAACAAAAGCCTGTGGTGATTCAGACCAATCATAATATTCAGAATCAGTGTCTTGCTATGCTCTATCAAAGTTAACTTCTTTGCTGAATTGGTTGTTAAGAAGCCCTTTGAGGCTGTCCCAAGTATTACAGTTGTGTAAGGTTTGATGGCTATGAATGAGAGCTGCTATCTTGGTACTAACTCTTCCTTTGGCTATGTGTACTCTCCTGGCATCAATCTCACTGCATTGTTCACCTAGCTCAAAGAAAATCTGGAGCTGAGTAATTGCATTGAGCCCTTGTAGTTGATGTAGTTCTAATACAAGAATGTCACGGGGTTTAGTTGTCGTTATCGGACGCGAGGGAGTTTGCAAGTTAGCACCTAAACGTTGTAGTACTCGGTTTTATTGCGCCACTATTTGTTTAAGGTTGTCTATTTCTTGTTCCAACGTACAGATGTTAAGTTCTTTTTCTTCTGTTTATACTGGACTGGTTTTGAGAGGGTTAGTTTCCTCCATTTGTTCCCCAGAACTTGCCCCTCACTGTGAGAATAAGGGTTGATCATCCATTTTTCACGACTGGTTGTGGTGAGATGTAGATTACGTAAGTCTTGGGTAGAGGTTCGATCCTCATGAACCTCTGACACAAGAGTATTCTTCAGGTTCCCATTAACTTATCGACCACCACTCCTCCCTCACCAACCTCATCTTCCCCAATGAATCCTTTAATTATCTTCTTAAACTTAGACTCAACTCTCACTCTGCCAGCTTCACTCCAATGCACTCCATCACCACTGAACTCTTCTACAAAGCTCACATTGTTAAAATGAATGTTAGGTGTTTCAAGTGATCTCTTGATTCTGTTGTTTATCTCACACTGAATTCTCTTGTAAATTTCTGCAGGAATATTTCTAGCACGAATTCTAGGTTCAACGTGGCAGATATACACTACAGACTGGCAGTTTGTTTCAATTTCTTGGTAAATTTCTTTGATGTGGTTGAAAATTTCTAATCGGTTAGCATCAACATTTATGTCATTACTACCAGTCCAAAGGATCGTTAGATCATGTTCCCATTCCAAGACTGTTCACACGCGAGTCTTCAAAAAATTAGCTGGCTTTAGCCCCAGGTGCACGGAAAATTCTAATTTCAGTGTTTGGGAACTCAAAATCTTTAGGAATTTGACTGTGTCCCACAAAAGAAATTTTCTACATTATTCGTGAATAACACAAACTCCTGGTGAATTACAACAACTGTACATCCCACCACTCTTGCCACCAGTGCAATGTCCCGCCCCCCCCCCCCGTCACTCGAAAGCCAGATATATATATATATATATATATATATATATATATATATATATATATATATATATATATATATATATATATATATATATATTTTTTTTTTTTTTTTCTGACTAGTTGGTAAGGAAATATCTACTCTTGCTGATTTATGGTCTTTATTTTTCCCTCACTTGTGGTAGCGTTAATACTAATTCACGTCATTCATATCACATCAAGTAGCATAAAGTATCCTTTTAGTAACGCTGAAGATTTCATTACAGTAGTATAAATACTGGTCGAACTAATCACTTGACACACCTCATACATTCACCAACAACAATAATGGGCATTAGTGTTTGGGTATTACATGAGTATAGAGTCTCATTCACCTGGCGAGGGTGGTATTATTCACGCACATGACTGGAAAAATAATTAACTGGTGTTTACATAAGAATAAGCAATCTCCTTACTACATTTTCCTATAACCCTGGTATAACACAGCCTAATCAGCATTCCGAGGACCGAACCAGGTGGTTACATCCCTGTATGATAACGAGAAATACTGCACAACCTTAATAATCCGTGAAGTAAACACCCCATTCTCTCACTATTAAGTATACCTAACCACACACACAAGGACGCACAGACAGACATTTCCTTTACCTCCACTGGCTTTCCTGTAGTATAAGCAAGCCAAGACCTCTCTGAGCGATGTACGAGTACTGATAAGAAAATATATCTACAAATAAGAATAGTAATTACTTCAAACTTAGAGCGATGTACCTATTCTGTAATCAAGCCAAGATCTCTCTGAGCGGGAGTCAAGCCGGCGTCTCCCCCGCCAGGAACCTCCCTCCCTCTGTAGTTTTCAGATTCTTCCTCACGGTAATTCGCAAAAGATTGGTTTCAACCGTATAATAAACGTTTACATTACTTTACTCATATCATGACCTGGTGTATTTTTTCTTCTTAGTAGCAAGGTGAAAAATTCTAGCCACAAGCTAATACCTTGTATGAAAATAATGCCTTTATTCATAAAGAAAATCGATCACCCATTTCCTGCGGGCGCCAACATGTTGTCTGTCTGTCTGTATGTCTCGTGGATGTATGCATGATGTAATAACGACTAAATCTTACCAATAATTCTTATACTAACTTAATTCTACTTATATTAACCTAATATTACTTATATTAGCTTAATATTACGTCCCAGCACTACAGTGGTGCCATCTGGTTGAAATAAAGGAGGGAAAGAAGAAGCAAAGTTATTGGAGATGTTTATGGCTAGGTGCCAGAAGTCATGATGGGGGCTAGATCTTGAAATATTTTGACATTTTTTTTTTTATTAATGAAGGAGTTTTGACTAGTTGGAGAACAGACTTACCATGCTTCCAGACAGAAATATAATGTACTTGAGATTCTGGTGATGGAAGGTTCAAGTATCTTTTGTAGGCCACCTCTCTATCATGTATAGCATGTGAACAGACTGTGTTAAACCAAAATCTGGAAGTTTAGGTCGAGAAAAAGAGAGAGGAATGTACGCCTTCATATCAGACACTATCACGTCTGTTATGCACTCAGCACACAAAAATGGAAGCAGTTGTCATTCCAAGGAAAATCAGAGAAATACCTCCTGAGGTTCTCCCAACTTGTAGAGGCAAAACACCTACGGCACCTACACTGAGCGATAGGACAAGATACAGATATGAAACTTTGATTGGAGGAAAACCAATGAAAAAGATAGGGTAACAACATAAGCAGAAAGATTAGAGGTTAGGAAAAGGTAAATAATCCTGGAAGTATCTCCAAGACAGTCAAGAATATGAGTAGGGTGTTGCAGCAATTGCTCTAGGTCATGGAGGATAGCAAAGTTAAAGATTAGTTCGTCAGGATGGTCAGTGTAGAGAGAGGAAAGACAAAGTTGGTGGCAAACATTGAAGTCTCCAAGAATGGAGATCTGCACAAAAAAGAAGTGAGTCAGAATGTGCTCCACTTTGAAAGTTAAGTAGACAAAGAATTTCTTATAGTCAAAAGAGTTAGGTGAGAGGCATGCATGAATGTAGTTTGAGAGTGACTCTAGTTATAGCCAGATGGTGGAAAACTCAGAAGATTCAAGAGTGAGGGCATGAGAGGAGGTTAAGTCATTGCACACATAGACACAACACCCAGCTTTGGATTAAAAATGAGGATAGAGAAAGTAGGAGGTCACCTCCTATGTGACTGGATGTAGGGTTTAATATGGATTACAAGGTCCAGTTTTGACTTGAGCACTCTCCTTAACAATGGTCATAACGCCAGTTCACACTAATGAGGTCACCAGTCTGTTTTTCTTATATATATATATATATATATATATATATATATATATATATATATATATATATATATATATATATATATATATATATATATATATATATATGATGAAGTTCCAAGACACAACAGAGATGAACAGGAAAAAGATACAGTTTCTTCCTTTTCTTCGCTTTATTTCTTGCAACATTTCACCTTCACAGAAGACATCTTCAGGCATTGTATGTTGTGGAGTAGGTTTAGAGTCCTCACTCCATCAAAATCCAGCCATGTGTTGTTTATACTGAAGTGCAGTGAACATTATGAGCTACCCCTAAACTTCATTCAAGTTGGGGGGCAGCTTGTAATATTCACTGCACTTCAATGGATACAACACATGACTGGATTCTGATGGATTGAGAACCCTACACCTACTCCACGTAATGCCTGTGAAAGTGAAACGTTGCAAGAAATAAAATGAAGAAAAAGAAAAGTCTGGATATTTTCCCTATTCACATGGCCCAGGTATGTTGATAGATGATGAAGTACCAAGTACTTCATTATCTATCAACATACCTGGGCCAGGAAACAACTATTTTTCAAGAAACTTCATTCAAGTTGGGGACAACTTGTAATATTCACTGCACTTCAGTGGATACAATACATAGCTGGATTCTGATGGAGTGAGGACTCTACACCCTCTGTGAAGGTGAAACGTTGCAAGAAATAAAGCAAAGAGAAAGAACTCTTGATGTTTTCCCTGTTCACCTCTAATATATATATATATATATATATATATATATATATATATATATATATATATATATATATATATATATATATATATATATATATATATAAGACAAATTTTGAGTTACAGAAGAGGTGAGCAGGGATACACCGGACTTTCTTTCTTAATTTATTACTTATGCAACGTTTCACCTTCTCAGAAGTCATCTTCAGGCTAAAAGACATAGATAAGATTAATAAACTAATCTATGTCTTTTAGCCTGATGCCTTCTGAGAAGGTGAAATGTTGCGCAAGTAATAAATGAAGAAAGAAACTCTGGTATGTCCCTGCTCACCTCTTCTCTGACTCAAAATTTGTCTTATATATATATATATATATATATATATATATATATATATATATATATATATATATATATATATATATATATATATATATATATATATATATATATATATTGTTGAATGTGATGGCTAATTATGCATTTATTATCTTCTTTAAGATACTTTCTTTATATTTTATTATTGTCCTTTTCTCTTTCGTAGTTTGGTTTATAACTCCGCCTAAGCTAGTCATTTTCGCCAGATCGTGATCACAGTTTTTTTTTTTTTTTAACTCTTCTTCAGTTGCATGTTGTAGCCAATGTGGGAATGGCTGGAGACGTTTCGTGGCCCAGTATTTATTCAGTGGCCTGTGGGGACACCCCGGTCTGCAAGAGTCGTTGATTGGCTGGCTGTGCACAGCTGCCAGACTTGGTATGCGGTGGCTGTGATTGGGTACTTTTTTTTTTTTTTTTCATGGTTGGTAGGGCGTGAAGCTTACACAATGAGTTTAGGGCAATGTTGTTTTTGTGACATTTCATACAGAGTGACCAGAGTTAGAGGATGTCACTTTTTTTTTTTTTGTACAAAAGTATCCCATTCATAGGAAAATAACAAATGCTGACAGGAAAAAGGAAACTTCGAACTCGGTAATAGGAATAAACGGAAGTTTGCACTTATAATATGACAAAGGAAAAAGAAAAAGATAATAAAGGAATGAAACATGAACTTGGTAGTTCAGTTGTTCAGTGAGGCAAGTCTCTAGCCTTAATAAATACTTAAGAAAATTTGAGGATTGTGATGTTGTAGTTAGTTTTATTTTGAGTATTTTAATAAATAATTTGATGTAATGAATGCTTAATACAGCACTATGAAAATGCAAATGAAATTTCTTTTCTTTATTATATTATTATTGTGTATTTATATGTTTATTTGTTTGCTTTATTTCATTTTAGTTATATTTATTTTTATTTCTTGATTTCTTTATTTTTCTTTATTGCCTGAAGTATATAACAAATAATTATTGTTTCCTGATGGGAATATAATGATATGATCACAAGACTGGCATTTTTTTTTTTTATCTGGTCTGTAATACTGATATGACAGCTTAACTACTATTTCAATATAGTACAGTGGAAATTCACTTGGCCGTTATTATATTATGTTGGATCCTTGTTCAGGTCCATTTCATCTTTATATTCAGCTAATTCGAAACCGTGCTTAACTATCTGCTTAAAGTAGCATGCACAGTTAGGAACTGGGCACAACACTAAGTATAATTTTTTAGTTACTCTCAAAAGGATCTTTGTGAATATAATCTATGTCCATAAGCATTCCAAGGGTTTAGGCCAGCGAATACATGAAAAACATAATTAAGAAATTTCAATGGAAGGCATTAAATGATAATTTTTAGTACATCAGTATTTTTTTTTTTTACAGGAAAAAGAAATTGAAATACTATTTCAATATAGTACAGTGGAAATTCACTTGGCTGTTATTATATTATGTTGGATCCTTGTTCAGGTCCATTTCATCTTTATATTCAGCTAATTCGAAACCGTGCTTAACTATCTGCTTAAAGTAGCATGCACAGTTAGGAACTGGGCACAACACTAGGTATAATTTTTGAGTTACTCTCAAAAGGATCTTTGTGAATATAATCTATGTCCATAAGCATTCCAAGGGTTTAGGCCAGCGAATACATGAAAAACATAATTAAGAAATTTCAATGGAAGGCATTAAATGATAATTTTTAGTACATCAGTATTTTTTTTTTTTTTTTTTTACCGGAAAAAGAAATTGAAAATAAATTTTGTTATAAATTTCGTTAGTTAAGATTCAGAGAAAATGACATCCTCAAGTTGAGATCAGCTTGTTTCTGTTGTTATCCTCTCCCTTCATTGATCATCCTGGTGAATTATCCTTTATCTTTGCTATCCTCCACAACCTAGAGGAACTGGTGCAACACCCACTTGTATTCCTGACCGTCTTGTAGATATGCCCAACATTCTTGAACTTTTCCTAACCTCGAATCCTTCTGCTTATTGTGGGGAAGGTTGTAGAATTGCAAATCCCATGTTAAGTTGCCTATGTTCAACTCGTATCTCCTCTCTCATTTATTGACAAATTTCTTTCATTCAAAAAGCATTTTAATCAGGAAGGATAGGAGAACAGTGTCTGCTATAGTTTTTTCTTGTACAGTAATATATATATATATATATATATATATATATATATATATATATATATATATATATATATATATATATATATATATATATATATATATATATATATATATATATATATATATATATATATATATATATATATATATATATATATATATATATATATATATATATATATATATATATATATATATATATATATATATATATATATATATATATATATATATAGACACCTGCCGAAACGATAATTACTCCCAGTGAGGTCTAAAGCACTGTTCAGGGGGTGCTGTGAACTTATCATTAAACCCAGCTGTGACCTCACTGAACGTTTCCCTTTGTGTCTCACAACACAAGGGGGTAGTCACAGCCTGCCCTCTAAAGACAACTCTCTTCCTCCACACAAAACTACAAGCACCTAATAACACACACACCCTTCACTCAAAAATTTTAAAATCATGGCGACTCCTACACCAGCCTCAGAGTCCCCATCTGGGGAGGGGACCATAAATGTCCCCAGGTCGGACTGCCTTTCTGTCGACGACCCTAAGTGTCTTGACACCCCCCTCAACTTTTTCTTCATTAACTTCTGCAATATTCGCGGTCTAAGATCTAATTTTCAATCTGTAGAACACCACCTCTCCTCTTCTAAACCTCATCTTCTTTTCCTCACTGAAACTCAGGTGTCTGAGGCAACTGACAGTAGCCCCTTTTCTGTTCCCTCCTACTTTCTCTATCCTCATTTTCGATCCAAAGCTGGATGCTGCGTTTATGTGCGCAATGACTTAACCTGCTCTCGTGCCCACGCTCTTGAATCTTCCGAGTTTTCCACCATCTGGCTACGACTACAGAGTCATTCTCATACTAAATTTATCTGTGCTGTATACCTCTCTCCTAACTCCTCTGACTATAAGAAATTCTTTGACTACTTAACTTCCAAAGTGGAGCACATTCTGACCCTCTTCCCTTTTGCAGAGATCTCCATTCTTGGAGACTTCAATATTCACCACCAGCTTTGGCTTTCCTCTCCCTTCACTGACCATCCTGGTGAACTAGCCTACAACTTTGCTATCCTCCATGACCTAGAGCAATTGGTGCAACACCCTACTCGTATTCCTGACCGTCTTGGAGATACGCCCAACATTCTTGACCTTTTCCTGACCTCTAATCCTTCTGCTCATGCTGTCACCCTTTCTTCTCCGTTGGGCTCCTCCGATCACAATCTCATATCTTTATCTTGTCCTATCACTCCAATCCCTCCTCAGGATCCCCCTAAGCGAAGGTGCCTCTGGCGTTTTGCCTCTGCTAGTTGGAGGGACCTGAGGAGGTATTTTGCTGATTTTCCTTGGAATGACTACTGCTTCCGTGTCAGAGACCCGTCTTTGTGTGCTGAGCGCATAACAGAGGTGATAGTGTCTGGCATGGAGGCGTACATTCCTCACTCTTTTTCTCGTCCTAAACCTTCTAAACCTTGGTTTAACACAGCTTGTTCTCGTGCTATACATGATAGAGAGGCGGCCAACAAAAGGTACTTAAGCCTTCCATCACCAGAATCTCATGCACTTTATATTTCTGCCCGGAACCATGCCAAGTCTGTTCTCCAACTAGCCAAAAACTCCTTCATTAACAGAAAATGTCAAAACCTTTCAAGATCTAACTCCCCTCGTGATTTCTGGTATCTAGCCAAAAATATCTCCAATAACTTTGCTTCTTCTTCTTTCCCTCCTCTACTTCAACCAGATGGCACCACTGCTATCACATCTATTTCTAAAGCTGAACTCTTTGCTCAAACCTTTGCTAAAAACTCTACCTTGGACGATTCTGGGCTTGTTCCTCCCTCTCCTCCACCCTCTGACTACTTCATGCCACGTATTAAAATTCTTCCTAATGATGTTTTCCATGCCCTCGCTGGTCTAAACCCTCGGAAGGCTTATGGACCTGATGGGGTCCCTCCTATTGTTCTCCGAAACTGTGCCTCCGTGCTTGCACCTTGCCTAGTCAAACTCTTTCAGCTCTGTCTGTCAACATCTACCTTTCCTTCTTGCTGGTAGTTTGCCTACATTCAACCTGTTCCTAAAAAGGGTGACCGCTCTAATCCCTCAAACTACCGTCCTATTGCTTTAATTTCCTGCTTATCTAAAGTTTTTGAATCTATCCTCAACAGGAAGATTCTTAAACATCTATCACTTCACAACCTTCTATCTGATCGCCAGTATGGGTTCCGTCAAGGCCTCTCTACTGGTGATCTTCTGGCTTTCCTTAGTGAGTCTTGGTCATCCTCTTTTAGAGACTTTGGTGAAACTTTTGCTGTTGCCTTGGACATATCAAAAGCCTTTGATAGAGTCTGGCACAAAGCTTTGATTTCCAAACTACCCTCCTACGGTTTCTATCCTTCTCTCTGTAACTTCATCTCAAGTTTCCTTTCTGACCGTTCTATTGCTGCTGTGGTAGACGGTCACTGTTCTTCTCCTAAATCTATTAACAGTGGTGTTCCTCAGGGTTCTGTCCTGTCACCCACTCTCTTCCTATTATTCATTAATGATCTTCTAAACCAAACTTCTTGTCCTATCCACTCCTATGCTGATGATACCACCCTGCACTTTTCCACGTCTTTTCATAGACGTCCAACCCTTCAGGAGGTAAACATATCATGCAGGGAAGCCACAGAATGCCTGACTTCTGATCTTTCTAAAATTTCTGATTGGGGCAGAGCAAACTTGGTATTGTTCAATGCCTCAAAAACTCAATTCCTCCATCTATCAACTCGACACAATCTTCCAGACAACTATCCCCTCTTCTTCAATGACACTCAACTGTCCCCCTCTTCTACACTGAACATCCTCGGTCTGTCCTTTACTTATAATCTGAACTGGAAACTTCACATCTCATCTCTAGCTAAAACAGCTTCTATGAAGTTAGGTGTTCTGAGACGTCTCCGCCAGTTTTTCTCACCCCCCCAGCTGCTAACTCTGTACAAGGGCCTTATCCGTCCATGTATGGAGTATGCTTCACATGTCTGGGGGGGTTCCACTCATACTGCTCTTCTAGACAGGGTGGAATCAAAAGCTTTTCGTCTCATCAACTCCTCTCCTCTAACTGACTGTCTTCAGCCCCTCTCTCACCGCCGCAATGTTGCATATCTAGCTGTCTTCTACCGCTATTTTCATGCCAACTGCTCTTCTGATCTTGCTAACTGCATGCCTCCCCTCCTTCCGCGGCCTCGCTGCACAAGACTTTCTTCTTTCTCTCACCCCTATTCTGTCCACCTCTCTAACGCAAGAGTTAACCAGTATTCTCAATCATTCATCCCTTTCTCTAGTAAACTCTGGAACTCCCTGCCTTCTTCTATATTTCCACCTTCCTATGACTTGAATTCCTTCAAGAGGGAGGTTTCAAGACACTTATCCACCAATTTTTGACCACTGCTTTGACCCTTTTATGGGACTGGCATTTCAGTGGGCATTTTTTTTTTTTTTTATTAGATTTTTGTTGCCCTTGGCCAGTATCCTTCCTACATTAAAAAAAAAAAAAAAAAAAAAAAAAAATATATATATATATATATATATATATATATATATATATATATATATATATATATATATATATATATATATATATATATATATATATATTAGTTTGACAAAAAAAAGTAAAAAAAAAAGACATATTTGCCAAAAATCAAAATCAACCCAAAACAAAAATTTCGACAGCAGACATTGTTGGTTTCTTATAGTTTCATAAGCTGTAATAGCCCATATATGTGTAACAGGAATAACAACAGAGGAGATAATTTTTGTATGCCAAAAATCCGCTGTTTTGAGATATCAAGAGATGATTTTTAATGGGTAACTATAATTTACCTATTGCGGCTAGGGACTTGAAATTCACATGATATATACATCAGGATATGTTGAAAAAACAAACATAGTTTTATTTAGGTACTCCAATTGATTTTGTATATAGGCCTAAAGCAATTAATGATTTCATGCTTAATTACTGGGGTAGAGGGGGAGAAGAATTTTGTTAGATTTCACCATATTTCTTAGTAAAAACCACTGATTCACTGTTTAAAATAAATAAAGTGTTAATGCAAAGACATAAGGTGCAGATACTTGGATACATTTACTGGGTTTATGAAAAAAATAATTATATATTTTTATTTTTCGTCTATAAATCCAAGGAGCATATTTCCTATTCTCTAATGTATGTAGAGAGAGAGAGAGAGAGAGAGAGAGAGAGAGAGAGAGAGAGAGAGAGAGAGAGAGAGAGAGAGAGAGAGAGAGAGAGAGAGAGAACCATAGATTTTCACAGGAAACGAAAGAAAAATGGATACATTAGAAAAATACAGAAAAAGAAAAAAATATATCATACATGTATTGCAGCTCATGAAACCATGGAATTTCATGATGGAAGACCTCATTTTATAAGGGAAAGATTTTTTTTTTTTTTTATCAAAACGTTGCATATATCAAAAGAAGCGGGGAAAAAAAAATGCAGAAAATTATAAAAGAAGACTTTTTTTCAGGTCTGGATTCTACAACACTCCCTTATGCTGCCATCCTATCTTCTCCATTGGGCTCCTTCGATCACAATCTCATATCAGTATCCTATCCTATCGCTCTAGTCCCTCTTCAGGATCCCCAAAAGTGGAGGTGTCCCTGGCGTTTTGCCTCTGCTAATCTGGGAAACCTGAGGAGTAATATACTGATTTTTCTCGGAATGAGATCCATCTCTGTGTGCTGAGCACATAACAGAGGTGATAGTGTCTGGCATGGAGGTGTACACTCCTCACACTTTCTCTTGACCTAAACCTTCCAAATCTTGGTTTAACTCAGCCTGTTTTCGTGCTATACATGATAAACAGGTGGCCCACAAAGGGTATTTGAGTCTTCTATCACCTGAATCTCGTGCGCTTAATATTTCTGCTCGGAATCATGCCAAGTATGTTCTCCAACTAGCCAAAAACTAATATATATATATATATATATATATATATATATATATATATATATATATATATATATATATATATATATATATATATATATATATATATATATATATATATGCCAAAACGAGAATTACTCCCAGTGAGGTCTAAAGCACTGTTCAGGGGGTGCTGTGAACTTATCATTAAACCCAGCTGTGACCTCACTGAACGTTTCCCTTTGTGTCTCACAACACAAGGGGGCAGTCACAGCCTGCCCTCTAAAGACAACTCTCTTCCTCCACACAAAACTACAAGCACCTAATAACACACACACCCTTTACTCAAAAATTTTAAAATCATCATGGCGACTCCTACACCAGCCTCGGAGTCCCCATCTAGGGAGGAAACCATAAATGTCCCCAGGTCGGACTGCCTTTCTGTCGACGACCCTAAGTGTCTTGACACCCCCTCAACTTTTTCTTCATTAACTTCTGCAACATTCGTGGTCTAAGATCTAATTTTCAATCTGTAGAACACCACCTCTCCTCTTCTAAACCTCATCTTCTTTTCCTCACTGAAACTCAGGTGTCTGAGGCAACTGAGAGTAGCCCCTTTTCTTTTCCCTCCTACTTTCTCTATCCTCATTTTCGATCCAAAGCTGGATGCTGCGTTTATGTGCGCAATGACTTAACCTGCTCTCGTGCCCACGCTCTTGAATCTTCCGAGTTTTCCACCATCTGGCTACGACTACAGAGTCACTCTCATACTAAATTTATCTGTGCTGTATACCTCTCTCCTAACTCCTCTGACTAGAAGTGTAGCCGCACCGGCTGGGCATCAATTGGCTCTCAGGTGATCTGTTTTACTGATCACACCCATCATCGTAGGGTCAAGGAAAGGCAGTTCTCCCTGACGTGTTTATTGATGATGTAGGCATGACCGTAAGAACTGCGAACAAGTTCTCGGTCTCAATTTCTTACAAAATAACATTATACATTGATATTAAACACTTTCAACATATTACAATATTCATTAACAATACATGCAATTGACTTGGCACTATGACAATCAGTTTTTACTACAAAATTAAAGTATTTACCTCGGTCACCATCCTGCCCGTCTTTGTCTGAGCGCGACTTGGCCGTGAGTGATGCCCGCAGGCGACTAGCAGGTTAACCCCACACTACTAACAAGTGAGCATAGGCTTCGGTGCTTAATATAGCATTAAATACTGATACTTACACATATTACACGTTTTCATGCAAATAGAAAACTATTGAACATTTCACTTATAAATGCCGAGGAATAATGACGTGTGGTACATACGCTTTACATACAGTAACATGGCTCCCCTAAATTGTGTAACAATTTACCTTAAATTAACATTAGTATGTACCTTAAAACTAGGATTAGCACATAATATGTTTTGTTACACTGGCTCCTTGGCGGGGATGCTCCGGTCTATTATTATGCATTACCTTCTAACAGCAATACTAGACTATGTATTGGCCTCTCTATGATGGTCCTGTTTGCCTTTATGTGTCTTCCCTGGTTGTCGAGATTACAGTCTGAAACCTGGACCTTAACCTTTCTTACTAGGCCATCATGATCAGGAGATACTTCTGTTACTCTTCCCAGTTTCCACTGGTTCCTTGCTACATTCTGATCTTTGATGATAACTATGTCATTTACACTGAGATTCCTCTTTGGTGTCGTCCACTTATTTCTAAGTTGTAGGAATTGCACATACTCCTTTTTCCACCTGGACCAGAACTGGTTGGCCAGGTATTGTGCTCTGCGCCATCTCTTTATGCAGTACAGGTCCTTCTTAATGAAAATGCTTGGAGGAGGCAGTACTACCTTTGTTTTCATAGTTAACAAATTACTGGGTGTCAACGGTGTAGGACTTTCTGGGGAGTTAAGATGGTCCACAGTTAGGGGACGACCATTAACTATATTTTCTGCTTCAACTAAGAAGGTTCTCAGATCTTGGTCATCTAACTGGGTACTATGCTGATCAAGTAACACAGAGAGTACATTTCTCACTGTGCGTATCTGCCTCTCCCAAACACCTCCCATGTGACTGGAATTGGGTACATTCATGTTAAAAGCAATCCAGTCACACTGATCTTTCATGAGTTCTTGTCTGACTTTATTGTTATTTAATTCTTTCAAGCATTTCTCATACTCTGATTTGGCTCCTACAAAGTTAGTTCCTTGGTCACATCTCAACTGTCTTACGGGCCCTCTTCATCCTACAAAGCGACAGTATGCACTTAGGAAGGAACTTGTATCCATGCTGTTGGCTGTCTCTATGTGCACAGCTCTACATGCCATGCAAGTAAAGAGCACTCCATATCTTTTAAGCTCTTTACGCCCCTCTTTGATATAGAAAGGGCCAAAGAAATCTACTGCTGAGTATGTAAAAGGAGGTGATGGTTCTAGTCTGTCAATACGCAGGTCTGCCATCTTCTGTCCCTGTGTTGTACTTCTAACTTTACGACAGATAATGCACTTTGAAATGTGCCTTGATACTAGGGATGATCCTCCTACTATCCAGTATCCACATGACCTGATTTCATTTAAAGTTATGCCCCTGCCTTGATGATTTGTCCTTTTGTGATGGTGGCATATTATCAGCTGGGTTATGTGAGATGTTTTGGGGAGGATGACTGGATGTTTGGATTCATCTGTCAGATTAGAAAGCCTCAATCTTCCTCCTACTCTCATGATACCATTTTTATCAATGTAGGGATCTAACTTATAGAGGGAACTGGTCTTGTCTATCACTTTTGTTCCCTTGCCATTGTCTCCTTTAATTAAAGAATTATGGTTAGCAGATGACTTCAGTACATTTATCTCCTTTTGGAATGCCTTTGATTGCAGTTGTTTTATAATTACATTTTCAGCTTCTGACACTTCTGCTACATTTACTGGCTCATATGTGTTTCCCTTGACTTTAGTAGTGCCATCACCTTTTCCTCTGAAGCTGTTCAGAAGCTTGAGGCATACAGCAACTGCCCTCTTTGCTTTAAACCAATCAGAAAAATACTCAAGTCTTTCTAGTATATCTGTGGGCTGTTGTGTACCTACAGCATGGCATACAACTTTCTTCACTTCAGGATCATTCTCATTTATGACCTTGTACTGGGAATGGCTATCCATTTTGCTATGTTGCCAAAGGAATTCTGGGCCATTCCACCAGATCTTGCTATTACACAATTCATCTGCTGTCATGCCTCTAGATGCATGATCTACTGGGTTATACTGCGTCTCTACAAATTTCCACTGATCTGGTGAAGTGTGATCTCTTATTGTTTCTACTCTATTTGCAACATATACATGGAATCTCTTTGCTTCATTTGCAATGTAACCAAGGACTACTTTGCTGTCTGTCCAAAATACTTCTTCCACATTATTATACTCAAGTTCTCCCTTCAAGAGTTTATGGATTCTAACTGACACCACTGCTGCTGCTAGTTCTAGTCTGGGAATCGTCATGGTTTTTAGAGGTGTGACACGTGACTTTGCCATTACTAATGCACAATGAATTTGGCCAGTCTTGCTAATTAATCTAATATATGAGCACTGGCCATATCCCTCTTGACAGGCATCTGAAAAGTGATGGAGTTCAACCTTTTCTACTTCCCCAAAGTCACTGGGTTTGTAGCATCTAGGTACCTTTAACTGATCTAGTTTGTGCAGCTCATCCTTCCATTTTATCCATTTAGGTTTGACATAATCTGGCACCTCATCCCACTGAACTGCATTCTTACATAATTCTTGTACAATTTGCTTTCCAGTCAGTATGAGAGGTGACACTAGACCTAATGGATCATATATAGAGCTCACTGTTGACAGAATGCCTCTCCTGGTGAGTGGCTTGTCTTTCAGCTTTATTCTAAATTGAAATGTGTCAGATTCTATGCACCACTCAACTCCCAAAGTTCTTTCTATAGGCAGTGTGTCTTCATTCTTACTAAAATCCAAACTTTTAATTCCATCTGCTCTCTCATGAGGAGAAATTGCAGCTAATACAGCTTTGTTGTTTGACAAGAACTTATGCTCTGCTGAATAAGAGTGACAGCTTCATCCATTGTAGCTACTGACTTCAAACCATCATCAACATAAAAGTTATTTCTTACAAACTTGGCTGCATCAGATCCACACCCGTAGTCATCTGCAGCTTTCTTAAGTGCAAAGTTGGCTACACTTGGAGATGAAGTAGCTCCAAACAGGTGAGCTGTCATCCTGTATTCAGCTATCTCATTATTAAGGTCACCATTTTCCCACCAAAGGAATCTTAACATGTCTCTGTGTTCTGGGTTGACCTTCACTTGATGGTACATTGCTTCTATATCACATACAAGTGCAATGCTTTCTTGCCTAAACCTACACAACACTCCAATAACTTTGTTGGTAAGGTCTGGGCCTTGTAACAGGTGACTGTTTAATGATTGGTTCCTGTAGTTTGCACTACAGTCAAAGACAACTCTCAACTTCTTTGGCTTTCTTGGATGATAGACTCCATGATGTGGAATGTGTACCAGACCTTACCATCATTCCTAACTAAATCCTTTGTCGGTACAACCTCTGCATAACCCTTTGTAATCATATCATCCATGAACACTTTGTAATCACCTTTGTGTTGATTATCCTTCTCAAGTTTAGCTCTTAACTTCTTGAGTCTCTGCTTTGCTAATAGTTTGTTGTTTGGAAGCTTGACGTTATCATCTTTAAGAGGAAGGGGCAACTCATAATGGCCATCCTTCAGCTGATGTACTCCTTTTTTCATCTTACTCATAAACCTTTTATCTTCATATGATAATGGAGTGTCAGCTGACTTTCTATCACTGAAGTCAAGTTCAAACATATCTCTCACTTGAGAAGGATTAATCATC
The DNA here is from genome assembly GCF_035594125.1 of Scylla paramamosain. Lineage (NCBI taxonomy): Eukaryota > Metazoa > Arthropoda > Malacostraca > Decapoda > Portunidae > Scylla > Scylla paramamosain. The sequence goes on along the minus strand of NC_087158.1, from coordinate 9,129,175 downwards.
TCTTTGGTTTTAGTAGGAAACACTAAGAAATTAACCCTCTTTTCTTCATTGATTTCTACTTCTTGTGTCACTGTTCTGTAGACTACCACTGTATCCTCCAATGGACTTGAATGGGGTGAGATTCTACCAATGATCCCCCAACCTAGCTCTGTCCTACGAGCATAGGGATGCTTCTTGCTATCACCTGCTATTTGCTCTTCTGCCATAATAGCTTCTGCACAATCAAGACCAATGAGGAGTCCTATGTCAACGTTTGGGTCATATTTCATTAGTTTGTCAGAGATTGCCTTTAAGTGGGGCCAGTCACAAGCAGTCTCGGGCCTTGGTATCTGACTCCGTCCAGCTGAAATGTTTTCTGTTGAATATGCTGAAGGGATTGATATTTCCACTTCTTCATTATAACCTCTTACTTTAAGTCCATGAATTTTGATAGAATCAGTGATTTGTTTTCCACTTATTGTGTGGATGATGAGTGACACTGATGGTCCACTAACTCCCAATTTATTCAGAGTGCTTTCCTTGATGAATGAAGCATCAGACTGCTCATCCAGCAGAACATACACTAAAACTTTATTCTCTTCATTACTAACATGATGTAACCATACAGGAACTATCATGGTGTGCATGTCATGTGTCACTGATTCTGTAACTTTGACCTTATTTGCTATTACTGTGGGTTTATCATCTTTAGGCTGAGTTGCTTGTGCTGGCACCTTTTGGCTCTCAGTTCTTGTCATATCATCATTGTGAAGAGCTGTGGGATGGTATCTCTGACATACTTTACAAACTTTCCTTCTTCTACAATCCTTTCCTTTGTGACCCATTTTTAGACACCCTGTACATAACCATTTTTCTTTAGCAAATTTGTACCTAGTATTACCATCAAGTTTGGCAAATTCCTTGCAATCATCTAAATCATGATCCTTTGTACAGTAGTGACAGAATCGTCCTTTCCTTTCCAGGTCCTTGGGATACTGTTTGTTGGCTTGTACATTTACTTTACTTTGGAATGACCACATTGGTTTTTCCTCAATTGCTTTAGCCATGAAAGTTCTACTCCCTCTATTCTTTGTCATGATGTTTGATTCCCTTGGTTTCCAATTGGTTGCCCTTGTGTGAGTTTTGATCCAATCATTTACTTCCCTACTTACTGAATTCCAGGAAAGAAATGGATTGCTTGCTCCCTTTGCTTCTTTCTGGACAAATTCACATAACATTTCAAAGGGTGGGTGGTGCTCTTCATTGCTACTAGAAGTGTTATTACTGTTAGTATCAAGATATATCATCGCTTGCTTTCTCCAGTCATGAACAATATGTTCAGGGAGTTTTGCTAGCACCTTTCTCTGCTCTCTAGGGTCATTCAGAAATGACAAATAAGAAGTGTGTTTCATTGCAGCTAAACAGCACTTCAAAAAATCTGAGAATGCTGTTAATGCTGGACCATTATGTGGAGAGATTGGTAGCCAATTCATTAACCTTTTTGTGTAAGCATCAGCTATGATGCTTTTGTTTCCAAATCTATCACTAAGAATTTTCTTTGCTTGCACATAGTCAGCATCAGAGTTAAAGTGCATTAACATTTTAATGGCATCCTTTGCCTCACCAGTTGTATACCTGTCTAAGTAGGCAAGTCTCTCTTTACCAATAGAAGTTTTAGACTCTACATAAGTTTCAAAGTTTTTCAACCAGCTTGGAAATTCCATGGGTTCTCCATCAAAAGTGTTAGGCTCTATTGGAGGGAGGCTCCACTTGGGATCAGGTATGTTGAATGCAAAGGTTCCCCCAGGATGGGAAAAGGATTGATGATTCTGTCTCACATTATTCACATTATTAGGCATGTTAACATTATGAGTGTGTCTACGAGAGCTTGGTACAAGACTTTGAGCTGTAGGATTGAGATTTATTACCTGAGGTTCACTAAATATTTGTCCATGTACTTCATTTGTCATCAATTCATTATCTCTATTGCAAGAAGAAGGTTTCTCTGGGTCATGGAATGTAACATATTTGTGAGGCATGGCATTGTCACTTTGTTGATTTGCAATTGCTTGTGCTTTCATTTCATTTTGTGACTCTATGTATTGTTGAAGATAACTTTGCTTCTCTACACTTTCATCATTACCTGGAAGCATTTTTACTTCTTCTTCAACTAAGCTAAGAGCATTAAGTTCTGCACTAGCAACTGCTAAATCTCTCTCTTTCTTTTTCTTTGCAAAGATTGCCTGGTCTCTTGCTAACATAACTTCTGCATCTGCTTTTGTCTTAGCTAACATAACTTCTGCCTCTGCTTTTGTCTTAGGTAACCTAACTTCTGCCTCTTCTAAATTATCATGATATTCCTTTTCCTTTCTAAATCTGGCTACCTTTGCTGCTGCTTCTTGCTTTCTTTGTGCTGATGAACGTGATGAAGTAGATGAGACTCTAGAATGTCTAGACCGTTTGCTAGAACAAATTGATCCTCTGTCATTCTTTAACTCCTTTCTTTTACATTCTATACTTTCTAATATTTCATGGTGAACTTGTTGATTGTGTTCCAGCTCTTCATTTAGCTCCTCTGACCTTTCTGGCTCTAGTTCCACCAGCTTTGTGTATTCCACATAATACTGATGAAATGCCTCTATTACTTCACTTGACATGGGCTCTAATTCAAAGGGGCTAATTACAATTTTTAATCCTTTCTTAATTTTGCTGGTAACACTGCTCCATTTACGCTTACAGGACTCTGCTCTTCCTTTGGTTACACTGACTTGATATTCTCTTCCTTTGTCGGTCAGCACTCGCTCCCTGACACTAACTTCTTCAATACAAGTTTGATCCCTGTCCACTTGCTCACCCTCACCTTCCCTAAGGCCATCTACGGCATTAATTTCCTCAGTATCAGACATATCTAACAACTTAATTGTGTCAATACTGAGACACTGAAAGAGCAATTAAAATTACCACTCTTAATACTAGCTAATTGTGGGTAATTTTCACTTAGGCTACTCAATTCAGTGCACACTACTTAACTTCCAAAGTGGAGCACATTCTGACCCTCTTCCCTTTTGCAGAGATCTCCATTCTTGGAGACTTCAATGTTCACCACCAGCTTTGGCTTTCCTCTCCCTTCACTGACCATCCTGGTGAACTAGCCTACAACTTTGCTATCCTCCATGACCTAGAGCAATTGGTGCAACACCCTACTCGTATTCCTGACCGTCTTGGAGATACGCCCAACATTCTTGACCTTTTCCTGACCTCTAATCCTTCTGCTTATGCTGTCACCCTTTCTTCTCCGTTGGGCCCCTCCGATCACAATCTCATATCTTTATCTTGTCTTATCACTTCAATCCCTCCTCAGGATCCCCCTAAGCGAAGGTGCCTCTGGCGTTTTGCCTCTGCTAGTTGGGCGGATCTGAGGAGGTATTTTGCTGATTTTTCTTGGAATGACTACTGCTTCCGTGTCAGAGACCCGTCTTTGTGTGCTGAGCGCATAACAGAGGTGATAGTGTCTGGCATGGAGGCATACATTCCTCACTCTTTCTCTCGTCCTAAATCTTCTAAACCTTGGTTTAACACAGCTTGTTCTCGTGCTATACATGATAGAGAGGTGGCCCACAAAAAGGTACTTAAGCCTTCCATCACCAGAATCTCATGCACTTTATATTTCTGTCCAGAACCATGCCAAGTCTGTTCTCCAACTATCCAAAAACTCCTTCATTAACAGAAAATGTCAAAACCTTTCAAGATCTAACTCCCCTCGTGATTTCTGGCATCTAGCCAAAAATATCTCTAATAACTTTGCTTCTTCTTCTTTCCCTCCTCTACTTCAACCAGATGGCACCACTGCTATCACATCTATTTCTAAAGCTGAACTCTTTGCTCAAACCTTTGCTAAAAACTTTACTTTGGACGATTCTGGGCTTGTTCCTCCCTCTCCTCCACCCTCTGACTACTTCATGCCACGTATTAAAATTCTTCTTAATGATGTTTTCCATGCCCTCGCTGGCCTAAACCCTCATAAGGCTTATGGACCTGATGGGGTCCCTCCTATTGTTCTCCGAAACTGTGCCTCCGTGCTTGCACCTTGCCTAGTCAAACTCTTTCAGCTCTGTCTGTCAACATCTACCTTTCCTTCTTGCTGGAAGTTTGCCTACATTCAACCTGTTCCTAAAAAGGGTGACCGTTCAAAACCTTCAAACTACCGTCCTATTGCTTTAATTTCCAGCCTATCTAAAGTTTTTGAATCTATCCTCAACAGGAAGATTCTTAAACATCCATCACTTCACAACCTTCTATCTGATCGCCAGTATGGGTTACGTCAAGGCCGCTCTACTGGTGATCTTCTGGCTTTCCTTACTGAGTCTTGGTTATCCTCTTTTAGAGATTTTGGTGAAACTTTTGCTGTTGCCTTGGACATATCAAAAGCTTTTGATAGAGTCTGGCACAAAGCTTTGATTTCCAAACTACCCTCCTATGGTTTCTATCCTTCTCTCTGTAACTTCATCTCAAGTTTCCTTTCTGACCGTTCTATTGCTGCTGTGGTAGATGGTCACTGTTCTTCTCCTAAATCTATTAACAGTGGTGTTCCTCAGGGTTCTGTCCTGTCACCCACTCTCTTCTTATTATTCATTAATGATCTTCTAAACCAAACTTCTTGTCCTATCCACTCCTACGCTGATAATACCACCCTTCACTTTTCCACGTCTTTTCATAGACGTCCAACCCTTCAGGAGGTAAACACATCACGCAGGGAAGCCACAGAACGCCTGTCTTCTGATCTTACTAAAATTTCTGACTGGGGCAGAGCAAACTTGGTATTGTTCAATGCCTCAAAAACTCAATTCCTCCATCTATCAACTCGACACAACCTTCCAGACAACTATCCCCTCTTCTTCAGTGACACTCAACTGTCCCCCTCTTCTACACTGAACATCCTCGGTCTGTCCTTTACTTATAATCTGAACTGGAAACTACACATCTCATCTCTAGCTAAAACAGCTTCTATGAAGTTAGGTGTTCTGAGACGTCTCCGCCAGTTTTTCTCAACCCCCCAGCTGCTAACTCTGTACTAGGGCCTTATCCGTCCATGTATGGAGTATGCTTCACGTCTGGGGAGGTTCCACTCATACTGCTCTTCTAGACAGGGTGGAATCAAAAGCTTTTCGTGTCATCAACTCCTCTCCTCTAACTGACTGTGTCTTCAGCCTCTCTCTCACCGCCGCAATGTTGCATATCTAGCTGTCTTCTACCGCTATTTTCATGCTAACTGCTCTTCTGATCTTGCTAACTGCATGCCTCCTCTCCTTCCGCGGCCTCGCTGCACAAGACTTTCTTCTTTCTCTCACCCCTATTCTGTCCACCTCTCTAACGCAAGAGTTAACCAGTATTCTCAATCATTCATCCCTTTCTCTGGTAAACTCTGGAACTCCCTGCCTGCTTCTGCATTTCCACCTTCCTATGACTTGAATTCCTTCAAGAGGGAGGTTTCAAGACACTTATCCACCAATTTCTGACCACTGCTTTGACCCTTTTATGGGACTGGCATTTCAATGGGCATATTTTTTATTAGATTTTTGTTGCCCTTGGCCAGTGTCCTTCCTACATAAAAAAAAATAAAAATAAAAATAAATAAATAAATAAATAAATAAATAAATAAATATATATATATATATATATATATATATATATATATATATATATATATATATATATATATATATATATATATATAACTTTAATCTAACTCCCCTATATATATATATATATATATATATATATATATATATATATATATATATATATATATATATATATATATATATATATATATATATATATATATATATATATATATATATATATATATATATAACTTTAATCTAACTCCCTTTGTGACTTCTGGCACTTAGCCAAAAACATCTCCAATAACTTTGTTTCTTCATCTTTTCCTCCTTTATTTCGATCTGATATCACCACTGCATCTCATCTATTTCTAAAGCTGAACTCTTTGTTCAAACCTTTGCAAAAAACTCTACCCTTTTATGATTCAGGGCTTGTTCCTCCCTCTCCTCCACCCTCTGACTGCTTCATGCTACCCATTAAAATAATCTGCAGTGATGTTTCCCATGCCCTCTCTAGCCTAAATCCTAGGAAAGCTTATGGACATGATGGGGTCCCTCCTACTGTTCTCCAAAATTGCACCTCCGTGCTCGCACCTTGCCTAGTAAAACTCCTTTAGTTCTACCTATCAACATCTACTTTTCCTTCTTACTGGAAGTTTGCCTACATTCAGCCTGTTCCTAAAAAGGGTGACCGTTCTAATCATCCAAACTACCGTCCTATTGCTTTAATTTCCTGCCAATTTAAAGTTTCTTTATCTATTCTTAACAAGAAGATTCTTAAACATCTATCACTTCTAAGCCTTCAAACTGATTGTCAGTATGGGTTCCGTGAAGGCCACTCTATTGATGATCTTCTGGCTTTTCTTATTGAGTCTTGGTCATCTTTTAGAGATTTTGGTGAAACTTTAGCCATTGCCTTAGATATACCAAAAGCTTTTGATAGAGTGGCATAAGGCTTTGATTTCCAAACTATCCTCTTATGGCTTCTATCCTTTTTTCTGTAACGTTTATCCCTAGTTTCCTTTCTAATCGTTCTATTGCTGCTGTGATAGATGGTCATTATTTTCCTACTAAATCTATTAACAGTGGTGTTCCTCAGGGTTCTGTCCTGTCACCCACTCTCCTCCTATTATTCATCAATGACCTTCTAAACCAAACTTCTTGTCCTATCCCCTCCTACGCTGGTGTTACCACCCTGCACTTTTCCATGTCTTTTCATAGACGTCCAGCGCTTCAGAAAGTAAAAAGTTCATGCAGGGAAACCACAGAATGCTTGACTTCTGACCTCTCCAAAATTTCCGACTGGGGCATAGTAAACTCAGTATTGTTTAATGCCTCAAAAACTCAATTCCTCCATCCATCAACTCAACACAACATTCCAGGCAACCATCCCCTCTTGGCACTATACTGCCCCCCTTTTTTGCAGTGAACATCCCTGGTCTGTCCCTTACTTATAATCTAAACTGGAAACTTTACATATCATCTCTAACCAAAACAGCTTCCTTGAAGATAGGCCTTCTGAGTCATCTCTACCAACTTTTCTTACCTGCCCCCCACCAACCGGAGCTGCTAACTCTGTACAGGGACATTATCCTCCCATGTACTGAGTATGATTCTCATGTATGGGATGGGGTTCCACTCATACCGCTTTTTTAGACAGGGTGGAATCAAAAGCTTTTCGTCTTATCAACTGCTCTCCTCAAACTGACTGTCTTCAGCCATTTCTTCATAACCACAATGTTGCATCTCTTGCTATCTTCTATCGCTATTTTCGTGCTAATTGCTCTTTTGATCTTGCTAACTGCATGCCTCCCCTCTTCCCACGACCTCACTGCATAAGATTTCCTTCTTTCTCTCATCCCTATTCTGTTCACCTTTATAATGCAAGAGTTAACCAGTATCCTCAATCATTCATCCCTTTCTGTGATAAACTCTGGAACTCCCTGCCTGCTTCAGTATTTCCTCCTTCCTATGACTTGAATTCTTTCAAGAGGGAGGCTTCAAGACACTTATCCTTCAATTTTTTTTTATAATTCTCTTGATGTCTCTTTTGGGACTGGCGCCCAGGTGGGATTTTATCCCCCCGGTTTTGTCTCCCGTGGCCTTGCATAAAAAGAAAGAAAGAAAGGATAGAAATCTTGCCATTTCCACGTCAGTGATGAGGAGGGAAGACGCTAAGTGGACACAATATTCACCTTTAGTACACCAGGGCCAGTGAGGGTCAGGGAGATATGGTGTATTGAGTGAAACAGAGCATTTCAAATATAAACAATAATATTATGTAACACGATTTTTGTCTTTGACAAGCAAGTGTTACTTTCCAACACTTTTCATTGCAAAAACAATTATTTCTGTCAAACTTTGTTTTCGTGGCTTTTAGAATGATTTTTTGCCCCAAAATAGCTAAATTTCACCATTTTTTCAGATACTGTCACAGATAACTTCTGTAAATGCATCGTCTTGATGAACTGACCACACGTGTAGCATAATGCATCTGTAGGATGACTGCAGCCTCTTCATGCCATCTCACCTCTCGTAATGTATCTTCTCAGGCAACCAAAGAAGAACTGACTGGTGGTCTGCAAGCCCCTACTTTTATATTGCCAAGCAGTACTCTGGAATATTCTTAGTCATTCTAGAATGTGTTCCAGAATGTTCTCAATCTTTCTAGAATATTCTTGAACCTACTTTAGGATATTCTTCATCATTCTAGAAAATTCTTGTAGATTCTAGAAAATTCTTGATACTTCTATATATTTCTACTGTATTCTAGAAAGCTCTAGAATATTCCAGAAATGTTTACGTTGAATAGACTGTTCTAAAAAGTTCTAAAAGCTTCTAAAAGTGTCTGATAGAACATTTTGGAAGATTTGAGAATGTTTCTAAAATGCAAGAAAATTCTTTTAAATATGAAAAATTTCTTGCTAGATCTGGTCAGTTCAAGAATGATCTTATTAAAATTAAAAATCTTTAGAACACTATATTCTTTCTTTCATTGTTTTAACTTATTTACAACATTACAAAAGCAATTAGATAAGCAATTGAAATTTTGCAAAGGTCTTTACCTGACATTAAAACTAATACTATAATGAAATAATGCAAAAAATATAAATTCATTGTTCTAATCACAAAAGCAAAGTTTTAGGATCAAAATAACCTTTTCCTATTTTGTTTAGATAGAAATAACTGGAAAATTATGGTTTGGGACCAAGGACAAGACAAAAGTAAAAGTTTGTTATATAGTGTAATTGAGCAGAGTTCGTTTCAGGTTGAGGGCTGCCCTTGGCCTCAGTTGTTTAGTGTATGTTTCACGTACAGAGCACTACATGAACTTCACGCTAAGAAGACAGGCTGGCATGTTAAAAATTAGTATATTCCTAAGGCTTAAATGTAAGTTGAACATTTTTAGAGGCCAGCGGGAACTCATTTTGACTCCTTTTTTTTTTTTTTTTTTGATATGAGGAATACCCTTCTGTTGCAAAATGTTGAAAAATATGGCTTCCTTTTTTAAGGTATTACACTAACTATGGCCATCTTTTCACATCACCTATGTTTCGCTGCGAAATTTGTTGACTACATGAACTTTGTGTGTTGATAGTGTGGCGAAGATCTTGCATAAATGATACTGTGGCACCACAAAGTGACAAAGGTTTCAAAGCCTCACCCCCCCTTTGGAAGAGGTAAAACACAAGATGAGTAACAGTATATAGTCTCTCATCTTTGTACAAAACTCCAGAGGTACCTCTACTTCGGAGGATCCTGAGGAGGATTGAAATTATAGGGCAAGATACAGTTCAAAGAAGATGACAGAGTAGACAGGAGGATTAGATGTTAGGAAAAGATCTAGAATGTTGAGTGTATCTACAAGATGGTCTAGGATATGGGTAGAATGCTGCACTAATTATTGGTATAGGTCATGAAAGATAGCAAATTTAAAGGCAAATTTACCAGATTGGTAGGTAAAGGGGGATGAAAGCCAAAGTTAGGGATGAACTTGGAAGCCTCAAAGAATGAGATTTTCTCAAAAAGAAAAGAAGAGAGTTAGGATGTGCTCCACTTTTGGAAGTTCAATAGCCAAAGAATTTTTAATAGTTCAACAGTTAATTGAGGTATATAGATAGATTTATAAGAGAGATTCTGAGGCCTAAGCCAGATGGTAGAAAATTTGGAAGACTAAAGACCTTGGGCCTTGGGACTAAAGACCAAGCCAAATTGCTGAAAGTAAACAAGGATACAAAAAGTATGAGGATAAAAGAAAAGGGGTTTTAGTTGGTAGCTTCAGACACCTGTGTTTCGGTGAAAAAAGATAAGGTTTAGGAGAGGATAAGTGATGTTCCACATACTGAAATTAGATATAAGACCATGAATGATGCAGACGTTAATGTAAAAATAATTGGGAGAAGTGTAAAGACACAAAAGGAAACATTTTTTTTAGGGAGATCACAACTGGGTCAGAGGCAGGTTCACAACACTCATCTATGCCATTGCATATGAAACCTCCCTCAGGAGCAATTCCCATTTCAGCAGGTGCCTACTACTCCCTCCCATTAAGCCCCTTTCAGCTGCTCAAATTTTCATATGGGTATGTATTGTTCCAGCAATAAATACAACTTTACTAACAGGTTCTTGAGCGGTGCAAGGAGCCACTATTAACTGCGTGTTCCATGTGATGGACTCTTGTATCTTCATTCACCATTGCCACTCAGCTGATAATAATTTTGGGTTTGGATCGGTGTAGGTGACCACCTTAAAATATGGAATCATTCCATAATGAAGAGTGAAATGTTGCTTTCCGTTTTGAACTAATATGAACACCATTTGTTCTGTATTTGGCTGTATGAATAATCAAGCAAATGATATCATTAATCCAAAATCATCGTGACTAAATATTGAATTAAATATATCACCAGTTTGTTGGGCCTTTGTGCGATACATGATCAGTAGCTACATCTCTATCTTTCCGCCTCCAGTTCACCATTAAGGACTGTTAGTCTAGACAGGGTGGGGGGGTTGAGAATGCTGCTGCTGTGCTGGGTTTCAGCTCTACTAGGTAGTATTGAGCAATGGCTATTTCTTCATGTTCTCTCCACCCTCCCCCCCCCCCCGCCCCTCCGAAGGAGAAGAAACAGAAGCACCTCCAGAAATATCGACATGAATGGGAAACTGATTATTTGTCGTTCAGCAGTACTGATGACACTTTTAAAGCAAACTATAAATTATGCCATCAAGAGTTTACAATCAACCATAGTGGGATGTGAAACATGCACCAGGCGATCATCAAATCCATAATTTTGTCAACAGACAAAAACAGCCATCTCGTCCTTTCTGGTTACAGGAGTCACTGAGCTCAATGTGTTCTAAAATATATCCTCATATTTAGTCTAGATAACCTTAAATTCCTTCTAATACAGGGTACTTATGGAAGAACTTATCTCCAAGCCCTTGTTGATAGATGGACTCTCCAATCCCATCACTGTTTCAACTTCAGCTACTGCGTTCCGTATTTTTTTTTGAGATGGAGGTGGCAACCCTAATCACTGTGACATTCACTCTGATATTAATTCTCTCCTTCTGCAGTTAGATAATGACTTTCCTGACAGCCTTTACATTATATCCCTTCTGTTTAAGAATAATTTTAGTATCCTCACAATAAATGTATCGTATACTTCCCATCACTGCTGGTCAGCTGATGTTTATTTACAACTGTGGCAGTGCAGTTTTTTTTTATTCCCTTCATTGTTAGGTTACAATTTTCTTAATAACTTTTACAGTATATTCCTTCCTTTGTCCAAAACACTGGTAGCTTTTTAGACAAAGATAAAACCAATTTATACTGATAGTCATCGAAAATCTGTGGACACATGAATCTGATTTCCATGTTTGGTGAACTCTGGAGTACAGTTATGTGACTTGTTACCTTCTCAGATTTCATAGTTTATGAATTAATGTCAAATTAACAATCAACGCCATAAGTGATTAGAATTCCAGCTGACGTGTGCGTGTCACATTGCACAAACTGGGGTGCGTTCCGCACGAGGGTTCTCCCTATCCACACACCCCACATTCATTTGGGACAGTCGATCAGCTGGAGCTAACAAAAGTGACTACCCACAGAGCTTTTTTTTTTTTTTTTTTTTAACAGAAGAGCTCGCTGACGACCCTGTACTAGACGCTGTAGACATTATTCATAGCAGAAATTAAGTTTTAAGGAGGAGAGAGAGGAGAGGAGAGGCCACAGAGTCCCGTGTTTATTTATCAACAGTACCTGCCCTCGAAAAGGGGAGCCTACGACCTCTTGGGCCTTTGAACCTCCGTTAGCCATCAGTGACGTCATCACCCCCAAAAACTTGTTCTGTTAGCTTGTGTAAGCTAACATAATGCTCTTTGGGATCCTCCCCATGTTAGGCACAAAGCTCAGTTCACACTAGTCCGTTCACCGTCCAGCAATGATGTCACAAAAAACGGGGTCCGTACTGAATGGAGGAGTTTACCGCCATCTCCGTATCCATTGTTTGTCAGCATGGCTGCACGGAGACCTTGCCATGGAATTTGTATACTTCTTTCCACCTTGCTGCTTGCAGCTGATGAAGAGAGGCCAGTGAGGTGGAGAAGAGTGTCATTTATTGCCCAATAAAGAAATATAAGTAACTACATAGTGAATCGTACAAACTACTGTGGGAGCAGTAGTTTCTGCCTTACTAATGAAAGGTGTGATGGAGAGGGGGGGAGGAGTTACACAAGTATTTTTTTTTCGGTTGTTTGGCTGTCAGTTATTAATACATTGTCATTACCATAGCTGCTGAGTGAGGCTTGTTGAGTTTCTACAGTTTGATAGGCTGAAACCTGTCCAGTTCATCCATTTGCTTGTGTTTACGTAGCTTTGCAGTGTTGCCTCACCTCACGCTGGGACCAAGGTTATTCCTCTTTTTCCACAAAGTGTGAAAATCTTTAATTTACAATATAGCATTATTACATTCCAAGGCTGTAATTCAATAACGTGGTGCTAGTTTGGCTTGTTATCTACTGGGAAAAATATCTACACCGTGCTTTGGGTTGTTATCTACAAGGAAAAAATGTCTACACTGTACAAATTTTTATTTTGGAATGATATATAGCATAGAGAAAATGTAATTAAAATATCAAAAAATTCTATTATTCATATTCTAGCGATGAACAGCACGTACAGTGCATCGGTTAAAAATGCTAAATAGAGGTCAGGAGCTTTTCTCATCATCCGCCAACAGAAGTAGTCTTGGTGAGATTGAAATACTCTTTGATTGATGCCTCACATTATTTTCAATATAAGAATCTTCGCATCAAGCTAGGATCTTTCAGTTTCTTGAATATGAGCTCCGATGTTAGAATCGACGTAATATTGCTGATGATTTACGGAAAAATGATGAAGTTTGAGTTGATTTAAAATAGATTAAGCTGGCCAGTCGTTGGAATGGATTATTAAGCCTTCAGCGACTTCTTTCTGAATAATTGGGTGAAGTGTCTCACGGTCTCTTCTTTGAACTTCGACACTAGAACAGACATTCCGCTCATGTTTCATTCTCTAACCAGACATTTTCTCTCGAAACTAGTACAAATGTTTTCCTTGTTCTTGATAAGTACAACTTTTCTTGTTGTAGATCACAATATAAAATGTAGATTGCATACAAAAGTAGATTCATAACACGTGGATCGCAACATAAAATGTAGATCGCATACCAAAGAAGGTTCATGACAGGTCGATAATAAGCCAAAGTAGGACCCAGTAATGTTTTATCGTATACATGAGTATTGTAGCCGCACCGGCTGGGCATCAATTGGCTCTCAGGTGATCTGTTTTACTGATCACACCCATCATCGTAGGGTCGAGGAAAGGCAGTTCTCTCTCTGACATTTATTGATGAGGTAGGCATGACCGTAAGAACTGCGAACAAGTTCTCGGTCTCAATTTCTTACAAAATAACATTATACACTGATATTAAACACTTTCAACATAATACAATATTCATTAACAATACATGCAATTGACTTAGCACTATGACAATCAGTTTTAACTACAAAATTAAAGTATTTACCTCGGTCACCATCCTGCCCGTCTTTGTCTGAGCGCGACTTGGCCGTGAGTCATGCCCGAAGGCGACTAGCAGGTTAACCCCACACTACTAACAAGTGAGCATCGGCTTCGGTGCTTAATATAGCATTAAATACTGATACTCACACATATTACACGTTTTCATGCAAATAGAAAACTATTGAACATTTCACTTATATATGCCGAGGAATAATCATATGAGGTACATACGCTTTACATACAGTAACATGGCTCCCCTAAATTGTGTAACAATTTACCTTAAATTAAAATTAGTATGTACTCGTACCTTAAAACTAGGATTAGCACATAATATGTTTTGTTACACTGGCTCCTTGGCGGGGATGCTCCGGTCTATTATTATGCATTACCTTCTAACAGCAATACTAGACTATGTATTGGCCTCTCTATGATGGTCCTGTTTGCCTTTATGTGTCTTCCCTGGTTGTCGAGATTACAGTCTGAAACCAGGACCTTAACCTTTCTTACTAGACCATCATGATCAGGAGATACTTCTGTTACTCTTCCCAGTTTCCACTGGTTCCTTGCTACATTCTGATCTTTGATGATAACTATGTCATTTACACTGAGATTCCTCTTTGGTGTTGTCCACTTATTTCTAAGTTGTAGGAATTGCACATACTCCTTTTTCCACCTGGACCAGAACTGGTTGGCCAGGTATTGTGCTCTGCGCCATCTCTTTATGCAGTACAGGTCCTTCTTAATGAAAATGCTTGGAGGAGGCAGTACTACCTTTGTTTTCATAGTTAACAAATTACTGGGTGTCAACGGTGTAAGACTTTCTGGGGAGTTAAGATGGTCCACAGTTAGGGGACGACCATTAACTATATTTTCTGCTTCAACTAGGAAGGTTCTCAGATCTTGGTCATCTAATTGGGTACCATGCTGATCAAGCAACACAGAGAGTACATTTCTTACTGTGCGTATCTGCCTCTCCCAAACACCTCCCATGTGACTGGAATTGGGTACATTCATGTTAAAAACAATCCAGTCACACTGATCTTTTATGAGTTCTTGTCTGACTTTATTGTTATTTAATTCTTTTAAGCATTTCTCATACTCTGATTTGGGTCCTACAAAGTTAGTTCCTTGGTCACATCTCAACTGTCTTACGGGCCCTCTTTGTCCTACAAAGCGACGGTATGCACTTAGGAAGGAACTTGTATCCATGCTGTTGGCTGTCTCTATGTGCACAGCTCTACATGCCATGCAAGTAAAGAGCACTCCATATCTTTTAAGCTCTTTACACCTCTCTTTGATATAGAAAGGGCCAAAGAAATCTACTGCTGAGTATGTAAAAGGAGGTGATGGTTCTAGTCTGTCAATAGGCAGGTCTGCCATCTTCTGTCCCTGTGTTGTACTTCTAACTTTACGACAGATAATGCACTTTGAAATGTGCCTTGATACTAGGGATGATCCTCCAACTATCCAGTATCCACATGACCTGATTTCATTTAAAGTTATGCCCCTGCCTTGATGATTTGTCCTTTTGTGATGGTGGCATATTATCAGCTGGGTTATGTGAGATGTTTTGGGGAGGATGACTGGATGTTTGGATTCATCTGTCAGATTAGAAAGCCTCAATCTTCCTCCTACTCTCATGATACCATTTTTGTCAATGAAGGGATCTAACTTATAGAGGGAACTGGTCCTGTCTATCACTTTTGTTCCTTTGCCATTGTCTCCTTTAATTAAAGAATTATGGTTAGCAGATGATTCCAGTACATTTATCTCCTTCTGGAATGCCTTTGCTTGCAGTTGTTTTATAATTACATTTTCAGCTTCTGACACTTCTGCTACATTTACTGGCTTATATGTGTTTCCCTTGACTTTAGTAGTGCCATCACCTTTTCCTCTGAAGCTGTTCAGAAGCTTGAGGCATACAGCAACTGCCCTCTTTGCTTTAAACCAATCAGAAAAATACTCAAGTCTTTCTAGTATATCTGTGGGCTGTTGTGTACCTACAGCATGGCATACAACTTTCTTCACTTCAGGATCATTCTCATTTATGACCTTGTACTGGGAATGGCTATCCATTTTGCTATGTTGCCAAAGGAATTCTGGGCCATTCCACCAGATCTTGCTATTACACAATTCATCTGCTGTCATGCCTCTAGATGCATGATCTACTGGGTTATACTGCGTCTCTACAAATTTCCACTGATCTGGTGAAGTGTGATCTCTTATTGTTTCTACTCTATTTGCAACATATACATGGAATCTCTTTGCTTCATTTGCAATGTAACCAAGGACTACTTTGCTGTCTGTCCAAAATACTTCTTCCACATTATTATACTCAAGTTCTCCCTTCAAGAGTTTATGGATTCTAACTGACACCACTGCTGCTGCTAGTTCTAGTCTGGGAATTGTCATGGTTTTTAGAGGTGTGACACGTGACTTTGCCATTACTAATGCACAATGAATTTGGCCAGTCTTGCTAATTAATCTAATATATGAGCACTGGCCATATCCCTCTTGACAGGCATCTGAAAAGTGATGGAGTTCAACCTTTTCTACTTCCCCAAAGTCATCAGGTTTGTAGCATCTAGGTACCTTTAACTGATCTAGTCTGTGCAGCTCATCCTTCCATTTTAACCATTTAGGTTTGACATAATCTGGCACCTCATCATCCCAATCAATTGCATTCTTACATAATTCTTGTAAAATTTGCTTTCCAGTCAGTATGAGAGGTGACACTAGACCTAATGGATCATATATAGAGCTCACTGTTGACAGAATGCCTCTCCTGGTGAGTGGCTTGTCTTTCAGCTTTATTCTAAATTGAAATGTGTCAGATTCTATGCACCACTCAACTCCCAATGTTCTTTCTATATGCAGTGTTTCTTCATTCTTACTAAAATCCAAACTTTTAATTCCATCTGCTCTCTCATGAGGAGAAATTGCAGCTAATACAGCTTTGTTGTTTGACAAGAACTTATGAAGGTTAAAACCTCCCTTGTAACATAATTCTTTGCTCTGCTGAATAAGAGTGACAGCTTCATCCATTGTAGCTACTGACTTCAAACCATCATCAACATAAAAGTTGTTTCTTACAAACTTGGCTGCATCAGATCCACACCCGTAGTCATCTGCAGCTTTCTTAAGTGCAAAGTTGGCTACACTTGGAGATGAAGTAGCTCCAAACAGGTGAGCTGTCATCCTGTATTCAGCTATCTCATTATTAAGGTCATCATTTTCCCACCAAAGGAATCTTAACATGTGTCTGTGTTCTGGGTTGACCTTCACTTGATGGTATATTGCTTCTATATCACATACAAGTGCAATGCTTTCTTGCCTTAACCTACACAACACTCCAATAAGTTTGTTGGTAAGGTCTGGGCCTTGTAACAGGTGACTGTTTAATGACTGGTTCCTGTAGTTTGCACTACAGTCAAAGACAACTCTCAACTTCTTTGGCTTTCTCGGATGATAGACTCCATGATGTGGAATGTACCAGACCTTACCATCATTCCTAACTAAATCTTTTGTCGGTACAACCTCTGCATAACCTTTTGTAATCATATCATCCATGAACACTTTGTAATCACCTTTGTGTTGATTAT
Organism: Scylla paramamosain; assembly: GCF_035594125.1. NCBI lineage: Eukaryota > Metazoa > Arthropoda > Malacostraca > Decapoda > Portunidae > Scylla > Scylla paramamosain. The sequence goes on along the minus strand of NC_087158.1, from coordinate 9,111,905 downwards.
CCTTCTGAAGTTTAGCTCTTAACTTCTTGAGTCTCTGCTCTGCTATTAGTTTGTTGTTTGGAAGCTTGACGTTATCATCTTTAAGAGGAAGGGGTAACTCATAATGGCCATCCTTCAGCTGATGTACTCCTTCTTTCATCTTACTCATAAACCTTTTATCTTCATATGATAATGGAGTGTCAGCTGACTTTCTATCACTGGTCAAGTTCAAACATATCTCTCACTTGAGAAGGATTAATCATCTCTTTGGTTTTAGTAGGAACCACTAAGAAATTAACCCTCTTTTCTTCATTGATTTCTACTTCTTGTGTCACTGTTCTGTAGACTACCACTGTATCCTCCAATGGACTTGAATGGGGTGAGATTTTACCAATGATCCCCCAACCTAGCTCTGTCCTACGAGCATAGGGATGCTTCTTGCTATTACCTGCTATTTGCTCTTCTGCCATAATGGCTTCTGCACAATCAAGACCAATGAGGAGTCCCATGTCAATGTTTGGGTCATATTTCATTAGTTTGTCAGAGATTGCCTTTAAGTGGGGCCAGTCACAAGCAGTCTCGGGCCTTGGTATCTGACTCCGTCCAGCTGAAATGTTTTCTGTTGAATATGATGAAGGGACTGATATTTCCACTTTTTCATTACTTACTTTAAGTCCATGAATTTTGATAGAATCAGTGATTTGTTTTCCACTTATTGTGTGGATATTGAGTGACACTGATGGTCCACTAACTCCCAATTTATTCAGAGTGCTTTCCTTGATGAATGAAGCATCAGACTGCTCATCCAGCAGGGCATACACTAAAACTTTATTCTCTTCATTACTAATATGATGTAACCATACAGGAACTATCATGGTGTGCATGTCATGTGTCACTGATTCTGTAACTTTGGCCTTATTTGCTACTATTGTGGGTTTATCATCTTTAGGCTGAGTTGCTTGTGCGGGCACCTTTTGGCTCTCAGTTCTTGTCACATCATCATTGTGAAGAGCTGTGGGATGGTATCTCTGACATACTTTACAAACTTTCCTTCTTCTACAATCCTTTCCTTTGTGACCCATTTTTAGACACCCTGTACATAACCGTTTTTCTTTAGCAAATTTGTACCTAGTATTACCATCAAGTTTGGCAAATTCCTTGCAATCATCTAAATCGTGATCCTTTGTACAGTAGTGACAGAATCGTCCTTTCCTTTCCTGGTCCTTGGGATACTGTTTGTTGGCTTGTACATTTACTTTACTTTGGAATGACCACATTGGTTTTTCCTCAATTGATTTAGCCATGAAAGTTCTACTCCCTCTATTCTTTGTCATGATGTTTAATTCCCTTGGTTTCCAATTGGTTGCCCATGTTTGAGTTTTGATCCAGTCATTTACTTCCCTACTTACTGAATTCCAGGAAAGAAATGGATTGCTGGCTCCTTTTGCTTCTTTCTGGACAAATTCACATAACATTTCAAAGGGTGGGTGGTGCTCTTCATTGCTACTAGAAGTGTTATTACTGTTAGTATCAAGGTATATCATCGCTTGCTTTCTCCAGTCATGAACAACATGTTCAGGGAGTTTTGCTAGCACCTTTCTCTGCTCTCTAGGATCATTCAGAAATGACAAATAAGAAGTGTGTTTCATTGCAGCTAAACAGCACTTCAAAAAATCTGAGAATGCTGTTAATGCTGGACCATTATGCGGAGAGATTGGTAGCCAATTCATTAACTTATTCGTGTAAGCATCAGCTATGATGCTTTTGTTTCCAAATCTATCACTAAGAATTTTCTTTGCTTGCACATAGTCAGCATTAGAGTTAAAGTGCATTAACATTTTAATGGCATCCTTTGCCTCACCAGTTGTATACCTCTCTAAGTAGGCAAGTCTCTCTTTACCAATAGAAGTTTTAGACTCTACATAAGTTTCAAAGTTTTTCAACCAACTTGGAAATTCCATGGGTTCTCCATCAAAAGTGTTAGGCTCTATTGGAGGGAGGCTCCACTTGGGATCAGGTATGTTGATTGCAAAGGTTCCCCCAGGATGGGAAAAGGATTGATGATTCTGTCTCACATTATTCACATTATTAGGCATGTTGACATTATGAGTGTGTCTACGAGAGCTTGGTACAAGACTTTGAGCTGTAGGGTTGAGATTTATTACCTGAGGTTCACTAAATATTTGTCCATGTACTTCATTTGTCATCAATTCATTATCTCTATTGCAAGAAGAAGGTTCCTGTGGGTCATGGAATGTAACATATTTGTGAGGCATGGCATTGTCACTTTGTTGATTTGCAATTGCTTGTGCTTTCATTTCATTTTGTGACTCTATGTATTGTTGAAGATAACTTTGCTTCTCTACACTTTCATCATTACCTGGAAGCATTTTTACTTCTTCTTCAACTAAGCTAAGAGCATTAAGTTCTGCACTAGCAACTGCTAAATCTCTCTCTTTCTTTTTCTTTGCAAAGATTGCCTGGTCTCTTGCTAACATAACTTCTGCATCTGCTTTTGTCTTAGCTAACATAACTTCTGCCTCTGCTTTTGTCTTAGGTAACCTAACTTCTGCCTCTTCTAAATTATCATGATATTCCATTTCCTTTCTAAGTCTGGCTACCTTTGCTGCTGCTTCTTGCTTTCTTTGTGCTGATGAACGTGATGAAGTAGATGAGACTCTAGAATGTCTAGACCGTTTGCTAGAACAAATTGATCCTCTGTCATTCTTTAACTCCTTTCTTTTACATTCTATACTTTCTAATATTTCATGGTGAACTTGTTGATTGTGTTCCAGCTCTTCATTTAGCTCCTCTGACCTTTCTGGCTCTAGTTCCACCAGCTTTGTGTATTCCACATAATACTGATGAAATGCCTCTATTACTTCACTTGACATGGGCTCTAATTCAAAGGGGCTAATTACAATTTTTAATCCTTTCTTAATTTTGCTGGTAACACTGCTCCATTTACGCTTACAGGACTCTGCTCTTCCTTTGGTTACACTGACTTGATATTCTCATCCTTTATCGGTTGGCACTCGCTCCCTGACACTAACTTCTTCATTACAAGTTTGATCCCTGTCCACTTGCTCACCCTCACCTTCCCTAAGGCCATCTACGGCATTAATTTCCCCAGTATCAGACATATCTAACAACTTAATTGTGTCAATACTGAGACACTGAAAGAGCAATTAAAATTACCACTCTTAATACTAGCTAATTGTGGGTAATTTTCACTTAGGCTACTCAATTCAGTGCACATACATACTCGTACTATTATACTTTCTTGCCTGTGACCATGGGTTCTACAAAATGGTGGCGAGGCACAGTGGGTAGAAGGGAGTGGTTGTCGTCAAGGGTAGAGCTGACCCCGGGGCCTCAGAGGTCAACCTTTAGGCTTATGTCAGCGTCCCCTCGTCCTGTGACTCACTCTTGCTGCGGTTTCACATGGAGCCAATTTCTTGCTTGTAGGCCGAGTTCTTACTGTAGCCGCACCGGCTGGGCATCAATTGGCTCTCAGGTGATCTGTTTTACTGATCACACCCATCATCGTAGGGTCGAGGAAAGGCAGTTCTCTCTCTGACATTTATTGATGAGGTAGGCATGACCGTAAGAACTGCGAACAAGTTCTCGGTGTCAATTTCTTACAAAATAACATTATACACTGATATTAAACACTTTCAACATATTACAATATTCATTAACAATACATGCAATTGACTTAGCACTATGACAATCAGTTTTAACTACAAAATTAAAGTATTTACCTCGGTCACCATCCTGCCCATCTTTGTCTGAGCGCGACTTGGCCGTGAGTGATGCCCGAAGGCGACTAGCACTACTAACACTACTAACTACCACACTACTAACAAGTGAGCATCGGCTTCGGTGCTTAATATAGCATTAAATACTGATACTCACACATATTACACGTTTTCATGCCAATAGAAAACTATTGAACATTTCACTTATATATGCCGAGGAATAATCATATGAGGTACATACGCTTTACATACAGTAACAAGTATCATACCTAGAATATTCTAAGTACCAGTATGTGCAACACTGCCCATCTCTCCGTACAAAGTTAAACTTGTTTCATCTTTTCTGCTCGACGGTGTCTGTCTGAGCGGAGGCAGAAACAGAGACTGGTGCCCACTACAGTCGCTCAAACGGAAATGGTGGTGACGTCGTTGTAGGATTGTGTACGGAACTGGAATCTGTAAAAATGGAGTGTGAACCGGGCCTTACTCCTCAGTCTCAAAAAATCTGCCAGGAGAAAATTACTACCGGTACATAGCAACTTAAGTTAGCCCATTGTGTGTTTTTGAAAGCATAAAATAACAGATTCATTGTCTGACATATTGACATAAAGCCCCGTTCACACACTGGCGAATTTTGATGGTGACTCCTCTGCGACTCTGCTGTGACTTCTTGAATGGCGACTGTGCTGTGAATTGTGTGACAACTCAATGCTTGGCGAACATGCTGCAAACGCATTGCAAATGCACTGCCACTCAGCTGCGAATGCACTGGGAATGCAGTGCGACTCATCGATGGAATATGTGCAATATATATATATATATATATATATATATATATATATATATATATATATATATATATATATATATATATATATATATATATATATATATATATATATATATATATATATATATATATATATATATATATATATATATTTTTTTTTTTTTTTTTTTTTTTTTTTTATGTAGGAAGGATACTGGCCAAGGGCAACAAAAATCTAATAAAAAAAATGCCCACTGAAATGCCAGTCCCTAAAAGGGTCAAAGCAGTGGTCAAAAATTGGTGGATAAGTGTCTTGAAACCTCCCTCTTGAAGGAATTCAAGTCATAGGAAGGTGGAAATACAGAAGCAGGCAAGGAGTTCCAGAGTTTACCAGAGAAAGGGATGAATGATTGAGAATACTGGTTAACTCTTGCGTTAGAGAGGTGGACAGAATAGGAGTGAGAGAAAGAAGAAAGTCTTGTGCAGCGAGGCCGCGGAAGGAGGGGAGGCATGCAGTTAGCAAGATCAGAAGAGCAGTTAGCATGAAAATAGCGGTAGAAGACAGCAAGAGATGCAACATTGCGGCGGTGAGAGAGAGGCTGAAGACAGTCAGTTAGAGGAGAGGAGTTGATGAGACGAAAAGCTTTTGATTCCACCCTGTCTAGAACAGCAGTATGAGTGGAACCCCCCCAGACATGTGAAGCATACTCCATACATGGACGGATAAGGCCCTTGTACAGAGTTAGCAGCTGGGGGGGTGAGAAAAACTGGCGGAGACGTCTCAGAACACCTAACTTCATAGAAGCCGTTTTAGCTAGAGATGAGATGTGAAGTTTCCAGTTCAGATTATAAGTAAAGGACAGACCGAGGATGTTCAGTGTAGAAGAGGGGGACAGTTGAGTGTCATTGAAGAAGAGGGGATAGTTGTCTGGAAGATTGTGTCGAGTTGATAGATGGAGGAATTGAGTTTTTGAGGCATTGAACAATACCAAGTTTGCTCTGCCCCAATCAGAAATTTTAGAAAGATCAGAAGTCAGGCGTTCTGTGGCTTCCCTGCGTGATATGTTTACCTCCTGAAGGGTTGGACGTCTATGAAAAGACGTGGAAAAGTGCAGGGTGGTATCATCAGCATAGGAGTGGATAGAACAAGAAGTTTGGTTTAGAAGATCATTAATGAATAATAAGAAGAGAGTGGGTGACAGGACAGAACCCTGAGGAACACCACAGTTAATAGATTTAGGAGAAGAACAGTGACCGTCTACCACAGCAGCAATAGAACGGTCAGAAAGGAAACTTGAGATGAAGTTACAGAGAGAAGGATAGAAACCGTAGGAGGGTAGTTTGGAAATCAAAGCTTTGTGCCAGACTCTATCAAAGGCTTTTGATATGTCCAAGGCAACAGCAAAAGTTTCACCAAAGTCTCTAAAAGAGGATGACCATGACTCAGTAAGGAAAGCCAGAAGATCACCAGTAGAGCGTCCTTGACGGAACCCATACTGGCGATCAGATAGAAGGTTGTGAAGTGATAGATGTTTAAGAATCTTCCTGTTGAGGATAGATTCAAAAACTTTAGATAAGCAGGAAATTAAAGCAATAGGACGGTAGTTTGAGGGATTAGAGCGGTCACCCTTTTTAGGAACAGGTTGAATGTAGGCAAACTTCCAGCAAGAAGGAAAGGTAGATGTTGACAGACAGAGCTGAAAGAGTTTGACTAGGCAAGGTGCAAGCACGGAGGCACAGTTTCGGAGAACAATAGGAGGGACCCCATCAGGTCCATAAGCCTTCTGAGGGTTTAGGCCAGCGAGGGCATGGAAAACATCATTACGAAGAATTTTAATACGAGGCATGAAGTAGTCAGAGGGTGGAGGAGAAGGAGGAACAAGCCCAGAATCGTCCAAGGTAGAGTTTTTAGCAAAGGTTTGAGCAAAGAGTTCAGCTTTAGAAATAGATGTGATAGCAGTGGTGCCATCTGGTTGAAGTAGAGGAGGGAAAGAAGAAGAAGCAAAGTTATTGGAGATATTTTTGGCTAGATGCCAGAAATCACGAGGGGAGTTAGATCTTGAAAGGTTTTGACATTTTCTGTTAATGAAGGAGTTTTTGGCTAGTTGGAGAACAGACTTGGCATGGTTCCGGGCAGAAATATAAAGTGCATGAGATTCTGGTGAAGGAAGGCTTAAGTACCTTTTGTGGGCCACCTCTCTATCATGTATAGCACGAGAACAAGCTGTGTTAAACCAAGGTTTAGAAGGTTTAGGACGAGAAAAAGAGTGAGGAATGTACGCCTCCATGCCAGACACTATCACCTCTGTTATGCGCTCAGCACACAAAGACGGGTCTCTGACACGGAAGCAGTAGTCATTCCAAGGAAAATCAGCAAAATACCGCCTCAGGTCCCCCCAACTAGCAGAGGCAAAACGCCAGAGGCACCTTCGCTTAGGGGGATCCTGAGGAGGGATTGGAGTGATAGGACAAGATAAAGATATGAGATTGTGATCGGAGGAGCCCAACGGAGAAGAAAGGGTGACAGCATAAGCAGAAGGATTAGAGGTCAGGAAAAGGTCAAGAATGTTGGGCGTATCTCCAAGACGGTCAGGAATACGAGTAGGGTGTTGCACCAATTGCTCTAGGTCATGGAGGATAGCAAAGTTGTAGGCTAGTTCACCAGGATGGTCAGTGAAGGGAGAGGAAAGCCAAAGCTGGTGGTGAACATTGAAGTCTCCAAGAATGGAGATCTCTGCAAAAGGGAAGAGGGTCAGAATGTGCTCCACTTTGGAAGTTAAGTAGTCAAAGAATTTCTTATATATATAGGAGACGCTTATAAACCTTTTCATGTGTGTCTGAGCTCTCCTTGTTTGCACGCCATTAGGATGATTTTCTTGTACAATACTGCATTTTGTAATTTTAAAGTTTTATGACGATTTTTTTATGAGGTAATTACATCTCCGTATTGAAAAACCCCCTTCACTGGCACTTTTGCTCATACACTCACTACACCAGAACCAGGTACTGCCACAAAACGACACGCGCGATAAATGCTCAACGTTGCCAGTTCATATTAATCTTTTGTACATTATGAAGTTAAGGAGGAAACAATGAAATAATTTTTGCTAACTTTAAGAGGGAGTACAGTCTGCATACGCAGACATGCATAATGCATGTGTACCTGTGTATTGTTACTGGAGAGTCATAGACATGAAGATAAGGAAGTGGTATGTGAAGCTGGCAGAGAAGGGAAGCGAGAACTGCATACTCAAATATGAATAGGGTGACATCTGCACTACAAGAGTTAAATGATTATTAAGAAGAACGCAAACCACATAGTATGGGGATCACAGAGACCAAATTGAATTATACATTCGTAAATCTTAACATAGGTGGTGGAGGATACAGTATATGGAAGAGAAATAGAAAATGTAAAAAAGGAGGTGGACTGATGTTATTAGTGAAAAAAAAAAACCTAGTGGTTGATGAGGTGACATACGGTGAAGGTAGCGCAGAGGTGTTCAGAGTGGGAATAAAGAAGAGAGGAGGAGAGAAGAGTGACTATGCAGTGGTATACGTTCCACCAAAAACGAAGTCATGGAGTACTGAGGATTATGGAAAAATGTTAACAGACAAAAGATAACACATGGAAAGTTTGATTACAGTGACAACATAATCCTTATGGGGATTTCAACAGTGAGGTGTATTGGGAGGACTGGTCAACAGAAGGAAATGAATTGTCGTGGGAAACAGGTTGTTGAAAATAGTAATGGATAGTGTTCTAAAACTGTGAGTGAAGGAAAATACCAGATTAAGAACAAATGAAGAACCCTCAAGATTGGATTTACTGTTCACAAAAGAACCAAAAATTATTGAAGACCTCAACTACAGGATTCCGACAGGGAATAGTGACCACATTTTACTCGAGTTTGGTATAAAAGAGGAAATGGAAGAAGGAAGGAAAGAGGACTATAGAAAAGGAAGGCGGAACAAAACAAATTTCACTAAGTAAAGGAAATACTTCGAGGACTGACTGGAGTAAATCTGATGAAACAAAGGGAGAGGAAGAAAGCTGGAACATTTTGCTCGAGATATATAATGAAAGAATAGAGAGATACGTGCCAAAGATATCTGCAAAAGGATTTAAATGACTAGTAAATGACGTGAGAAGGCGAGACTGGAAAGAAAAAAAAAAGCATGGAGTAGAAGCAGGAGAAATAAAAAAAAGTAACCAGTGGAAGAAATACATGGAAGAGAGGAATAAATATGTACCGTATTTGCCAGCGTATTAGACGCACTTTTTTCTCGAAAAAAAAAAAAGTTTCTGATAATTACCGTGCGTCTAATGCGGCTGTTGCACAGACGCCTAGGCCTGTAAGTCTATACCTATAGGTGTGGAGTTGAAGCAGTAGTACACTAAGCATAAATATTGTTACTAATAATATTAATAATAATAAAATTCTCTCTCTCTCTCTCTCTCTCTCTCTCTCTCTCTCTCTCTCTCTCTCTCTCTCTCTCTCTCTCTCTCTCTCTCTCTCTCTCTTCCTCCTTCATCTCCCTTGTCCCTCATCTCTGACAGATAAGGAAGAGGGGAGGTGACAGGGAGGGAGGTTTGAGACAAGACGAAAGAGGGAGGGAAAAGAAAAAAAAAAGTGGGGAAGGGACATAACCGGGGAAGGAGAATAAGTACATTGGACAAGGAATTAGAGAAAGAGAGGAAGTATCGTGAAATAATTATTCTCTTTTCCTGTCCCCTACTCCTTTTCACTTTTCCTTCATCCATTTTCTTCACATTTATGCTCCTTCCATGCTCTCTCTCGCACACACACACACACACACACACACACACACAGAGAGAGAGAGAGAGAGAGAGAGAGAGAGAGAGAGGAGGGAACCGGTGTGTGCACAGAGAAAGCAGGTTACCAGCGCGCTGGTTTCCAGCGCCAACCCGCGCCGGGAACCAGCGCGATAGGGTGTTCACAGAGGACGCAGGTAACCAGTTTCGACCCGCTTGGTGAGCGACACGGACAGAGGCAGTATCTGTCATCAGTGTACAAGATGTCGAGCTCATCGTCTGACGATGACTTCATGCTGCTTGATAGTGTTCATACAAAAGTCAAGAGAAAAAGAAGAGCAGTACATGAAATAAACTACAAGAGAGAAGAGTTTGGAGAATATCATCATCTTTTCAGTGATCTGAAAAGGGACAACGCAAGATTTTTTGATTACACAAGGATGACACAAGAGACATTCAACTACATTCTCAAGAAAGTTGAACATCGTCTTGTGAAGACATGGTGTAATTGGCATGAGCAACCCATTCAACCTGAAGAAAGACTTGTCATTACTATCAGGTGAGCGAAATTCTGATGCTAAAATCAATTTCATATTACTTTATTAATAAGATGATAATCATAGATGGTATAGGGAACAAATAACTTTTATTTGAATTTTACAGTTTATATCGTATGGTACTGATAAACACAACACTGAACAAAGTAAAGATACATATATCATAAATCCTAATAACAAAACAATTACATAAAATAAGCATTTCTCCTAGTACAGACATGTATGTGATACTAAGAATGTTAGTGTACTACATAGGTTGTAAAGTCATATCTGTGGTATGAACTTGAGACTCTATAGGAGAGTGGGCATATGAGTGAGGAGACACCTGTGGGGTATAAGCAGAAGCTGAGGAAGAGGAATCATGGGTATATGGAAGGGGAGATATGGCAGGCACTGGATATGAAAATTGTTGTACAAGTTCTTGTAGGCGGCTTCTAAATGTCAGCTTCTGCACAGCAGGAATTCTTTTGACATGAGGTAACAAACTTTTGAAGAACATCAGATCCTCGTCATCTTCTTTGTCTTGCTTGCGATTTATTTTTTCTTTCAAGTACTGAATTTTTTGTTGTTCAATATCCAGGATGCTCTGGTTGAAGTCATCTGTTTTAGAGCGTTTGTTAGCTCCCTTTTTTTTCGGACGGGTGGCGGGTGAAATGAGCCATTGCTTTTCCATAACTTCATCTTCGCGTTCAAGAGCGTCTTTAGTGTGGGATACGCCTTCCTCTGTAGCCAAGGGGGGCTCCATGGTACCCATTTGGTATTCTATTTGAGGTGATTCTGGTAATGAGGTTTCAACAGTATCATTGGTTAGCACACCTGATAAATTTCCAGTTGAAGCTCTTGCTTTCACGACTGCCAAAAGCACGCTCAACAGTTTTCCTACACCTGGATAAACGTTGGTTGAAGGTGGTATCTTCAATAGTCAAATTACGTCCACCATACGGTTTTAGTAGGAAAGGTAAAAGTGGATAGGCTTCATCCCCCACAAACACATACGGAGCTTTGACATTTGTATTTGGTAGGTAAGAAGGTTCAGGAATTTCTAGTTTTCCCTTTGTCAAGACACTGTACAGATCAGAGGCTTGGAGCGTACCACCATCACTTTGCTTTCCAAAGCCTCCTACATCAACAGCAATGAACTTGTAGTGTGCATCTGCAACAGCTTGAAGGACAATGGAAAAAAACTTTTTGTAGTTAAAGTACATTGATCCTGAATTTTGGGGACACTGAACACGGATATGTTTTCCATCAATTGAGCCTAAACAGTTAGGGAAATTCCAGATGCTGTAGAAATCTTCAGCGATCATTTTGAAGGACTCCTTTGTTGGTACTGGCATGTGTTCCTCATGTAGTTCTTCCCACAGTGCGATAACAGTCTCTAAAACAATCTTTCCCACCGTTGTCACTCCGATCCTAAACGAAAATGCAAGGGAACGGAACGACGATCCTGTGGCAAGATACCTGCAAATAATATAATAAGCATTGTCAATAAACAGTAATGAATTATAATAATCATTGTTGTTAGCCTTGGCGCGGCTTGAAAATGTGAATGTATGCATGTGTGTGTGCGCTTTGCCTATAGAATACAGTCTTGAAGGATGTATGTATGTAGGCATATTAGCATAATACGTATTGTTATCAAGTCTTTTTCTTTACCACTTCCCAAATCTTTTTTCTTTTCAGAGACACTGGTAAAGAAAAAATGGAAATATTTTAGAGACCAATTTGCTGTTGAGCTCGGGAAAATTCCATCAGCTCGATCAGGTGATGCCGCAGGTAACACTCCCACATCAAAGTGGCAGTATTTCAAATTACTGCATTTCCTGAAAGACGTCGTGAAAGCAAGAGCTTCAACTGGAAATTTATCAGGTGTGCTAACCAATGATACTGTTGAAACCTCATTACCAGAATCACCTCAAATAGAATACCAAATGGGTACCATGGAGCCCCCCTTGGCTACAGAGGAAGGCGTATCCCACACTAAAGACGCTCTTGAACGCGAAGATGAAGTTATGGAAAAGCAATGGCTCATTTCACCCGCCACCCGTCCGAAAAAAAAGGGAGCTAACAAACGCTCTAAAACAGATGACTTCAACCAGAGCATCCTGGATATTGAACAACAAAAAATTCAGTACTTGAAAGAAAAAATAAATCGCAAGCAAGACAAAGAAGATGACGAGGATCTGATGTTCTTCAAAAGTTTGTTACCTCATGTCAAAAGAATTCCTGCTGTGCAGAAGCTGACATTTAGAAGCCGCCTACAAGAACTTGTACAACAATTTTCATATCCAGTGCCTGCCATATCTCCCCTTCCATATACCCATGATTCCTCTTCCTCAGCTTCTGCTTATACCCCACAGGTGTCTCCTCACTCATATGCCCACTCTCCTATAGAGTCTCAAGTTCATACCACAGATATGACTTTACAACCTATGTAGTACACTAACATTCTTAGTATCACATATATGTCTGTACTAGGAGAAATGCTTATTTTATGTAATTGTTTTGTTATTAGGATTTATGATATATGTATCTTTACTTTGTTCAGTGTTGTGTTTATCAGTACCATACGATATAAACTGTAAAATTCAAATAAAAGTTATTTGTTCCCTATACCATCTATGATTATCATCTTATTAATAAAGTAATATGAAATTGATTTTAGCATCAGAATTTCGCTCACCTGATAGTAATGACAAGTCTTTCTTCAGGTTGAATGGGTTGCTCATGCCAATTACACCATGTCTTCACAAGACGATGTTCAACTTTCTTGAGAATGTAGTTGAATGTCTCTTGTGTCATCCTTGTGTATTCAAAAAATCTTGCGTTGTCCCTTTTCAGATCACTGAAAAGATGATGATATTCTCCAAACTCTTCTCTCTTGTAGTTTATTTCATGTACTGCTCTTCTTTTTCTCTTGACTTTTGTATGAACACTATCAAGCAGCATGAAGTCATCGTCAGACGATGAGCTCGACATCTTGTACACTGATGACAGATACTGCCTCTGTCCGTGTCGCTCACCAAGCGGGTCGAAACTGGTTACCTGCGTCCTCTGTGAACACCCTATCGCGCTGGTTCCCGGCGCGGGTTGGCGCTGGAAACCAGCGCGCTGGTAACCTGCTTTCTCTGTGCACACACCCTTACGTGGAAGGATAGGCTATCAAACAATACAATTTTTTTCCCTCTCTCTCTCTCTCTCTCTCTCTCTCTCTCTCTCTCTCTCTCTCTCTCTCTCTCTCTCTCTCTCTTCGTTGAAGTAAGGTGTTCCTGAGGTAGTACAGGAAATATGATAATTTCTGGAGACCAAATCCAAATCCACGAAACGGTTGCTACTTAACGAACTGCGATCAGCGCCCATTATCAACCTTCGGCCGCCAAATGGTATCCACGAACGCGTAACAGGTTGGTGATGCCATGGTAGCAAGGTTGATAAGTTACACCACCTCCTGAGGTGGTGTAAGTTAACATCACCTCGCCCGAAAACTCGTATATAAATATTTATGTGCACAAATATTTTTTTTAATTGTTTACAAGCTTTACCACCAAGAAAGCATGGTTTTGGGATGCATAAAGTGAAATCTTACATGGAACACCAAAAATAAAGCAGGAAAAGGAAGAGGCAGATTTGCCCCTCACGTGCGCGCTCTCCATTCCGCCTCCCAGCAAGAAGTGTGTACTATAATTAAATATTGTTTTCGTCGCTTCTCCCGCATATATCGGATATTTTCTTTGCATACTTCCGAGTTTGTGCCTTGAGGTGAGAAAGGCGCTTTCGGGATCGCCTTGACCCTTTGGCACTGAGTGATAATGAGCTCATGCTCAAATATCACTTCCTTTGGCAGACCTAATCCCCTTGTTTGAGGAGATGTAGCATCAGCTGGAGAGAAGGACAAGGCGTAGCCAGGCATTACCAACTCACACCCAGGTTTTGCTGGCCCTGAGATTGTTTGCCTGTGGACCCTTCCAAAACGTCATTGGAGAAACTACAGGTAACTAAATTTATCTGTGCTGTATACCTCTCACCTAACTCCTCTGACTATAAGAAATTCTTTGGAAAATCTTAAGAATAACGCACTCATGATTATTTTCAATAAGGTGTGCTTTCAAGAAGTGTAAGTAGTATAGCTACATGTCTGTAAAGGTTTTACTGATCGCTCGTTGATATTAAGGTTACAATACAATGTTAAAGTTTCTCCAGTATTCCTGAGATCCTTCCTGCTTACCTGTCCGTGCTGAAGTTACACTGCGTGCGTTCGTGCGTTGGTTTACACGCAGGGTGCTTTTGCGCATGCTCCTAAGTCTATGGGGGGGGTGTCCAGGGAGGGCGCAGACCACCCGGTTAGGTTAGGTTAGGTTAGGTTAAAAGCATAGGTTAGGTTAGGTTAGGTTAAAAGCATAGGTTAGGTTAGTAACCTTAGGGGGGTCCAGGGGGAACCCAGCTCCCGCTGGATAGCAGGGCAGGGTCCAGGGGGGGTCGCAGCCTCCCTGGTTCGGTTAGGTTAGGTTAGGTATATAATTATTCTGGCGTATTGGTTAAAACTTAAATTTTACCCAAAATTTTTTTATTCTAGGGAAATTTCCCTAGATTTTCAAAGTCCATTTATCGGTCTTTTATGTCCCCCCCTAAAAAAAAAAACCCGATTCCCCACGTGCCCCCAAGCTTGTTGGGGGAGAGGGAAAAAGATTAATAAGATATGTGTGGAGGTGTATTTCTTAAGAATTACCTCCCAAATTTTTTTCATTCTAGGGAAATTTCCCTAGATTTTCTAAATCCATTCATCGGTCGTTTATGTCCCCACCAAAAAAAACCCCGATTCCCCACGTGCCCCCAAGCTTGTTGGGGGAGAGGGGAAAAGATTAATAAGATATGTGTGGAGGTGTATTTCTTAAGAATTACCAATTCTTTGACTACTTAACTTCCAAAGTGGAGCACATTCTGACTCTCTTCCGTTTTGCAGAAATCTCCATTATTGGAGACTTCAATGTTCACCACCAGCTTTGGCTTTCCTCTCTCTTCACAGACCATCCTGGTGAACTAGCCTACAACTTTGCTATCCTTCATGACCTAGAGCAATTGGTGCAACACCCTACTCGTATTCCTGACCATCTTGGAGATACGCCCAACATTCTTGACCTTTTCCTGACCTCTAATCCTTCTGGTTATGCTGTCACCCTTTCTTCTCCGTTGGGCTCCTCCGATCACAATCTCATATCTTTATCTTGTCCTATCGCTCCAATCCCTCCTCAGGATCCCCCTAAGCGAAGGTGCCTCTGGCGTTTTGCCTCTGCCAGTTGGGGGGACCTGAGGAGGTATTTTGCTGATTTTCCTTGGAATGACTACTGCTTCCGTGTCAGAGACCCGTCTTTGTGTGCTGAGCGCATAACAGAGGTGATAGTGTCTGGCATGGAGGCGTACATTCCTCACTCATTTTCTCATCCTAAACCTTCTGAACCTTGGTTTAACACAGCTTGTTCTCGTGCTATACATGATAAAGAGGTGGCCCACAAAAGGTACTTAAACCTTCCATCACCAGAATCTCATGCACTTTATATTTCTGCCCAGAACCATGCCAAGTCTGTTCTCCAACTAGCCAAAAACTCCTTCATTAACAGAAAGTGTCAAAACCTTTCAAGATCTAACTCCCCTCATGACTTCTGGCATCTAGCCAAAAATATCTCCAATAACTTTGCTTCTTCTTCTTTCCCTCCTCTGTTTCAATCAGATGGCACCACTGCTATCACATCTATTTCTAAAGCTGAACTCTTCACTCAAACCTTTGCTAAAAACTTTACCTTGGATGATTCTGGGCTTGTTCCTCCCTCTCCTCCACCCTCTGACTACTTCATGCCACCTATTAAAATTCTTCGCAATGATGTTTTCCATGCCCTTGCTGGCCTAAAACCTCGGAAGGCTTATGGACCTGATGGGGTCCCTCCTATTGTTCTCCGAAACTGTGCCTCCGTGCTTGCACCTTGCCTAGTCAAACTCTTTCAGCTCTGTCTGTCAACATCTACCTTTCCTTCTTGCTGGAAGTTTGCCTACATTCAACCTGTTCCTTAAAAGGGTGACCGTTCTAATCCCTCAAACTACCGTCCTATTGCTTTAATTTCCTGCCTATCTAAAGTTTTTGAGTCTATCCTCAACAGGAAGATTCTTAAACATCTATCACTTCACAACCTTCTATCTGATTGCCAGTATGGGTTCCATCAAGGCCACTCTACTGGTGATCTGGCTTTCCTTACTGAGTCTTGGTCATCCTCTTTTAGAGATTTTGGTAAAAGTTTTGCTGTTGCCTTGAACATATCAAAAGCTTTTGATAGTCTGGCACAAAGCTTTGATTTCCAAACTACCCTCCTACGGCTTCTCTCCTTCTCGCTGTAACTTCATCTCAAGTTTCCTTTCTGACCGTTCTATTGCTGCTGTGGTAGACGGTCACTGTTCTTCTCCTAAATCTATTAACAGTGGTGTTCCTCAGGGTTCTGTCCTGTCATCCACTCTCTTCTTATTATTCATTAATGATCTTCTAAACCAAACTTCTTGTCCTATCCACTCCTATGCTGATGATACCACCCTGCACTTTTCCATGTCTATTCATACATGTCCAACCCTTCAGGAGGTAAACATTTCATGTAGGGAAGCCACAGAACGCTTGACTTCAGATCTTTCTAAAATTTGTGATTGGGGCAGAACAAACTTGGTATTGTTCAGTGCCTCAAAAACTCAATTCCTCCATCTATCAACTCAACACAACCTTCCAGACAACTATCACCTCTTCTTCAGTGACACTCAACTGTCCCCCTCTTCTACACTGAACATCCTCGGTCTGTCCTTTACTTATAATCTGAACTGGAAGCCTCATCTCATCTCTAGCTAAAACAGCTTCTATGAAGTTAGGTGTTCTGAGATGTCTCCGCCAGTTTTTCTCACCCCCCCAGCTGCTAACTCTGTACAAGGGCCTTATCCGTCCATGTATGGAGTATACTTCACATGTCTGTGGGAGTTCCACTCATACTGCTCTTCTAGACAGGGTGGAATCAAAAGCTTTTCGTCTCATCAACTCCTCTCCTCTAATTGACTGTCTTCAGCCTCTCTCTCACCGCCGCAATGTTGCATCTCTAGCTGTCTTCTACCGCTATTTTCATGCTAACTGCTCTTCTGATCTTGCTAACTGCATGCCTCCCCTCCTCCTGCGGCCTCGCTGCACAAGACTTTCTTCTTTCTCTCACCCGTATTCTGTCCACCTCTCTAACGCAAGAGTTAACCAGTACTCTCAATCATTCATCCCTTTCTCTGGTAAACTCTGGAACTCCCTGCCTGCTTCTGTATTTCCACTTTCCTATGACTTGAATTCCTTCAAGAGGGAGGTTTCAAGACACTTATTCATCAATTTTTGACCACTGCTTTGACCCTTTTATGGGACTGGCATTTCAGTGTGCATTTTTTTTAATTGGATTTTTGTTGCCCTTGGCCAGTGTCCTTCCTACATATATAAAAAAAAAAAAATGATTCTGGTGTTGCATGCTTCTGCACAGGGGCTGGCTATTTTGGTAATTGTCAGGGAGCCCTTTCCCTGACCTTATTATTGATATATTCTCTTGCACTCTTCGCTTATACCTTTAGATACACATAAAACGTAACTTAAAGGTGAAGAAGAAGTACCCCTGCCCTTTAGGGGGTCCTGGGGATGGGCGAATTCCCCCAAGAGGTTACCAGAGGTTAGGTTAGTCACCGTACACTTTTATATGAAACATTACCTTATCTAACATAACCACGGTGGCTACATCCACCTTTAAGGACACTAATATAAGTTTGCATCCACCTTTAAGGACACTAATATAAGTTCGCATAACCTCTGGAACACCCCTGAAGGTCGGGGGCATTCCTTCCCAAGCCTTATACTATATGTTTTAGGTTTATCAAGAGGCTTATGTGAAGGAATGGAAGAGGACAGATGTAATAAGGACAAGAGAGGACTCTAAACAATTACTACTACTTTTTTTTTGAGACAAATTGCACAATATCCCATAAATAACTTTTGTAGGTGAATAAACTGATGTTCAATATGGTGAGTAATATTTAAGTGTGTCTGACTTTCAAGGATAAAAGGCATAAAAGTCAACCTACTGCATGCCACGGTTTATAAAGTTGTAATCCAGTGTTAGGAACATGTTAAAATTAGTTCCTAATGTCAAAATATGTGAGTGCATAATTAATAAGGAGGGAGGAGGGACGATGCTTATCTTACAAAACCTAACCTTACCAAACCTGCCGTCGAATACCCCTAAGGCTGTCCCTTCCTCACCCACCCCATTATTATTTATGTGTACAAATATTTCTAGACTTGTAGGTTTATTTCTGACATGTTTCTAACACTCTCCTGAGGATAACTTAATTTACTGGCAAAAAAAAAAAAAAAAAATTGACAGCAGATGTAATATGTGTATGGATATGGTTGCAGTGACTGAAAGAACAGTGCATTACATGTAGAAGGATCATTAAACTTCTGTGGCTGATTTTTTTTTTTTTACCTACAGCAGAAAGATGTATCTTATTTAAAATAAATAAACAAATAAAATAAAAAATAATGGCTTATAATCTGCTTTCAGGACCTATGCAAGCAAGTGTCAGCAGGGTCTTCCAGCATGTGTGCACCGTGTATTTTGTTTTAAATTTAGTGCTATTGTTATAATCTATCACTGCATTGTTGTTTCCTTTGAGTGAAATGTATCTCACAGCCTCAAGTTCTTGTTAAGCATTAATAAAGTTTTAATATTATATGCATACTGTATGCATATCCAGTGCAGGGGGTGGTATATATATATATATATATATATATATATATATATATATATATATATATATATATATATATATATATATATATATATATATATATATATATATATATATATATATATATATATATATATATATATATATATATATATATATATATATATATATATATATATATATATATATATATATATATATATATATATATATATATATATATATATATATATATATATATATATATATATATATATATATATATATATATATATATATATATATATATATATATATATATATATATATATATATATATATATATATATATATATATATATATATATATATATATATCAGTGGCGGCTCAATGCCAAATCCAAAAGTCCTTCATCAGGAGGCACCGTCTCAGCCCTAACAGACTAGGGAAAACTAGACGTAAAAAAAAAAAAAAAAAAAAAAAAAATCAGTGGCGGCTCCTCAATAGGGACTGCGAGACTGCAGCCCCCCCCCCAAATGGATTTCTAGGATTCACGAAAATAATGTTAATTTATTTATGTTTGACTATCATTCACATGAAAACACCAATTGTCATATGTTTATATGAAAAAAAAAATACTGCAAAACAATGAGGAAGTACGGAAATTATTTACTATTTAATGATACGAAAGCGGGGAGAAATGGGGGGAGGCTTCCTGGGCGGAATGGCGAGTGTGGACTGCATCCAGCGCAGTCTTGTCTCAGCCGTTGTTGTGGTTAGGTGAGTGTTCTTGCGTTGGTCTTATTTTCGATCGTGTTTTTCAATTTGTCAGGGATGATTTTAAAATATTATTGATCAGTGATGGCTTGTGCCATCACTGATAGGCACTAGCAGTATTTTGCAAAATGGCACAAGAAGCAAAGACGGTTTCTGCATTGAAAGAACTTGCACTTGCCATGATTTCAATAGAGAAGATTTCTATGAATATTATGCCAGGTTTAAATGAAAAAGTCATTGATCTGTTTGCACAAAACAGGAACAGGAGAATGGACTTCCTTTTCAAATAGCCTAAGCCAGCACTAAGGAAGTCAAGCATTTACTGTTAGGATAAGATCTAAAGAATTAAATAATTATCTATCTATCTTTATAATCTATCAATCAATGGTATGTTAAACAGTAACAATAAAAGCATTTAAGATTTTATTTGTTTGAATGTGAGACAGCCCCCCCCCATCAGTAACAGTCACGAGCCGCCACATATATATATATATATATATATATATATATATATATATATATATATATATATATATATATATATATATATATATATATGATGGATATATTTAGCTACTGTGTAACATGATCATCTAATACTTTCTTTTGTGTGCATAGGCACCCACACTGCCATCAAGGGAATTCTAGTCAGGACGGCCCCAAACCACGACGGCCCTCCGCGACGGCCCCCCAGGACGGCCCCAAATTCTAGTCAGGACGGCCCTCAACCACAACGGCCCTCTACGACGGCCTCCCAGGATGGCCCTTTGTTAGACAAACAATGGGGAGCTTTCTAAGGTAGTGGTTTCTAAGTAGTGAAATAAGTAAAAAGTCCATACGCGTTTCTTATTCCTTTTTCGCCTTCAATACTCCAAAACAGGGTATTAAACAGTCGATGCAAGGTTCCATTTATTTGTATAAACATAGGATTTAAAAAACAGTTAAATTTAAATATCCAATGAAAGCAGTAGCCTAAAACTAAAATATTCTTTTTACATCAAAAGTAGGCTCACATATGATTTATATAATTCTCTCAATTTCATCACAAACTGGGAGCAGTTAACCTGGAACACTTCTTGAGTAAGAATGATGTTGTCAGGGTTCCCTCTTCGTACTGCCTCCAGTAGCTGAAAATTCGTCCTTGGGTGGTCTGAGCACGTTTGCGGTGATACTTTTTCAGTTTCTGCTCCTTCAGAAGCTGGACCTGAAGAGGAACAAGGCAGCTCTCTGCATGAAGGAGGGGGATCAGTTTGTAGAGCTGGTGGGCTTGATTGCGGGCTTTCTCATTGATGCGACGGTGGTAACCCTCTACATCATTATTTGTTCTTGTTGATTGGTTGAAGATGCACCATGAAGTTGGCGGCCACAGGTCTCCTTCAATCCACGTGTCTCGGATGTAGTCTAGAAGTGGAGCTACGGCTGGTGTCGATGGTTCATTGCTGAGCTGGTTGAAGGCTGCACAAATGTGTTCAACAGGAAGACATGGGAGAGCGAAGAGTTTCCTGACAAACTTCTGCATTGGACCGTTTTCACGGTATGCAACCGCCAGACCAAGGTCTTGAACCTTCCTAAAGATACACTGTACCCAATGAAATAGGCATCCCTGGATGGTGGTGTTTGGCAAGATGTAACGGAAGGCTCTCCAAATGGCTTGCTCGAAATCAGCAACAACCTTCTTGACGTGATTGTTTGGAACCATGTTAAGGATAGATTCCAAGACAGCCTTGTAATCCCTTTTCCTACGGCGTGACATCAGCACAAATATAAGTGGGACTTGCTTCATGTCACTCATCTCCTTTGATGAAAGCATGAATGGAGAGTAGCTGGTGGAATGGGGCGGCGACGATCTTGATCAACATACCACGTCTTGGCACGTTCCAGGATGTCAAGTTGTGCTTGTGTTGCAAAAATCAAATGTCTTGCCCCATCCATTGCGATATCATTGCGGAGATAATCTTGTGGTATGAAGTTAACAGCTACTTCGAAGTGCAGATCTTGTGGATCTGTAGGCCGCAATGCTTGGCGTAGTCTGTTGGCCCGTCTCACAAGGAGGCCCGGTGCAGGACGACTTGGCTCTGGATCAGTAGATTGTAACTGGCTGGTCATCACTTCTTCAACAATGGCACTGGCAGAACGGAACACATCTTCAGACGCCTTACGCTTGACATCAGCCAAAATCTCGTAGTTCTTCTGCTTCCCTGGTTCTGCCTGATGAGCGTGGTCATGGAGCCCTGGAGTAAAAGTGTTGCCCTTTTGTAAGACAGTGGCCTTGCACGTAAAGGTGCGATTCCGGATGCTGCAACGCCAAGTAGTTTTGCCAGGATGTCCATTCTTGTTAGCTTTGATGTTGTACGAATAACCATTGCTGTCAACCAAGAGAGGTTTTCCTTTGAGTGTGCCGGCTGGTATGATCTGGTAAGTTGTGACGTGTGGCTCATCGCTGGCCGAGATGTCTGCAATAGGAAGATATGGTAATGCATCCTCTACATTATCTTGAGGAATTTGAAAACTGTGTGTTATGTGGAAAGTGCCGGCATCACTGTTGCTGGTGTTGCTTAGATGAATGGCAGCATGTGAAGCAGACTCCATGGCAGTGTTCTGTGCAGGTTGCAGGTCGGGCAGCTGATGGTTACTTGTGTCGTCTTGAGTTATCAAGCTGTTTTCGCTTGTGAAGGTCTGTATGTGTGTGCTTTCACCAACTGGCAAGGTAAAGTCTTCCAGCTGAGCCAAAGAATCTCCAGGACACTTACACTTGCAACAATGCCACTGTATGTTGAGGTCACCCTTCTTCATCAGTTGGTATTGAGCATAACTAACTCCACTGTTACACAATCTGTGTTGCCACTGGGAGCAGTTATCACAACACAAGGCATGCTGTCGGTTTGTAACCACTGTGTCACAGCAGACACAGTAGGCAGGGGTGTCCTTACTTTGTGAAGGTCTTACTGGAGGCATGCTGATCAATGCTGGAAGCCTTGTGTTTATCATACTACTGGCAACACTTTCAATTAGGTGTGAAGCAGATTCAGTGTGTTGGGAAACACTGTGGGTGGTATTCCTAGTCGTTTACCATACTTATCTTCTACCTCCTCCCTCCAACCCTCCCTATCCCCTCCCTCCCTTCCGTCAACTGCCGTCAACTGGTGGTGTTATTATTGTTATTGTTATTACACACACCCACACCCAGACACACATGCACACATGCTTGTCGCCTTATCTCCCATCCCATCCCTCCTCCCTCCCTTCCTCCCAGACTCTCCCTCCCAGTCCTTCCCTCCTCCCTCACTGCTATCTCCCTCTTTCCTTTCCTCCAACTACACCCTCCTCCCTCCCTGCTATCACACACACACACACACACACACACACACACACACACACACACACACTGAAACAAGTTTCATTAAAATATTGGTGGATGTATAACAAGTGTCCACACGCAAATGGTTTGAGGCCATCATGGGGGGCCGTCGTGGGGGGCCGTCGTGGTTTGAGGCCGTCGTGGTTTGAGGCCGTCATGACCTGCTACCCCATCAAGGCCCCAAGTGTGGATGAGGCCCTCCACATTAACCAGAAAAGGTATCACTCTCTCTGAACATCCAACTTGTTTGTCATGCGAATGGAGTGATCCTCAGCTACTGCTCCAGATTCCCAGGTATATAGTATTATTGCAATACATGTTTACCCAACCATGTCTTTTATTGATTTTCATGTGACTGCACATGGTTACTGGTATTGCATAAGAAAACAGTGTGGTAAGCCTTGACATTAGTTATAAATGAGCAGTTGACATACTCCTTTATAAGTAATGAATTCTCTTGTAGTATGAAATATCACTTTTCACAGGTGCCTGCACTCTTCTGGAGGTAGCTTGCAGTACAGACCCATCAAGTGTGTGAAAATAATTAATGCTTGCCTGCTCCTACACAACCGCTGCGTCAAACCGGGTATTCTTGTTCCTGATGATGTATGCACTTGTCACTATTTTTCTGGTAGTTGACAGGATATATCAATATCATGGACATTAGATTTAACTGAGTACAGTTATGAATGTTCTTACACTTATTGTTAGGGTAATGAAATTTGTCAGAAGTGTACTGTCATTTAACGAAAATAAACATTTGTTTTTTTTCCTACAAAGGTGTCTTGAAAGTCATTATGGTTTGGGCTAGTTTTGGATCATCAAAATGCTAAATGTCAAACTACGGGACTATTCCTATCATACAATATAAACTTTAAACAAATGGAAGGGTTAGGTTCCAACCCCCTATACCTCTCAGACCCTAACAAAAGTCTGCTTATAACTACCACCTCTTGAGGATGAAGCAGTGCCCCATGCTGATACCAACCCTGCTGTGCTGCAGAGAGGTCGACGTGCTCCAGGCAGAATTGTGCAGCAAGAAATCATAAAAAACTTTTTCCAGCAATGAAGTAAGGAAGTCAGGTATCATTTGCCTGTCAGTAATCATGTAATGAGTGAAATAATGGTTTTCCATGTATCACTGCACACTACATGAAAGAGATCAGTGCAGCATTTAATTTCATCAAATACTTAAGTGGCTTGCTAGCATTAGGTATGAATAACACAAATAGATACAAAAATTGCTGTAGATATATTTAAAAAAAAATAAATGATTACAAATTACCAAAGTCTTTGCAAGAAAAAGAAAAAAATATAGCATGAGTATGGTTCAGGTCCTGTAAAAAGAAAAAAAAGTAAATAAATATATTTGTAGAAATGCCCACCAGCAAGTCACCACAAAACACTAATCTTATTTTTGTACTTTAGGTAACATAAAAGAATTGTAGGTATCACAGTGAAGAAATACTTTGGTATTATATTGTACTAACATTAACATGCTGCTCTAGATAAATGATAGAATTGCTACAACTTAAAGCTACAGAAAAGAAATATAACTTAATGTAACTTAATTTCATAACTTAGTCTTATAACTTAGTAACTTAATAAAGGTAAAGTTATGAAAGGGAAACATTAGAATTCTAAAAATTATTGCTGGCTAGTATTGACATTAATGAAGTGCTCAGCAAGTGTTACCAGCTGCTGCAATGAATGCAGAATGTTCCTCTGCACTTCAGATTGTTGAAGTGTCTGGGACATGTTTTGTACAGCACCGTCACCAGCTCATCCATGCTCAGACGAATCTGCTGTTGGGTTTCTAGCGCTTGAGAGAGAACTTCCAAGTCTGAGTGGCCACCTGCAATACAGTTTAGAAGCAAACATGACTTTACACCACAAGTTACAAAATAAATGGTATTTTAAGTTACATGTCATGCTATCTTGCTGTGTCCTTTTACCTCATTTGCTCCTTGGAACTTTTTGCTATACTATACCTAAGGTGGTGGTATGATACACTTATGGAATCAACAATTTAAATGTTTGAGAGATGTATCCCTCAAAAAAAAAAAAAAAAAAAAAAAAAGTCAAAGTAGCAAGAACAACAGACTTACTGGCAGGAATTGTATAATGAGTATTCATTGTACTGAAATAATATGTACATTGTATATATTATTTCAGGGTATGGAGGACACAACTGAATACATGTTAATGTTATTCACCATTGCATGTAGTCATCTGTAACATGGATAATTTGAACAAAGATGCTCTCATCCAGTGCAGATGACAAAGCATTGTCAAATCCAGAGGCCCCTGCAGACCCAGCAACACCAGCAGAAGAGGGTTGGATATCTCCAACACCACTGCTGGTGGAAGGCTATGTTCCTTCTAGAGGCCCTGACACTTTTGGAAAAAAAAAAAAAAAAAAAAAAGTGTTGTCATTACTGCAGGTAGAGAATAAGCTGGTATTCTTTGAGTGATGTTTTTATTGACTAATTTTTCTTTTAATTAGCAGTCAACCTATGTCTGTCACATGGTTTTGCTGAGTTGGTGTGCAAGTGTGCAGATATCTATGCTCAGGAAGATAAGTATTGGACATGATGCTGCTAGCCCCATGAAAGATGATGCTGTAACATAATCATTGTTACATTACAGTACTGCACAAAGTTAAAAACGGCATTAATTTACAAAATGTAATTTGACCTTTGGTAGTTTACTTACGCAGTGTGGCTCCATCACTTTCAGGGTATGGCAGTCCTGCAAATGCTGTGAGAGACAACATCTGCAGCATGCCCAACTCCACAGCAGTGCATGTTGTCTCATCTGGAGGTCCCCCACCTGCATGGATATGAATGTTGCAATTATCAGCCACTTAGAAGTTCACATGTAAAACCAAATCAACTTTGTGTTAATCATGAATATATTAGAGCATATTGATATTATTTAGCACTGCAGTGGTCACTGTCTGCCAGAGGTACTGTACATGCTCCTATTTATAATCCATTGCTTAGTTGGTTCTTAGTTATGTTTATTGACTATATGGGTAAATTTTGTAACAACTCCAATAATGAAATACAACATGTACACAAGAGCAAACTTCTTTTTATATAACTGCAGGGGTTTTAAGCACTGCTAACAATCACCTAACCTAACTAACCTAATCATAACCTAACCCTCCTTCCTCAAAGTAAAACCAATATTCAAGAAATAAAATTTATTACAGCAGTTTGGGTCTAAAAGGCTGAACAGAAAGAAACTTCTTTTTCTCCCAATATGCAACAAAAAGTCATATAGAGGAATTTGTTCATATTACTCAAAACAATGTCCAGCAATGCCCAAAAACATTAGTTAATTAAATTCCATAAACAATTAGGTCAAGACAAAATATTAAGCAAATATGCTAGTGTGGGTAAATTTTTACTTTCATCTGTTTATCTTTTCCACTTGAAACTATTTGCTTTTTGTTATTTTTGGCCTACCCTGAATTAGTATGTTAATCAAACCTGATGTAACTTAACCAAAGTAATCTTAACATAACCAAAATAATATAACCTAACCAAAGACAAACCTTAAATAGCTAAAATAACATTGCTTCTCTAAAAATCTGTACATATAATTGTTTAACAATTGCTGTCATTATTATAATTAATTTGCAGTTGGTATATGTGGGGTTCAAATTACTCTGGAATGACAAAATGTATCTGATGAGAAGGGTAAGAAAAGCCATGTTGAGACTGGCGAAAGAGTAAAAGAATACCCTACTATGTGTCTCCTGGAACCATAAGCCATGATTTTACTTACTTCCAGCAGGACATCACACCATTTTTTGGTAATATCACTGTAATTCCATCCATATACCTCTCTATCCCTCTTCTGTGTCAACTGCACCATGCTAAGCCTGCAACTGTGCTAACGAAAATGTGATAAGAATAACCGATTAACTCACCAGTGCCTGCAGTGTGACACTGTTCTGTAGCAGCCTTGCTCTTGACATGGGTCGGAGGTCCTTAAATTTCCTCTGGACCTCAGGATAGGCAATTGCTGTGAAGGGAAGACGGGTGAGTCTGGGAAGGCTAAGAGATGTGATGCTCAGCAGGGCGGAGAGTGGGTAGCGAAGTGCAGTGTGATGGGAGTAGAAACACTGGCAGAGGAGCAGGAAGTGGTCCATAGTCTCAGAGGAATAGCCCTACACTAAGGGCAGAAGGGGTCACTTTATCAAAGTTTGTAAACAATGTCGCATGACTCCCATTTGTGGTGCGAGTTTTGCTGTCAGCACCCCAATCCTACACCTCCACCAAGGTTAAGGCCTCAGTGTCGGTGAATCATTGTCTCCTTGTTCTTAAGGGTTTCAATAGCCATGATGAAAGCATTGTGAGGACAGTTGAGTGTGGTTTTAGTGCCCTCTAAGGAGTGTGATGTTCCCTTGTGGCAGACGATAATTACAAATCCTATCACTGGATTAAAAGAAATACAAGTACTGACACTTTTATGATTTTTAATAAATAATGGAATAATCCGAAATAATAATAATAAAAAGAAAGCAATTCAGAAATACAAAATAAATGGTAGCGTACTCTTCAGTTACATAATTCAGAAATACAAAAATAAATGATAGCTTACTCTTCAGTTACATAATTCAGAAATACAAAATAAATGGTAGCGTATTCTTCAATTACATAAAAACTACGATGGAGATATTTTCGCGACTACTGAATTGCGGGGGAGACCAGAGAATAAATAAATAAATAACAAATATATATCCAAAAAGTATGTATATACCTGAGGACAGTCTCACACGGTGATCTCGAACCAGGTGGTTTCACTAGTCCCGTGGAGAAAACCAACAAAAGAAGAACGAAAAAATGCGAATATCTATCCACTCAGAAAACAGTTTATCAACAGGAATATCTGAGGAGAATCCGAGAGAGACTGGCTTTAGTAAAATTATTGTTAAATAAACACTTAATATTACAGGAATGGAGGGGGAGACTATCAGACTGCATGCTCACCTGAGGAGAATCCGAGAGAGACTGGCTTTGCTTGTGAGGAAATCGGCGGGAAACTAAGGATAAAGGTTTCCAATGGGGAAATTTATTAAGTTATAATTTTGTTTTTAGTGGGGGGGGGGGCGACTAGGTTGTGAGTTCAGGGATGAAAAATATGAATAATTAAGTTACTGTTTACTTTATAGTTGTTACTTTAAGAAGTTTAATTCAATGGACTTTTGAAATCAATTGGGGAATTAGTCAAAGTCTGGTATCTCTTCCCGGCTTGCGTAGCAACAGGGGTAACAAGGCAGCGAAGCAAAGAAGACTTATCAGATTCGTCAACCTCATTGGCGCGGCGTAATTATCTGGGATTTGTTTGAGCTGGTTTAAGACCTTACCATTATAGAATTAATTTTATCGTATTAAGGGCTCCCCATTCTCTGGGATTAGGTGAAAAATTCGCCTCTATAACCTGGCCAAGCAGGAGAAATTACGTTTATTCACTGGGTAAATTTGTTATAGAAGTGGTCAACACAGTGACGCTGAGAGGGGGGGGGGAAAGCAAGGACAAAAGGACACAGAGGAGAGGAGGGGAAGGGGAGGGGTTAGTCACATGGTACTGAGATTCTGGTCACCCCCCGCACACTACATGGGCCCTAGCCTAGGAAAAAAGTAGAAATATACATAATTAATTTCTCAGCACTACATGGTGAGTGGTGGCTATGGGTGTGTGACATATCAGAGTTTGTAAACAATGCCATATGACTTCCTCTGCGATAACACAAAGCCTCCCTGTGATTGGCTGCCTTGCGTGTGACGTCGAGTTAGTGACGTATCACTCCAGCAGCCAATGAGCATGCTTAAGGGCTTAGCAACCTCCATTCGTCAACCCCTGAAATTCTTTGTGGATACTGTTTCTTGGAGATTGTAATGCAGTTGCTGTGAGAGCGAAGTTATGCCATTTGCCTGATCACAGAATGTTAGGTAGCAACCTGTTTCGTGGATCTAGCCCCAGGAGTGTATTAAGTATGAGTAAACATCACCGTTCGAACAATATTCTATGGATTGCCTCTTGGCAAAAGGCCTCAAAATATCATATGGCTCCATACCGTCCGATTACCTAAAGTAAATATTATTATGTGCAATGTTAGCCATGATTTTTCCTGACACCATTGGTCATATCTGCTTTCTCCACATCACTATCAGCGTTTCACATCAGATGGATATATTCTACACCTAGACACACGCATGCACGTGCACACACATTGTGCGACAACTGCAGCAGCCACCCTTTTGAATGATATTATGCAGAGGAAGAGAGGAAGTTGGACATCTCATGGTTATGCCTGGTTTCATCAAGCTACCAGATGATGATTAGAAAAACTGAACCTACCATCTAGTAAAGAAAAGAAAAAAAAAAAAATTGCTGCATCTCTAGAGTATAAATTTGTTACAGTAGACTATGCATAAAATATGAAAATAAATAAATAAATGAAAGTGAGTAAACGTTTTCTTTCTATTTCTTCAATCACCTATTCTTCCTGTACTGTTACTGGCATTGAGTTATCAGTCACTGTCTCAGAATCAGTACATTTCCTTATTTTATTGGTATTTGACACATAACAATACAAAAATATGCAGGTGCTGATGAGTAACAATAACGTAAAGCTTGCCCATGTAACGCTGGAGTGCAGGAAGACAAGGAGAGCAATGATTTCCTTTGAACTGGTAATTCAATCATGTTTTTGATTAGCAGCAATGTCTCATGAACACCATGGTAGGCTTAGTTTCCCTAAATATCATTATGAAAGTTTGATAATATCTAGTGATGGGAAGGATGGATTCTTCTTCACCAAGGTGGAAGCTTGGGGTTGCACCCTGTATTTTATAGTATTGTAGTGATGGCAGCCATTATCGCCTCCTTTCTGCTGTTTCAACATGTGGGAGCAAGTTTCCTGCCATCCCTGATTGTATGATGGGCCCCTCAGCTGCTGATTGGCCATGGAAATCACGTGGTCGAGAGCTGGATCTTGATTGGAAGTGACATGAGGGGCAGCAAGGGGACGTGGCAAGCAAGCAGACAAAGCCAGCGGCGGCGGGCAGTGAGGCACCTGCAGCGGCAGCAAGTGAACCTGCGTTCCAATTTGAGTCGCCCGAAAGTTTTGTAAGCAGTTCGTGCTCCTTCACGAACTCTTTCAAGGGTTGGCAAGTGATCCAGGAGGAGGGCACGAACTTGCAGTAGGTGTCTGTACATGGATAACGGACAATACACGGAAACTGACAGTATTTATTTAATCAACCTGGCAGGGAACAAAGAGTGACTGGCAGGCGAGGGTGAGGACACCTGGAGCGAGGCCAGATGGGGAAGTGATTCATGCAGAGAAAGAGGTGAGTTACGGGTCACTTTGCCACTGCAGATAAGGACCGTCACCATCATGCACACACGACGAACCGGGCTGGCCAGGGTACCGAGGGCCAGGGAGCAACGAGACCGAGGACAAAAGGTGGGCTTCGTTACAGTGGTGTCAGGAGTGGGATAATCATGTGTGACCAGCATGTTACGGCCCAGTGAGTGCTTCTAGGGTGCCTCAGAGAATATTACACCATGGCTGAAAAGAAGTAACTTTGGTGGACATGATGGCCACGTTGATGACCCAGGCCCAGAAAATGGATGGAAAATTAGACACCTAGTATGCAGGCATGAAAGAAGAGATCGCAGGTTGTGTTGATCGAGTGTTACAGGAGGCAAAAGCACATGTGGAAGCAGAGTGTAAAAGGGTGAAAAGTGAAGTGCTTAGTGAAGTGTTTACGGAAGTGTACACAAAGGATGGGGTGAAAATAAAAGTGGAGGTGGCAAGTGATCTGAAAAAGTATGTGGATGATACAGTAGCAGTGCAGGCCGCCCTGGTTCTCAGTCAAAATCAAGACACGTGGTCTTGGGTGAAAGGTGAACCCAGTAGTGATGCTGATGACAAGAACGAGAATGCGAGTGGTGGAGAAACGAGTGACAATGACTGAAGCATTGTCAGTAGTCACGGAAGGCATGAACGTACCTCGCCTGCATCTCACGCTCTCCTGACACCCCGGCAGTCCCCAATAGTGTTGTCACCCCTGCTGTCTCCGCCAGGCTTGGTAAGGTGTCTCTGTTTGAGGGTAAGTACCGCCTTGTACAGGCACAAAGACGGATCGAAATGCCGCCAGCAGGAATTCGATGGAACAGTGTCCTGGGAGGCATACAGGACACAGTTTGAGCTGCTGGCCAGTGCCCGCCAGTGGAGCCGCCCTGAGATGGCGATGCAGCTGGTCTCGGTGCTCAAGGGTGCGGCATTGGAGGTGTTGAACCAGCTACCCCCTGCCAAACGTAGCTCCTACAGCAGTGTGACGGTAGCCTTGGAGCAGAGATGGGTACCAGCACCAGACAGACATTCAGGGCAAGGTTCAGGGCCAGGACAAGGGGCCCTGGGGAGTCCCTGACTCGCCTTGCCCAGGATCTGGAGCTGCTGGTGTGTCGTGCATACCCAGAGGCCAATGAGGACATGGTTACTATCCTCCTGTGAGACCAGTTCATGGATGCCATTGACCACCAACAAATGAGGATCTATGTCCAACAGGCGCACCCCAATGACCTGCAGGAGGCCCTGGCGAGGGACCTGGAGCTGGAGTCATTCCTCTGGACGACACAGGAGTGACCCAATGAAAACCGCCCCTCACAAGATGAAGGCCAGGAAGGAGCGTGTGGGGACGCCGCCCCCTAGCTCTTCACCACCCCTGGGAGGCTTTCGGGGTAAGTGTTTCTCCTGTGGGCAGACGGGACACAGCAAGAAATACTGCCTGGAGAATGAGAGTAGCAGTAAGACTGACAGTGCTGATGCGGTACAGTACCAGTACAAACCCTGCTGTTGGAACTGTGGCAAAGGTCACTGGATGCAGCAGTGTACCCACGTCCCAACAAGCAACAGCAAGCAAGCTGTGGGAAACCAGCAGAGGCTGGCGGAAGGGGTCGGACAGCAGTCAGAGAGCTCAAGACCACAGGCTGCCTAAGTTGCCACACCGCTGGCACCCGGACCATTCAGTTAGGGGGCCAAGTGGACAGGAAATCTTGACAGTGGACTTGGGCGCCAAACGCACATTCGTGCAAGAAGGTGTGTTGGCAACTCAGTAGCCCCTAGTAGCCAAGCAGCAGCTGTGCGGAATCACTGGGTACTGCACACAGCTGAAAGGACCATTCAGGGCCAGGATCAAGGTTGGCGGAACAGAGGAGCACCTACCCATCTATATGGCTGATGTGGGTGAGAACTTACTGGGCCTTGATTTCGGAGAAATGACCATGGAGGTTGGGGGCAACGTGGTGCCACTGCAGGAGGGCTGTGGTGACACGTGGGAGTGTGAGGTTTCAGTTGAAACCCACAAGGCCCACACCACGCCATTGCCCGAAGCCAGCCACTGCTGCCACTTAAGCACGGAGCTGGAGGGGGAAGGCTTAGTAAACCCAGAGGATGCACATGGCAACGTGGCTAACCTCTCCTCTGGATGCGAATGAGGCCAGCTAGCGAGGTGCTGGGTGTGTGTGAGGGTGTGCAGAAGGCTGGGGGCCCAGAAGGTCACTTCGAGGACACGCAGGAGAGCAGCACTAGTGTTTCACCTTGTAAGTGCCGTCCGACGCTTATTAATGTATTGTACTGGAGGTGACTGAAATGAGCTGTGCAGTACGCGCTTTTTGTATTCAGAAGCGGTCAAACCTGTGAATGAACATATTATCACTAATACTGAGAATAACAAAAAAAGTAAATCATTAGGTAAAACAAGTATTGCAGAACATCAATGTCATGACACTTCACTTCATCAATTCCGTAACATATATGAGTCAATACAGAGTTACCTACACTTTAGCGGGTTCAGGCGGTTCTAAAGTTACGTTAAGTGTACTTACGAGTATATTAACACACATTGCTAAATTCTCACAATTACGTAACTCACAATTACGTAAGTATCTAATTACTATAAGTAGTTACATTAATTATGTTGATGCACATCATTAAATCCTCATGGTTACATAAGTATCTGTTATCTAATACCATGATGAATACATACACAGTGGGGGGAATAGGCGTCTTCTTGGTTGTATGCAAGGGATTACACTTGGGGATTTACCAGGATGAGAACTCAGGGATTTACTGAGATTTACTCTCCGTGCCTCCTGAGACACATCTGACGTGTAGGCGTGACTGTCATGAAGTGGCTTTGGAGACGCTGCTGGGCCCTTACAGCCTATGATGTTCATTATGCTGTAGGTATGTTATCAACACTCACGTCACAACAACCGACCCTTCGGCAAGAGAAATAGCTGAGAGGGCAAGTTCAACGCATCCCCTCAGCCCTACATTCCCCTCTCACTCTGTTGTGCCGGCGCGCAGGCACTGCTCATGTATCACGACCAGTTGCTACATATAATATAACGCTAACAAAATAAAATATAAAATGTCACATTACGATGTATGTATATGCGTATCTCTAGCCATCATGTAAGTTGTACATATATGGCGGCTACACTCCCCCACGTTGATTGAGTAGGCGCTCAATCAACACAAACACAGAAGCACTAAGTGATTAAAGCCTGTTGTAGTCGAGATCCGTCCTCCAGGTCATCCTCAAGAAGACAGAGTTTGACAATGGTACTGGGGAGAGTGCCCGTGCCAGTATGGATGCGAGCTGTCCCCACCAGCCCATCAGTCCCAGGTAAGGTGTGTGTAACTCTTCTAAGTCGCCACTGATCCAGGGGCAGCCAGGGTTCCCTGATCAGCTGACTGACAATTCAGTGTGATCAATACCTGAACTAGACAACGGCACGTGGTGGGAGAGCAATCACGTTGATGAGTGTAAAAAACCCCGACATTTATGTTATGGTTCAAGCTGCGGGGAAAAACTCCATAAGGTAATCACTCACACCACTGGCAAGGCACCATTATGTACAGAATCGACTGGCGATATCTGCAACCACACGGCGGTCACTGGGCATCGGGAGTAACTGTGACTCCTGGAGGTGCCGGGATGGTGTCATGCCGTGACTCCCCGAGTGACGTGAAAAACCTCTTTGAGATTTAGTTACTGGGGAAGTCTGCCTCCTAGTGGCGCCCGCTGGAAACGTAGGAACAAGCCTTATGGATTGGGCCTACGGCTAAAGTGCTTCCCCGCGAGATGAATATGAGGCGGGGAGTTGGACAAATATTCCATCCTCCCTTCTCATAAATGTTCATAGAGTAATGGAGTTCCGCCAGGCTTCGGAGCCCAGAACAGCTTCACTGATCCGGAGTCCTTCTGCTCCTTCGAGTTCTCTATCTCGTTGGGGTGGGGGCCGTCAGGGTGATTTGCCGCGTCGTTGGGTCAAACCCACTTACCCTCGGCAACAGTAGTCACTCTGGCGTTTCCAGGGTGACGGCCTGCTGGTGGGGAGGTAGCGCTCTTCCTGCCTTCAAATACCAGCGGGTTCATGGCTTTGATAATGGGGTACACAGTGCGGATGCGGTACCATTCCCCCCCGGGTCAGAGGGGCGGGCATAGAGCCTCTGTGTTCGTCCCTCGGATCAAGGGCGTCCTAGTAGTCTGCGAACTGATGTTTCGTGCTGCGTCGGGTCTAGTAAAGCAGATAGCCAACCGCCCGGCTGAGGGTGGCGTCCTCAGAACCGGAATCCTGTCTGGGGCGACTTCGGCAGGTAGGTTTCGCATCACCTGTGCCATTGAAGACGGTAGGTGTGAGTAGTGCTGGCCCTGCCCACTACCCTGTCATCCCCCCAAAGGGGTTGTCCTGGCCGCCGGTATTGGCTACTTGGTCATCAAGCGCCGGTAAACGGTGGTCGGACAAAGCTCCGCCAATATGTTACATTTACGACAGGTTTCATCATCATCACAGGTCAAGAACGAGTTGCATACCCTCAGCAACACACCGGTTCTCAGTTCATGGAGGTTCTCTGTTCATTATCACCGTGTCAGTCCTCAGGCCGATGTATAGCGACATAACTGTTAGCAGAGTTTCAAAAGGTTAAGGTTAACGTTCAAAGATGTTAGGATCTCTAGTGGTCTTTCTCCTTACGATGTACTCCCCCTGGTGACTCCCGTGACTCAGTCTCCCGTGACTCAGTGGTCACGTGCAAGTATTGAAGAATCCTTGTCCTCCCCCTGGTCTACTAAGTCCAGTTCAGCTTCAAGAGTTAAGAGTCCATCTGGAGTGACCTTGCTTCCTTTCGTGTTCATGCGAGGTATCTGAGTCCAAGACACTCACTTCCCTCGCTTGAGTGTCGCTGCAGGCAACCAATGATAGCGTCTCGCCTCTGTCCTCTGTAAGTACACAGCCATAAGCAAACAAATCACTCCCTAGTAGCGTCTAGCCTCTGCAAGCACACAAGCTCACCCTCTGGTGGTGTCTAACCACCCTTGGTGGTGTCTTGATCCCTGCAAGCACACAAACTCACTTCCTGATGAAGTCTGGTCTCTGCAAGCACACAATCTCACTCCCTGATTGTGTCTGATGCCTGCAAGCACGCGCACAAGCTCGCTCCCTGATGGTGTCTGATCCCTGTAAGCACGCAAGCTCACCCTCTGGTGATGTCTAGCCTATGCAAGCATACAAATGCACTCCCTGATGGTGTCTGATCCCTGCAAGCACACAAGCTCACTTCCTGATTGTGTCCGCTCCCTGCAAGCACACAAGCTCACTTCCTGATTGTGTCTGCTCCCTTTTTTTTTTTTTATGTAGGAAGGACACTGGCCAAGGGCAACAAAAATCTAATAAAAAAAAAATGCCCACTGAAATGCCAGTCCCATAAAAGGGTCAAAGCAGTGGTCAAAAAATTGATGGATAAGTGTCTTGAAACCTCCCTCTTGAAGGAATTCAAGTCATAGGAAGGTGGAAATACAGAAGCAGGCAGGGAGTTCCAGAGTTTACCAGAGAAAGGGATGAATGATTGAGAATACTGGTTAACTCTTGCGTTAGAGAGGTGGACAGAATAGAGGTAAGAGAAAGAAGAAAGTCTTGTACAACGAGGCCGTGGAAGGAGGGGAGGCATGCAGTTAGCAAGATCAGAAGAGCAGTTAGCATGAAAATAGCGGTAGAAGACAGCTAGATATGCAACATTGCGGCGGTGAGAGAGAGGCTGAAGTCAGTCAGTTAGAGGAGAGGAGTTGATGAGACGAAAAGCTTTTGATTCCACCCTGTCTAGAAGAGCAGTATGAGTGGAACCCCCCCAGACATGTGAAGCATACTCTATACATGGACGGATAAGGCCCTTGTATAGAGTTAGCAGCTGGGGGGGGGGGTGAGAAAAACTGGCGGAGACGTCTCAGAACACCTAACTTCATAGAAGCTGTTTTAGCTAGAGATGAGATGTGAAGTTTCCAGTTCAGATTATAAGTAAAGGACAGACCGAGGATGTTCAGTGTAGAAGAGGGGGACATTTCAGTGTCATTGAAGAAGAGGGGATAGTTGTCTGGAAGGTTGTGTCGAGTTGATAGATGGAGGAATTGAGTTTTTGAGGCATTAAACAATACCAAGTTTGCTCTGCCCCAATCAGAAATTTTAGAAAGATCAGAAGTCAGGCGTTCTGTGGCTTCCCTGTGTGATATGTTTACCTCCTGAAGGGTTGGACGTCTATGAAAAGACGTGGAAAAATGCAGGGTGGTATCATCAGCGTAGGAGTGGATAGGACAAGAAGTTTGATTTAGAAGATCATTAATGAATAATAAGAAGAGAGTGGGTGACAGGACAGAACCCTGAGGAACACCAGTGTTAATAAATTTAGGAGAAGAACAGTGACCGTCTACCACAGCAGCAATAGAACGGTCAGAAAGGAAACTTGAGATGAAGTTACAGAGAGAAGGATAGAAACCCTAGGAGGGTAGTTTGGAAATCAAAGCTTTGTGCCAGACTCTATCAAAAGCTTTTGATATGTCCAAGGCAACAGCAAAAGTTTCACCAAAATCTCTAAAAGAGGATGACCAAGACTCAGTAAGGAAAGCCAGAAGATCACCAGTAGAGCGGCCTTGACGGAACCCATACTGGCGATCATATAGAAGGTTGTGAAGTGATAGATGTTTAAGAATCTTCCTGTTGAGGATAGACTCAAAAACTTTAGATAGGCAGGAAATTAAAGCAATAGGACGGTAGTTTGAGGGATTAGAACGGTCACCCTTTTTAGGAACAGGTTGAATGTAGGCAAACTTCCAGCAAGAAGGAAAGGTAGATGTTGACAGACAGAGCTGAAAGAGTTTGACTAGGCAAGGTGCTAGCACGGAGGCACAGTTTCGGAGAACAATAGGAGGGACCCCATCAGGTCCATAAGCCTTCCGAGGGTTTACGCCAGCGAGGGCATGGAAAACATCATTGCGAAGAATTTTAATAGGTGGCATGAAGTAGTCAGAGGGTGGAGGAGAGGGAGGAACAAGCTCAGAATCGTCCAAGGTAGGGTTTTTAGCAAAGGTTTGAGCAAAGAGTTCAGCTTTAGAAATAGATGTGATAGCAGTGGTGCCATCTGGTTGAAATAGAGGAGGGAAAGAAGAAGAAGCAAAGTTATTGGAGATATTTTTGGCTAGATGCCAGAAATCACGAGGGGAGTTAGATCTTGAAAGGTTTTGACATTTTCTGTTAATGAAGGAGTTTTTGGCTAGTTGGAGAACAGACTTGGCATGGTTCTGGGCAGAGATATAAAGTGCATGAGATTCTGGTGATGGAAGGCTTAAGTACCTTTTGTGGGCCACCTCTCTATCATGTATAGCACGAGAATAAGCTGTGTTAAACCAAGATTTAGAAGGTTTAGGACGAGAAAAAGAGTGAGGAATGTATGCCTCCATGCCAGACACTATCACCTCTGTTATGCGCTCAGCACATAAAGACGGGTCTCTGACACGGGAGCAGTAGTCATTCCAAGGAAAATCGGCAAAATACCTCCTCAGGTCCCCCCAACTAGCAGAGGCAAAACGCCAGAGGCACCTTCGCTTAGGGGGATCCTGAGGAGGGATTGGAGTGATAGGACAAGATAAAGATATGAGATTGTGATTGGAGAAGCCTAACGGAGTAGAAAGTTTGAAAGCATAAGCAGAAGGATTAGAGGTCAGGAAAAGGTCAAGAATGTTGGGCGTATCTTCAAGACGGTCAGGAATACGAGTAGGGTGTTGCACCAATTGCTCTAGGTCATAGAGGATAGCAAAGTTGTAGGCTAGTTCACCAGGATGGTCAGTGAAGGGAGAGGAAAGCCAAAGCATTGAAGTCTCCAAGAATGGAGATCTCTGCAAAAGGGAAGAGAGTCAGAATGTGCTCCACTTTGGAAGTTAAGTAGTCAAAGAATTTCCTATAGTCAGAGGAGTTAGGTGAGAGGTATACAGCACAGATAAATTTAGTATGAGAATGACTCTGTAGTCGTAGCCGGAAGGTGGAAAACTTGGAAGATTCAAGAGCGTGGGCACGAGAGCAGGTTAAGTCATTGTGCACATAAACGCAGCATCCAGCTTTGGATCGAAAATGAGGATAGAGAAAGTAGGAGGGAACAGAAAAGGGGCTACTGTCAGTTGCCTCAGACACCTGAGTTTCAGTGAGGAAAAGAAGATGAGGTTTAGAAGAGGAGAGGTGGTGTTCTACAGATTGAAAAATTAGATCTTAGACCGCGAATGTTGCAGAAGTTAATGAAGAAAAAGTTGAGTGGGGTGTCAAGACACTTAGGGTCGTCGACAGAAAGGCAGTCCGACCTGGGGACATTTATGGTCCCCTCTCCAGATGGGGACTCCGAGGCTGGTGTAGGAGTCACCATGATGATTTTAAAATTTTTGAGTGAAGGGTGTGTGTGTTATTAGGTGCTTGTAATTTTGTGTGGAGGAAGAGAGTTGTCTTTAGAGGGCAGGCTGTGACCGCCCCCTTGTGTTGTGAGACACAAAGGGAAACGTTCAGTGAGGTCACAGCTGGGTTTAATGATAAGTTCACAGCAACCCCTGAACAGTGCTTTAGACCTCACTGGGAGTAATTATCGTTTCGGCAGGTGTCTACTGCCTCCTCCTCGAGAGGAGGAGCACACAAGCACACAAGCTTACTTCCTGATCGTGTCCACTCCTTGCAAGCACACAAGCTCACACCTTGATGGTGCCTGATCCCTGCAAGCACACACGCTCACTTCCTGATGGTGTCTGGTCTCTGTAAGCACACCAGCTCTCCTTGATGGTGTCTGATCCCTGCAAGTTCACAAACTCCCTTCCTGATGGTGTCTGGTGTCTGCCAACACACAAGCACACTCCCTGATAGTGCTTAACACACATCGCTAAATCCTCACTTTTACGTAACACACAATTACGGAAGTATCTAATTACTATAATTATGTTGACACACATCATTAAATCCTCATGGTTTCATAAGTATCTGTTATCTAATACTATGATGAATACATACACAGTGCGGGGAACAGGCATCCTCTTGGTTGTATGCAAGGAATTACACTTGGGGATTTACTGGGTTGAGAACTCGGGGATTTACCGGGATTTACTCTCTGCGCCTCCCGAGACACGTCTGACGTGTAGGCATGACTGTCGTGAAGTGGCTTTGGAGACGCTGCTGGTCCCCTAAAGTGACGCTGCTGGGCCCCTACAGCCTATGATGTTCATTATGCTGTAGGTATGTTATCAACACTCACGTCACAACAACTGACCCTTCGGCAAGAGAAATAGCTGAGAGGGCAAGTTCAACGCGTCCCCTCAGCCTTACATTCCCCTCTCACTCTGTTGTGCCGGTGCGCAGGCGCGCCATACACTGCTCATGTATAACAATCAGTTGCTACAAATAATATAACGCTAACAAAATAAAACATAAAATGTCACATTACAATGTACGTATATGCGTATCTCTAGCCATCGTGTAAGTTGTACATATACGGCAGCTACACACCTCATCTGCAGGATTTATTGCAGCAGAGTTCGGTATGCCTGTCAGGGGAGCAGGCTAACGAGGTGAAGGAAGTGTTGACTCAATATGCGGATGTTTTCTCGAAGGGTAACCATGACCTAGGCCGGACCAGCCTGGTAAAGCGCCATATTCACCCAGGGGATAGCAGGCTAGTCAAGCTGCCTCCCTGGAGGATCGCGCCGGCTTGGAGGATTGAGGTAGAAAAGGCTGTGGAGGAACTGTGCACGCAGGTTGTAATAGAAAAATCATGTAGCCTGTGGAGTGCCGTTGTGGTGCTAGTTAAGAAGAAAGACAGTTCCACAAGGTGTTGTGTGGATTACCGGGGACTTAACGCAGTGACAGCGAAGGACTCTTACCCATTACTGAGAGTAGAGGACAAGCTAGACGCTCTCACAGGGCCCCAGTGGTTCTCCACCTTGGACTTGAAGTCCGGGTATCACCAGGTGGAAATGGCCAAGGAGGACAAGGAAAAGACAGCCTTCTCTTATGGGCAGGGACTGTTCCAGTTCAAGATAATGAGTTTTGGACTTGTGAATGCCCCGGCTACCTTCGAGCGTTTGATGGAGTGTGTGTTGGATGGACCCTTATGGAAAAGTGCCCTGGTATACTTAGACGACGTGTTAGTGTATAGTAGCTCGTTCAAGTGGGCTCTGGAGAGGCTGAAAACAGTGCTGGACAGGTTCAGGGTGGCTAATCTGAAACTGAGCCCAAAAAAATGCTGCCTCTTCCTGAGGGAAGTGCTGTTTCTCAGACACATAGTCAGTAGCGAATGGGTAAAGACGGACCCAGGGAAGGTGGGGTCAGTGAGAGAGTGGCCAGTATCGCGGAATGTAACAGAAGTGCTGGGATTTATAGGACTGTGCACCTATTACTGGCGATTTGTGAAGGGGTTTGCACAAATTGCGATGCCGCTCCACCACCTAACTCGAAAAGGGGCTTGTTTTCAGTGAACTGAGGACTGTCAACATGCTTTTGATGAGTTGAAGGAGGTTCTTGTCAATGCCTCTGTCTTGCCATATCCTGACTCATCTAAGCCGTATGTTCTGGACATACGTGCCAAGGGAGTGGGGGCTGTCCTGTTTCAGGAAAAGGATGGACAGGAGTGGGTCGTCTCCTATTTCAGCAAAAAATTCTCAGCACCGGAGAGGAACTATTGCGTCACTCGTAAGGATTTGCTGGTAGTGATAATGGCTCTCGATCACTTGCACCCATACTTGTATGGGGCTAAGTTCAAAATAAGGACTGATATGCTGCTCTGTGGTGGCTCAAAACCCTCAAGAACCCAGAGGGACAGCTTGTCAGGTGGGTTGGTAAGTTGGAGCAGCATGATTATCACATCGAGTATCAGCCAGGGAAAATGCACAACAATGCGGACAGCCTAAGTTGCTGGGTTGGTAAGCTGGAGCAACATGACTATCACATCAAGTATCGGCCAGGGAAAATGCACAACAATGCGGACAGCCTGAGTCGCCATCCATGCGACAGTGACTGTAAGCATTGCAGCTGACATGATACTGAGCCCGTGAGTGTGAAGGCTGCCATTCTCACCAGTGCCGCTATGTGGGGAGAGGGCCTCAGACATGCCCAGTGAGAGGAGGCTGATATTGGGCCCATAGTTACCTTGTGTGAGGAAGGCAATGAAAAACCGCCGTGGGAAAGTGTGGCAGCATTAAGCCCTGTGACAAAGGCATTGTGACAACAATGGTCAGTGCTGCGGTTGTGTGAGAATGTGCTGCAGCAGCAGTGGGAGTCTTGTGATAGTAATGTAGCCTTCTGGCAAACAGTTGTCCTGGTGAAAATGTGGGTAGAGTTGGGGCGTGAGGCCCATGGAGGAAGTGCAGGTGGACACTTTGGTGTGAGGAAAATATTAGGGCGATTGAAGCAACGTGTGTACTGGGTAGGCATGCAAAAGGACGTGTGTGAGTGGTGCAAAGTTTGTGATGTGTGCTGTGCAAAAATGAGCCCCAGGAGAAGAACAGTTGCTCCCTTACAAGTGTACCAGGTAGGGGCACCTATGGAGAGGGTAGCAGTGGATATTCTGGGGAAACAGGTTTGTGTGTGTAGCTATGGACTATTTTACAAAATGGCCTGAATCGTACCCTCTGCCGAACGATGAGGCTGCCACCGTGACAGGAGTGTTGGTGGATGAGTTCTTTGCTAGGTGTGGTGTGCTGCACGAGTTGCACTCCGATCAAGGATGGGAGTTTGAATAGGCAGTGTTTAGGGAGTGCTGTCAGTTGCTAGGCATCAAGAAAACTCACACCATGCCACTGCGGCCGCAGTTGGATAGCATGGTGGAATGTTACAACAGTATGGTGGGCCAGGAGTTAGCGAAGTATTGCTAGGAGTGGCAGGAGGATTGGGACTTGAAAATCCCCATGCTCCTCATGGCCTATCGTTCAGCAGAACATGAGGTGACTGGGTATACGCCAGCCTGGCTGATATGTGGGCGAGAGCCACGGCTGCCGATGGATCTCGTTACTGGTAGGCCGCCAGATGAGAGCATGCCCACAACAGCCACTCCATATGCGACTACCCTCCAGGATTGCCTATGGGAAGGGCACCATCAGGTGAGGCATAACCTGAAGGTGTCAGGTGAGGCGATGAAGGATCGGTATGATCGCCGGGCCACGTCACCTCCGTTTAGTGAAGGAGATCAAGTCTGGCTGTATAACCCACGGTGAAAAAGAAGGGATTGTCGC
Organism: Scylla paramamosain; assembly: GCF_035594125.1. Classification (NCBI taxonomy): domain Eukaryota; kingdom Metazoa; phylum Arthropoda; class Malacostraca; order Decapoda; family Portunidae; genus Scylla; species Scylla paramamosain. The sequence goes on along the minus strand of NC_087158.1, from coordinate 9,069,535 downwards.
CAAAACTCCAAAGTCCGTGGGAGGGACCATATACCATAGAAAAGGTAATCTCCAACGTCACCTTCAGGATATGCCTTGGGCCACAGAAGCGTGCATTGGTGGTGCACGCTGACAGGCTCTGGAGGTACCATGGCCCTGGGGACTTCTCCTGGGGGAGAGCAAGCTGCTCAATTGAGCAGTGACGAGGAGGAGGATGAGGAGCAGAACCTAGATGAAGAAGAGATCCTGGGAGAGGGCGACCCTATCATGATGGAGGAAAACGAAGGAATAGAAGATCTGTGTCCCTTGGACGGGGCACTGGCAGTCGCCAACGTTGGGCCTGTGATAGGGAGGCCTAGGCGAGAGCGACACCCTTCAGCGTGGAGTAAGGAATATGTTTAGTTTGTTTGCCTACAGAATGAAAGTTTTTGTTTAGTACCAGAATTTGAAGTTTTTAGTTTGATTTTGGAATGTCATATTTATTTGTTCCATGCTGTAGAGTGTAAGGAGTTAGGGAGCGAGAACGCTCAGTCTTTCCACAGGAGGGGTAGTGTAGCAACAGCAGCCATTTTCGCCTCCTTACTGCTGTTTCAACACGTGGGAGCAAGTTTCCTACCATCCCAGATCGTGTGATAGGCCCCCCAGCAGCTGATTGGCCATGGAAGTCACGTGGTCAAGAGCTGGATCTTGATTGCAAGTGGCATGAGGGGCAGCAAGGGGACGCGGCAGGCAGGCAGACAAAGCCGGCGGTGGTGGGCAGTAAGGCACCCACAGCGGCAGCGAGTGAACTTGCGCTCCGATTTGAGTCGCCCGAAAGTTTTGTAAGCAGTTCGTGCTCCTTCAAGAACTCTTTCAAGGGTTGGCAAGTGATCCATGGGGGGGGGGGGCATGAACTCGCAGTAGGATACATGGAAATTGAAAAGACATTGTTTATTTAACCAGCCTGGTGGGGAACAAAGGGTGGCAGGCGGGTGAGGACGAGGACACTGGGAGCGAGGCCAGTTGGCGAGGTGATTCATGCAAAGAAAGAGGTGAGTTACGGGTCACTTTGTCACTAGAGATAAGGACCATCACCACCATGCACACACAACAAACTGGGCTGGCCAGGGTACTGAGGCCAGGGAGTAACGAGACCGAGGACAAAAGGTGGGTTTCGTTGCAGTATGGAACACACACACACACACATATTAATATTATTGCTGTTGTTGTTATTATTATTATTATTATTATCATTATTATTATTATTATTATTATTATTATTATTATTATTATCATTATTATTATTATTATTATCATTATTATTATTATTCAATAATGTTGAGAGAGAGAGAGAGAGAGAGAGAGAGAGAGAGAGAGAGAGAGAGAGAGAGAGAGAGAGAGAGAGAGCATTATGAACCTGCAGGTGGGTTTGCAATGGATGAATACCTGCTTACTTAGCTAAGCAAGTTTTAGCCACACTGAAAGTGTTACCAGGATCTGGGGATCCAACCCCACATGTATCCCATCGCTTTCCCTAAACCTAGCCCTTTTGAAAGTGGATTCATTTAGTAGTTCAGTTTTAATGCAAAACAGGCAACAGCAAAATTATAGTTCAAAAGTAATTATTCGTGACTATAAGGAAAACAGTTGGAATTCATATGAGATGATCAAGCCAATAATTGCTTCTACAGCTTTGCAGAATCTGTTGTGATTTGAAGCCACTCAGATATCAAAATAAATTTTGAAATAGATGTTTGCCGTAAGTCAAATGCTGTAAGTTTTGTTTTATTTATTTTTTTATTCGATCTTTCTCTCTCTCTCTCTCTCTCTCTCTCTCTCTCTCTCTCTCTCTCTCTCTCTCTCTCTCTCTCTCTCTCTCTCTGCATAATATATATATATATATATATATATATATATATATATATATATATATATATATATATATATATATATATATATATATATATATATACGAGTATATATATATATATATATATATATATATTAGTCAGACTTTAGACATTTATTTATAACTTTATCAAAAAAGCAAACATTAGTTTTACAGAAACAAATTACACTACAGTAAAATCCCTCTTATCCGACATCAATGGGACTGCCAACATGCCGGATACTTAAATATTGCCGGATACTTGAATAGAAGTGAAATTATGTCCACAATCACCACCCTACACTCACACATCTTACCATAACAAAGATCAGCTGATCTTAATCAGCAGCTGATCTGATCAGCTGCTTAAGTGTAAGCACACCACACTTCCTCTTTTCTACAACTTTAATCATGATGAAGGCGTCAGGCGATAAACAGTGCACATGCAGGACTGAGTCACTGAGTAAACATAGTGCAGTGGGCCGTGGATGGCGCGAAGCAGTGCGCTCTGGTGGCGAGGGGACAAAGTATGCCTCGCGTGGGAATTTTAATCGATTTTATGAGTACACATTGATTTTTTTTATTGATTTTAAGGCTCGGGGAAAAATGTGCCGGATACCTGAAGCTGCCAGATACTCGAATGCCGGATGAGAGAGGGATTTTACTGTATGTAACAAAATTTCACTTTTGTTTTGTCCTTGGCCACAAACCATAATTTTCCAGTTATTTCCATCTAAACAAAATAGAAAAAAGTTATTTTGATCCTAAAACTTTGTTTTTGTAGTTAGAACAACTTTTACTTTTTTGCCCTATTTCATTACAGTATTGGTTACTATTGGTTTGGAAATCTGAATTGCTTATCTAATTGATTTTGGAATGTTGCAAATAAGTTAAAACAATGAAATAAAGAATATAAAGTGTTCTTAAGATTTTTAATTTTAATAAGATCATTCTTGAACTGACCAGATCTAGCAAGAAATTTCTCATATTTATAAGAATTTGCTTACATTTCAGAAATCTCAAATCTTCCAGAATGTTGTACCAGACACTTTTAGAAGTTTCAAGAACATTTTAGAACATTCTATTCAATGTAAATGTAAACATTTCCAAAATATTCTAGAACTTTCTAGAATACAGTAGAAATATGAAGAAGTATCACGAATTTTCTAGAATCTACAAGAATTTTCTAGAATGATTAAAAATATTCTAAAGTAGGTTCAAGAATATTTTAGAAATATTGAAGACATTCTGGAACACATTCTAGAAAGACTAAGAATAATCTAGAGTACTGCTTGACAATATAAAACTAGGGACTTGCAGACCACCAATCAGTTCTGATTTGGCTGCCTGAGAAAATACATCACAAGAGGTGAAATGGCATCAAGAGACTGCAACCATTCTCCAGATGCATTCTGCTACATATGTGATCAATTCATCAAGACAAGACCAAAAAATTTCTCTGTGACTGCATCTGGAAAAATATGTGAAGCTTACAAATCATATTTTGCTGCACCAGTTGGGGACCAAGGCAAGACCTGGGCACCTCATTTTGCCTGTGAATCTTGTAAGAGAACACTAGAAGGTAAAATAGCTGTTAGTTTTTCAAGAGTAAAGTTTAGTTAAGGATTAAGAATAAAAATAAAATTAGTTTAATAGAAACTCATATTGTTCTTATACAGGATGGTATAGAGGGGAAAACAGAGCCATGAAATTTGCTGTTCCTAGAATATGGTGTGAACCTATTGATCACTCAACTGACTGCTTTTTCTGCATGATGGATCCTTCCAAATGCCAATCTGGAAAAAATGCACGTGCTGTTTTCTATTCAGACGTTCCATCTTCCATTGCACCAGTACCACACAGTGCTGATCTTCCTGTATCAGCTCCTCCAGAAAGAAGTCAACTGTCAGAAGAAAACAGTGTCAGAAGATGAGCTAAACGAGAGGAAGACTGTGACATCACAGATACAGTTGTAGTTAGGAGGAATCCTTACTATCCAAACCAAAGAGACCTCTTTGACCTCATCAGAGATGTTGGTTTGACAGTCAAATGGTGAGGTTTTGATTTTAAGGCTGAAGGAATGGGATTTACTTGAAGACAGTGTGCATGTGACCAGCCAAAGAAAACATCACAAACATTTCTCCAGCTTCTTTGCAAAGAAGGATAGGCTATGCTACTGAAATTATGTATCAGGCTTGTTTGATGCTATTGGAATTGCTTGCAATGCAGATGAATGGAGACTCTTCATTGACAGCTCCTACAAAAGCCTGAAAGCTGTACTTTTGCACAATGATAACAAGTATCCATCTCTGTCTCTTACTCATTATGTGCATCTTAAGGAGGACTACAGCAGTGTAAAGCTTCTACTGGAAACTTTGAACTTCAATAAGTATGGCTGAAAAATTATTGGAGACTTCAAGATGGTGGCTTTCTTGATGGGACTGCAAGGAGGTTTTACCAAGGATCCCTGTTTTTTTGCCTTTGGGACAGTAGAGACAGAGCAGCACATTACTAGAGAAAGCACTGGCCTCCAAGGGCTGACACTACAGTGGGAGCACATAATATCAAACATGAGCCATTGGTGAATCCTCAAAAGATTTTGTTTCCTCCACTGCACATCAACCTGGCTCTCATGAAACAGTTTGTTACAACTCTTGACAAGGAATCTGCTGTCTTCAAATATCTTCAAGATTTCTTTCCTAAGCTTTCAGATGAAAGATGAAAGCTGGTATCTTCATTGGACCACAAGTAAGGGAAATTATGGAGTGCTCAGAATTTCTACAGAAGCTCACAGAAAAGGAGAAAAATAGCTTGGGAGTGCTTCATTGCTGTAGTACAGGGCTTTCTTAGCAACAACAAGGCTGATAACTATATGGAATTGGTTGAAGCTTTAGTGAAAAGCTATGGTGAGATGGGCTGCAGAATGTCCTTGAAGATCCATATCCTAGATGCTCACCTTGACAACTTCCAAGAAATTATGAGAGCATATTCAGAGGAACAAGGGGAGCACTTCCACCAAGATATAATGAGACTTGAACACAGAGATATCAGGGATCCTTCAATGAAAACATGATAGGAAACTACATTTGGGAGCTCATATGTGAAAGTGATTTGTTGTATTCACGCAAATAAAAAAAAAATGTTAATTTTTAATCCTAAAAGTTTTGAAATAAATTTTTGTCATTACAATTTTATTTTGTTTTGTTTTCTGCCCAAAAATGGTGAAAATGGTGAAATTTAGCTATTCTAAAAGCCACAAAAGCAAAGATTGACAGGAATAATGGACATTTTCTATTGTTTTGCAATGAAAGGAGTTGGAAAAAACACTTGCTTGTTAAAAATAAAAATAGTGTTACATAGTGATAATTATCGTAGTGCCTCACTGCAATAAGCTGAACAACATTTCTTAGATGCTATAGCTCAAGCTGCCATGATTACAATGAGGGGAATGGCAACTGTTTGCAACTAGACATAGGAATGGGAGGCTCCATTCCTCATTTCATGAGCTGCTCTAGGCGTAATCCTGCACACAATAGTTGTAGCCACACCGGCAGGTCTTCATTATCTCTCAGGTGATCTGTTTTGTTGATCACACCCATCAGTGTAGGGTTGAAGAAAGGGAGTTCTCTCTCTCTGACATTTATTGCTGAGGTAGTCATGACCGTAAGAACTGCAAACAAGTTCTCGGTCTCAATTTCTTATAAAATAACATTATACAATGATATTAAACGCTTTCAACATACTACAGTATTCAATAACAATACATGCAATCAACTTGGCACTATAACATTCAGTTTTTACTACAAAATTAAAGTATTTACCTCAGTCACCTTCCTGCCTGTCTTTGTCTGAGCGCGACTTGGCCTTGAGCGACGCCCGCAGGCCACCAGTGGGTTAACCACACTCTACTAACAAGTGACCATCGGCTTCGGTGCCTAATATAGCATTGAATACTGATACTTACACATATTACACGTCTTCATGCAAATAGAAAACTATTGAACATTTCACTTATGATTATTGAGAAATAATGACATGAGGTACATGCACTTTATGTACAGTAACATGGGTCTCCTAAATTGTGCAACAATTTACCTAAAATTAACATTGGTATGTACCTTAAAAACTAGGATTAGCACATAATGTGCTTTGTTACACTGGCTCCTTGATGGGGATGCTCCGGTCTATTATTATGCATTACCTTCTAACAGCAATACTATGTATTGACCTCTCTATGATGGTCCTGTTAGTCTTTGTGCATCTTTCCTGGTTGTTGAGATTACAGTCTGACACCAGGACCTTAACCTTTCTTACTAGGCCATCACGATCAGGAGATGCTTCTGTTATTCTTCCCAGCTTCCACTGGTTCCTTGCTACATTCTGATCTTTGATGATAACTTTGTCATCTGCACTGAGATTCCTCTTTGGTGTTGTTCACTTATTTCTAAGTTGTAGAAATTGCACATACTCCTTTTTCCACCTGGACCAGAACAGGTTGGCTAGGTATTGTGCTCTGCACCATCTCGTTATGCAATACAGGTCCTTCTTAATAAAAATGCTTGGAGAAGGCAGTACTACCTTTGTTTTCATAGTTAACAAATTATTGGGTGTCAGTCGTGTAGAACTATCTGGGGAGTTAAGATGGTCCACAATTAGACGACAACCATTAACTATATTTTCAGCTTTTATTAAGAAGGTTCTCAGATCTTGGTCATCTAACTGTTGTACCATGCTGATGAAGTAACACAGAGGGCACATTTCTCACATTTCTCACTGTGCGTATCTGCCTCACCCAAACACCTCCAATGTGACTGGCATTGGGTGCATTCTTGTTAAATACAATCCAGTCACACTGGTCTTTCATAAGTTCTTGTCTGACTTTATCGTTATTTATTTCTTTCAAGCATTTCTTGTACTCTGATTTGGCTCCAACAAAGTTAGTTCCTTGGTCACATCTAAACTGTCTTACAGGCCCTCTTCATCCTACAAAGCAACGATATACACTTAAGGAGAAACTTGTATCCATGCTGTTGGCTGTCTCTATGTGCACGGCTCTACATGCTATGCAAGTAAAGAGCACTCCATATCTTTTAAGCTCTTTACACCCCTCTTTAACATAGAAAGGGCCAAAGAAATCTACTGGTGAGTATGTAAAAGGAGGTGATGGTTCTAGTCTGTCAATAGGCAGGTCTGCCATCTTTTGTCCCTGTGTTGTACTTCTAACTTTATGACAAATAATGTACTTTAAAATATGCCTTGACACTAGGGATGATCCTCCTACTATCCAGTATCCACATGACCTGATTTCATTTAAAGTTATGCCCCTGCCTTGATGATTTTTTTTTTTTTTTTTTGGTGGTGCCATATTATCAGCCAGATTATGTGTGATGTTTTGGTAAGGATGACTGGATACTTGGATTCATCTGTCAGGTTAGAAAGCTTTAATCTTCCTCCTATCCTCATGATACCATTTTTATCAATGAAGGGATTTAACTTATAGAGGGAACTGGTCTTGTAATGCCCATCCTTCAGCTGATGTACTCCTTCTTTCATCTTACTCATAAACCTTTTATCTTCATATGATAATGGAGTGTCAGCTGACTTTCTGTCATTGAAGTCAAGTTCAAACATATCTCTCAATTGAGAAGGATTAATCATCTTTTTGGTTTTAATAGGAACCACTAAGAAATTAACCCTTTTTTCTTCATCGATTTCTACTTCTTGTGTCACTGTTCTATAGACTACCACTGTATCCTCCACTGGACTTGTATGAGGAGAGATTCTACCAATGATCCTCCAACCTACCTCTGTCCTATGTGCATAGGGATGCTTCTTACTATCACCTGCTATTTGCTCTTCTGCCATAATGGCTTCTGCACAATCAAGACCAATGAGGAATCCTATGTCAACATTTGGGTCATATTTCATTAGTTTGTCAGAGATTGCCTTTAAGTGGGGTCAGTTACAAGCAGTCTTTGGCCTTGGTATCTGACTCCGTCCAGCTGAAATGCTTTATGTATTTCCACTTCTTCATTATAACCTCTCACTTGAAGTCGATGAATTTTGGTAGAATCTGTGATTTATTTTCCATTTATTGTGTGAATATTAGTGACACTGGTGGTCTACTAATTCCCAATTTATTCAGAGTGCTTTCCTTGATGAATGAAGCATCAGACTGCTCATCCAGCAGGGCATACACTAAAACTTTATTCTCTTCATTACTAACATGATGTAACCATACAGGAACTATCATGGTGTGCATGTCATGTGTGACTGATTCTGTCACTTTGACTTTATTTTCTACTACTGTTGTGGGTTTATCACCTTTAGGCTGAGTTGCTTGTTCTGGCTCCCTTTGGCTCTCAATTTTTGTCATGTCATCATTGTGAAGAGCTGTGGGATGGTATCTCTGACATACTTTACATACATTCCTTCTTCTACAATCTTTTCCCTTGTGACCCATTTTTAAACACACTGTACATAACCATCTTTCTTTAGCAAATGTGTTCCTGGTATTACCATCAAGTTTGGCAAATTCCTTGCAATCATCTAAATCATGATCCTTTGTACAGTAATGACACAACCGCGCTTTCCTTTCCTGCTCCTTGGGTTACCGTTTGCTGGCTTGTACATTTACTTTACTTTGGAATGAGCACATTGGTTTTTCTTCAATTGATTTAGCCATGAAAGTTCTACTCCCTCTATTCTTTGTCATGGTATTTGATTCCCTTGGTTTCCATTTGGCTGGTTTTGTTTGAGTTTTGATCCAATCATTTACTTTCCTATTTACTGAATCCCAGGAAACAAATGGATTGCTTGCTCCTTTTGCTTCCTTCTGAATAAATTTACATAACATTTCAAAGGGTGGGTGGTGCCCTTCATCACTACTAGGAGTGCCGCTATTACTGTTAGTGTCACGATATGTCATTACTTGCTTTCTCCAATCATGAACAATATGATTAGGGAGTTTTGCTAGCACCTTTCTCTGCTCCCTAGGGTCGTTTAGAAATGACAAATGAGAAGTGTGTTTCATTGCAGCTAGACAATATGGTTAGGGAGTTTTGCTAGCACCTTTCTCTGCTCCCTAGGGTCGTTTAGAAATGACAAATGAGAAATGTGTTTCATTGCAGCTAGACAGCACTTCAAAAAAATCTGAGAATGCTGTTAATGCTGGACCGTTATGCTGAGAGATTGGTAGCCAATTCTTGTGTAAGCATCAGCTATGATACTGTCACGAGAGGGCAAGATCATGAAGATACCCAGACTGAGTCCCAGCTGAAGTGGAGGATGACGTCACACTACGTCACCTCGCTGGCCGCCTACCCTGGGGCTCGGGAGTATCACGTGACGTGTAGCAGCCCTGGGATTGGTGGCGGAACAGTTTGGGAGACAGAGTGGCAGGAGAACACTGGTGAGGGAAGAAAGCCCGCGCGTCGCCGACACTGCCTCCTGTACTTGTATGTGCCTTTGTGAGCTGGAGCGAGGCGTCAAGAAGCCTTCCGAGGGTCGACAAGAGGCCCGGGGTGCCGAGCTACAGCATAGGACTACTGTGTAGTGTGAGCAACGGAGAATAGAGGGCCAGAAGCCACAAGTGTGTTTTACTATTCGCCTTCTGAGGGGAGCCAGGGAAGAACACGGAGCGCCGCAGGGTAAGTTCACCGTCACGTATGCAGGAAGCACCGGACCCTAAAAGTGTAAGTGTGACTGCCCACGGGGTGGTGAAGTTACAGTGGTGTCAGGAGTGGGATGAGTTAAGTGCTAACTGTGTGCGTCGCGGTGTGTTACCGAGTGTGCGTGTGTATTGCACAGGGGAGGCGAGCAGCGGTGGTACGGGTAACGTACTTGTGGATCGCAGCGGGCGGGCGGACGGTGCAGTGTGTTTTGCCATGGTAAGCTGCGTGTTGTGTTAAGTTACGGTGCCTTACAGTAATTAAGTCAGCATGGCGGCGAAAGAAATCACACTAGCGGATGTTATGAGTGCCCTGAAGGCGCAGGGAGAGGTACAGCATGCTGAGTTGCAAGCGGTGACGAGCAGTGTAGACCGTGTATTTAAGGAGGTTATGGGGCTCGTGAAGGAGGAGTGTTCACGGGTTAAAGACGAGGTGTTAAGTGAAGTGTTCACCAAGGATCAGGTGAAGGGAGAGGTGGAAAAAGCGGCCAGTGAACTGAGGAGATATGTGGATGAGGTTGTGGCAGCACAGGCGCCTCCTGTACTCTCTCAGCATAAAGGCACGCTGTTCCGGTCAAGTGGGCGTGCTAGTGAGACTGAGGGGGGGAGTGACGAAGGGGAGGAGGATAATAGTTGTCACGGAAGCCTAAACAGCCTTTCTCCATTGGCCAAGGTGATACCGTCTCCCCTACGCTCTCCTGTAAACGTCTTATCACCTCCACCATCCCCGACAGCCTCAGTAAAGTCGTACCCCTCTGCTGCCAGCTCCAGGTCACGGAGGCTGAAGGACGGGCCGAGGCGCCGGCCACAGGAGTTCGATGGAACAGTGTCTTGGGAAGCGTATAAGACACAGTTCGAGCTCTTGGCCAGCGCCCGCCAGTGGAGTCGCCCTGAGATGGCCATGCAGCTGGTGTGGGCACTCAAAGGACCGGCATTAGAAGTCCTGAACCAGCTGCCAGCTGCCCAGCGGTGCTCGTATAGTAAAGTGACGGCGACACTGGAGAGGAGGTACGGGTACCAGCACCAAACCGAGGTGTTCAGGACAAGGTTCCAGGCCAGGTTACGAGGCCCGGGGGAGACCCTGACACGCCTGGCGCAGGATTTGGAGGTGCTGGTGCGGCGTGCGTACCCGGAGGCCAGTGAGGAGATGATCACCATTCTCCTGCGGGATCAGTTCGTTGATGCCATCGATAACCAACAACTGAGGATATACGTCCAGCAGGCACACCCCAAGGACCTTCAGGAGGCCCTGGCGAGGGGCCTGGAGATGGAGTAATTTCTCCGGACGACGCGGGAGCGACCCAGCGGGAATTATGTCCCGCAGAGAGTGAAGGCAAAGAAAGGGGCCGTGCGGAAGGCCTACTCTAGCCCTTCACCGCCCATAGGTGAGTTCAGGGGTAAGTGCTACTCTTGCGGGCAGCAGGGGCACACCAAGAGGTACTGCCCGCAGGGATTGAGTAGCGGAAAGGCTGTCAACGGCAGAGCAGGGCAGTACCAGTACAAACCCTGTTGTTGGAACTGCGGTCAGGGGCACAAGACGGCAGAGTGTGCCCTCGTCTCTCCCAGGAATAGCAAGGAGGCTGGGGGAAACGGAAAGAGGCTGGTGGAAGGGGTCGAGCGCCAGCCAGAGAGCCAGAGACCCCAGTCCGCCTAAGTTGCCGCGCCAAGGGTGCCCGGACAGTGCAGGTGGGCGGGCAAGTGGATGGCAAATCTTGCTGCCTCACTGTGGACTCGGGCGCGGAACGTACCTTCGTGCAGGACGGGGTGGTGGCAACTGGACAGCCCCCGGTGGCCCAGCAACAACTGTGTGGTATTACAGGGCACTGCACACAGCTGAGGGGACCAGTGCATGCCAGGATTGCGGTTGGCAGCACGGAGGAGCATCTTCCCGTCTTTGTAGCGGACGTCGGGGAGAACTTGCTCGGCCTAGACTACCTGAAGCAGAGCAGGGCGGTGCTGGACTTCGGGGAAATGACTATGTTGGTCAGAGGTAGTGTGGTGCCGCTACAGGAGGGCGGTGTTGACGCAGAGGAGTGTGAAGCTTCAATTGAAACTCACCGAGCCCATACTGCGTCCCTACCCGAAGCCAGCCACCGCTGCCGTCTCAGTAAGGAACAGAAGGAGGAAAGTCAAGGGTCGGAAGAGTGTGAAGGTGTACAGACGACTATGGACCCGGAAGGTCATTGCGAGGACATGCAGGGGAGTAGCACTGGGGTTCCACCTCATCTGCAGGATCTATTGCAGAGGAGTTCGGCATGCCTGTCTGGGGAACAGGTGGACGAGGTGAAGGAAGTGCTGACTCTGTATGCAGATGTCTTCTCGCAGGGAGATAATGACCTGGGCCGGACCAGTCTGGTTAAACACCGCATTCACACAGGGGATAGTCGGCCGGTTAAGTTGCCGCCCCGCCGGATTGCGCCTGCTCGTCGGCTGGAAGTGGAAAAAGCCGTGGAGGAGTTGCGCGCGCAAGGGATAATCGAAAAGTCGGCTAGTCCCTGGAGTGCTGCTGTTGTCCTCGTTAAGAAGAAGGATGGGTCTACCAGGTGTTGTGTGGACTATCGGGGCCTTAACGCGGTGACGACAAAGGACTCTTACCCTCTACCGAGGGTGGATGACACACTTGACGCGCTCACGGGGGCCCAGTGGTTCTCCACCTTAGACTTGAAATCAGGTTACCATCAAGTTGAGGTTGCGGAGGAGGACAGAGAGAAAACGGCCTTCTCGTATGGGCAGGGACTGTATCAGTTTAAAGTGATGAGTTTTGGTCTGGTGAATGCCCCGGCCACCTTTGAGCGTCTAATGGAGCGTGTGTTGGATAGGTTGCTGTGGAAAAGCGCCCTGGTGTACTTGGACGATGTGCTAGTGTACGGGAATTCGTTCAAGGGGGCTCTGGAGAGGCTTAAGACAGTGTTGGACAGGTTCAGGGGGGCAAATGTGAAACTCAGTCCAAAGAAGTGTAGCCTGTTCCAGAGGGAAGTGCCGTTTCTGGGTCACATAGTGAGTAGTGAGGGAGTGAAAACAGACCCTGGTAAGGTAGAGTCAGTTAAGGAGTGGCCAGTGCCGCGCAGTGTGACGGAAGTGCGCGGGTTCCTTGGGTTGTGTACGTACTACCGGAGGTTTGTGAAGGGTTTTGCGCAAATTGCGGTGCCACTCCATCTCTTGACTCGTAAAGGGGCATGCTTTCACTGGAGCGAGGACTGTCAACGTGCCTTTGAAACTCTGAAAGAGGCTCTCGCTAACGCCCCTGTGTTACCGTACCCGGATCCAATGAAACCATATGTGTTGGATTGTGATGCGAGTGCTGAGGGAGTAGGAGCCGTCTTGTCCCAGGAGAAAGACGGACAAGAGTGGGTCGTCTCCTATTTCAGCAGGAAGTTCTCAGCCCCTGAAAGGAACTATTGCATCACTCGTAAGGAGTTGTTGGCAGTGATCCTGGCCATTGATCACTTCCATCCTTACTTGTACGGGGCCAGATTCAAGATTAGGACAGACCATGCTGCTCTGAGGTGGCTGAAAACCCTCAGAAACCCGGAGGGGCAGCTGGCCAGGTGGATTGGCAAGCTGGAGCAGCATGACTACAACATCGAATACCGGCCTGGAAAAATGCATAGCAATGCTGACAGTTTGAGTCGCCGTCCTTGCGACAGTGACTGCAGGCATTGTAGACGCCATGAGACTGAGCCTGTGTGCGTGAAGGCTGCCGGTCTTGTCAGTGACACTGAGTGGGGAGAGGACCTCAAACAGGCCCAGCGACAGGACGCTGATATCAGGCCCATAGTGACACTGCGGGAAGAAGGTGAAGAAAAACCGCCATGGGAAAGCGTGGCCCCGCTAAGCCCTGCCGCCAAGGCGTTGTGGCAGCAATGGGCAGTGTTGCGAGTGAGTGACGGTGTGCTGCAACGGCGGTGGGAGTCATGTGACGGTGGTGTGGCCTTCTGGCAAACAATTGTCCCTGTGAATATGAGGGAGGCCTTAGTGCGCGAGGCTCACGGTGGAAATGCAAGTGGTCACTTCGGTGTGAGGAAAACGCTAGGGCGGTTAAAGCAGCGGGTTTATTGGGTAGGCATGCGGAAGGATGTTAGTGAATGGTGCAAAGTGTGTGACGTGTGCTGTGGGAAGATGGGCCCCGGGAGAAAGACAGTTGCTCCCTTACAGGTGTATCAGGTTGGGGCACCTATGGAGAGGGTGGCAGTGGACATCCTGGGTCCGTTCCCTCAGACACTGAGAGGTAACCGCTTTGTGTGTGTGACCATGGACTACTTCACTAAATGGCCGGAAGCGTATCCGCTGCCAAACCATGAGGCTGCCACCGTGGCAGGTGTGTTAGTGGACGAGTTCTTCGCCCGGTTTGGCGTGCCGCACGAGCTGCACTCTGACCAGGGCAGGGAGTTTGAGTCGGCAGTATTCCGGGAGTGCTGCCAGTTGCTGGGCGTCAAGAAAACTCGTACTACACCCCTGCGGCCGCAGTCAGATGGCATGGTGGAACGCTACAACCGCACGTTGGGGCAGGAGTTGGCCAAATATTGCCAGGAAGGGCAGGAGGACTGGGACTTAAAAATCCCCCTGCTTCTCTTGGCCTACCGGTCCGCCGTGCATGAGGTGACCGGTTACACGCCAGCCCGGCTGATGTGTGGGCGGGAGCTCTGGCTACCAGTGGACCTCGTGACTGGCAGGCCGCCGGACGAAGACCTGCCCACTACCATCACCCAGTACGCTACAGCCCTACAGGACCGTCTCCGGGAGGTGCACCATCAGGTGAGGGGTAACCTGAAGGTGTCCGGTGAGGCGATGAAGGACCGGTACGACCGCCGGGCAACGGCACCACCCTTTAGCGAGGGGGATCAGGTGTGGCTGCACAACCCTCGGCGTAAGAAAGGATTGTCCCCTAAGCTCCAGAGCCCCTGGGAGGGGCCATACGTGGTGGAGAAGGTCATCTCGGACGTCACCTTCAGGATACGCCAAGGGCCAAGGAAGCGGGCACTGGTGGTGCACGCTGACAGGCTCTGGGGTTACCATGGCCCTGGAAGCTTCTCTGGGGGAGAGCGAGCTGCTCTCCTGACCAGTGACGAAGAGGAGGACAAGGACAAGGGCCTTGGGGACGACGAGCCCCTGGTGATGGAGGATGACGGAGACCTGGACCTGAGAGAGCCTGAGCCGCTGGTGATGGAGGAAGGTGGAGCGGATGAGTTGTGTCCCTTGGAGGGGGCACTGGCGGATGTCGACGCTGGACCTGTAGTAGGGAGACCCAGACGGGAGCGGCATCCACCCAAATGGAGTGAGGATTATGTTCTTTGTTGATTTTTGATATACCTAAAGTTGAAGTATTATTTTCTTGTTTTTGGGGGTGTATCTGTAACCTAAAGGGAATAGAGAGAGTTGGGGAGCGAGGGCGCTCAGTCTCTTTACAGGAGGGGGTAGTGTCACGAGAGGGCAAGATCATGAAGATACCCAGACTGAGTCCCAGCTGAAGTGGAGGATGACGTCACACTACGTCACCTCGCCGGCCGCCTACCCTGGGGCTCGGGAGTATCACGTGACGTGTAGCAGCCCTGGGATTGGTGGCAGAACAGTTTGGGAGACAGAGTGGCAGGAGAACACTGGTGAGGGAAGAAAGCCCGCGCGTCGCCGACACTGCCTCCTGTACTTGTATGTGCCTTTGTGAGCTGGAGCGAGGCGTCAAGAAGCCTTCCGAGGGTCGACAAGAGGCCCGGGGTGCCGAGCTACAGCATAGGACTACTGTGTAGTGTGAGCAACGGAGAATAGAGGGCCAGAAGCCACAAGTGTGTTTTACTATTCGCCTTCTGAGGGGAGCCAGGGAAGAACACGGAGCGCCGCAGGGTAAGTTCACCGTCACGTATGCAGGAAGCACCGGACCCTAAAAGTGTAAGTGTGACTGCCCACGGGGTGGTGAAGTTACAATACTTTTGTTTCCAAATCTTTCCCTAAGAATTTTCTTTGCTTGCCTATAGTCAGCATCAGAGTTAAAGTGCATTAACATTTTAATAGCATCCTTTACCTCACCAGTTGTATACTTGTTTAAGTAGGCAAGTCTCTCTCTACTACTAGAAGTTCTAGATTCTACATAAGTTTCAAAGTTTTTCATCCATCTTGGAAATTCCATAGGTTCTCCACCAAAGATGTTAGGTTCTATTAGAGGGAGGCTCCACTTGGGATCAGGTATGTTAATTGCAAAAGTTCCACCTGGATGGGAAGAAGCATGACGATTCTGTCTCACATTATTAGGCATGTTGACATTATGAGTGTGTCTACGAGAACTTGGTACAAAACTTTGAGCTGTGGGGTTGAGATTCATTGCTTGAGGTTCACTAACTATTTGTTTATCTACTTCATTTGGCATCAATTATTATTTCTATTGCAGGAGGTAGTTTCCTGTAGGTCATGGAATGTAACATATTTGTGAGGCATGGCATTGTCACTTCGTTGATTTGCAATTGCTTGTGCTTTCATTTCATTTTGTGACTCTATGTATTGTTGAAGATAACTTTGCTTCCCTACACTTTCATCATCACCTGGAAGTATTTTTACTTCTTCAACTAAGCTAAGAGCATTAAGTTCTGCACTAGCGACTGCTAAATCTTTCTTTTCTTTGAGAACATTACTTCTGCCTGTGCTTTTGTCTTAGCTAACATAACTTCTGCCTCTGCAAAACTATCATGATATTCCATTTCCTTTTTAAGTCTGGCTACCTTTGCTGCTGCTTCTTGCTTTCTTTGTGCTGATGAACATCATGAAGTAGATGAGACTGTAGAATGTCTAGACCATTTGCTAGAACAAATTGATCTTTTCTCACTCTTTAACTCATTTCTTTTACATTCTAATATTTCATGGTGAACTCGTTGGTTGTGTTCCAGCTCTTCATTTACCTCCTCTGACCTTTCTGGCTCTAGCTCCATCAGCTTTGTGTATTCCACATAATACTGATGAAATGCCTCTATTGCTTCATTTGACATGGGCTCTCATTCAAAGGGGCTAATTACAATGTTTAGTCCTTCCCTAATTTTGTTGATAACGCTGCTCCATTTATGCTTACAGAACTCTGCTCTTCCCTTGGTTACACTGACTTGATATTCCCTTCCTTTGTCAGTCAGCACTTGTCCCCTGACACTAATGTCTTTGTTATAACCTTGACTCGATTTAGTGTTTACCAAAGTGATTGTAGCCGCACCGGCTGGGCATCAATTGGCTCTCAGGTGATCTGTTTTACTGATCACACCCATCATCGTAGGGTCGAGGAAAGGCAGTTCTCCCTGACACATTTATTGATGAGGTAGGCATGACCATAAGAACTGCGAACAAGTTCTCGGTCTCAATTTCTTACAAAATAACATTATACACTGATATTAAACACTTTCAACATATTATAATATTCATTAACAATACATGCAATTAACTTGGCACTATGACAATCAGTTTTTACTACAAAATTAAAGTATTTACCTCGGTCACCATCCTGCTCGTCTTTGTCTGAGCGCAACTTGGCCATGAGTGATGCCCACAGGTGACCAGCGGGTTAATCCCCACACTACCAACAAGTGAGCATCAGCTTCAGTGCTTAATATAGCATTAAATACTGATACTTACACATATTACACGTTTTCATGCAAATAGAAAACTATTGAACATTTCACTTATAAAAGCTGAGGAATAATGACGTGAGGTATATACGCTTTACGTACAGTAACATGGCTCCCCTAAATTGTGTAACAATTTACCTTAAATTAACATTAGTATGTACCTTAAATCTAGGATTAGCACATAATATGTTTTGTTACACTGGCTCCTTGGTGGGGATGCTCCGGTCTATTATTATGCATTACCTTCTAACAGCAATACTAGACTATGTATTGGCCTCTCTATGATGGTCCTGTTTGCCTTTATGTGTCTTCCCTGGTTGTCGAGATTACAGTCTGAAACCAGGACCTTAACCTTTCTTACTAGGCCATCAAGATCAGGAGATACTTCTGTTACTCTTCCCAGTTTCCACTGGTTCCTTGCTACATTCTGATCTTTGATGATAACTATGTCATTTACACTGAGATTCCTCTTTGGTGTTGTCCACTTATTTCTAAGTTGTAGGAATTGCACACACTCCTTTTTCCACCTGGACCAGAACTGGTTGGCTAGGTATTGTGCTCTGTGCCATCTCTTTATGCAGTACAGGTCCTTCTTAATGAAAATGCTTGGAGGAGGCAGTACTACCTTTGTTTTCATAGTTAACAAATTACTGGGTGTCAATGGTGTAGGACTTTCTGGGGAGTTAAGATGGTCCACAGTTAGGGGACGACCATTAACTATATTTTCTGCTTCAACTAAGAAGGTTCTCAGATCTTGGTCATCTAACTGGGTACTATGCTGATCAAGTAACACAGAGAGTACATTTCTCACTGTGCATATCTGCCTCTCCCAAACACCTCCCATGTGACTGGAATTGGGTACATTCATGTTAAAAACAATCCAGTCACACTGATCTTTCATGAGTTCTTGTCTGACTTTATTGTTATTTAATTCTTTCAAGCATTTCTCATACTCTGATTTGGCTCCTACAAAGTTAGTTCCTTGGTCACATCTCAACTGTCTTACTGGCCCTCTTCTTCCTACAAAGCGACGGTATGCACTTAGGAAGGAACTTGTATCCATGCTGTTGGCAGTCTCTATGTGCACAGCTCTATATGCCATGCAAGTAAAGAGCACTCCATATCTTTTAAGCTCTTTACGCCCTTCTTTGACATAGAAAGGGCCAAAGAAATCTAGTGCTGAGTATGTAAAAGGAGGTGATGGTTCTAGTCTATCAATAGGCAGGTCTGCCATCTTCTGTCCCTGTGTTGTACTTCTAACTTTACGACATATAATGCACTTTGAAATGTGCCTTGATACTAGGGATGATCCTCCTACTATCCAGTATCCACATGACCTGATTTCATTTAAAGTTATGCCCCTGCCTTGATGATTTGTTCTTTTGTGATGGTGGCATATTATCAGCTGGGTTATGTGTGATGCTTTGGGGAGGATGACTGGATGTTTGGATTCATCTGTCAGATTAGAAAGCCTCAATCTTCCTCCTACTCTCATGATACCATTTTTGTCAATGAAGGGATCTAACTTATAGAGGGAACTGGTCTTGTCTATCACTTTTGTTCCCTTGCCATTGTCTCCTTTAAGTAAAGAATTATGGTTAGCAGATGATTTCAGTACATTTATCTCCTTTTGGAATGCCTTTGATTGCAGTTGTTTTATAATTACATTTTCAGCTTGACACTTGTGCTACATTTACTGGCTCATATGTGTTTCCCTTTACTTTAGTAGTGCCATCACCTTTTCCTCTGAAGCTGTTCAGAAGCTTGAGGCATACAGCAACTGCCCTCTTTGCTTTAAACCAATCAGAAAAATACTCAAGTCTAGTATATCTGTGGGCTGTTGTGTACCTACAGCATGGCATACAACTTTCTTCACTTCAGGATCATTCTCATTTATGACCTTGTACTGGGAATGGCTATCCATTTTGCTATGTTGCCAAAGGAATTCTGGGCCATTCCACCAGATCTTGCTATTACACAATTCATCTGCTGCCATGCCTCTAGATGCATGATCTGCTGGGTTATACTGTGTCTCTACAAATTTCCACTGATCTGGTGAAGTGTGATCTCTTATTGTTTCTACTCTATTTGCAACATATACATGGAATCTCTTTGCTTCATTTGCTATGTAACCAAGGACTACTTTGCTGTCTGTCCAAAATACTTCTTCCACATTATTATACTCAAGTTCTCCCTTCAAGAGTTTATGGATTCTAACTGACACCACTGCTGCTGCTAGTTCTAGTCTGGGAATTGTCATGGTTTTTAGAGGTGTGACACGTGACTTTGCCATTACTAATGCACAATGAATTTGGCCAGTCTTGCTAATTAATCTAATATATGAGCACTGGCCATATCCCTCTTGACAGGCATCTGAAAAGTGATGGAGTTCAACCTTTTCTACTTCCCCAAAGTCATCGGGTTTGTAGCATCTAGGTACCTTTAACTGATCTAGTTTGTGCAGCTCATCCTTCCATTTTATCCATTTAGGTTTGACATAATCTGGCACCTCTTCATCCCATTCAACTGCATTCTTACATAATTCTTGTAAAATTTGCTTGCCAGTCAGTATGAGAGGTGACACTAGACCTAATGGATCATATATTGAGCTCACTGTTGACAGAATGCCTCTCCTGGTGAGTGGCTTGTCTTTCAGCTTTATTCTAAATTGAAATGTGTCAGATTCTATGCACCACTCAACTCCCAAAGTTCTTTCTATAGGCAGTGTGTCTTCATTCTTACTAAAATCCAAACTTTTAATTCCATCTGCTCTCTCATGAGGAGAAATTGCAGCTAATACATCTTTGTTGTTTGACAAGAACTTATGAAGGTTAAAACCTCCCTTGTAACATAATTCTTTGCTCTGCTGAATAAGAGTGACAGCTTCCTCCATTGTAGCTAATGACTTCAAACCATCATCAACATAAAAGTTGTTTCTTACAAACTTGGCTGCATCAGATCCACACCCGTAGTCATCTGCAGCTTTCTTAAGTGCAAAGTTAGCTACACTTGGAGATGAAGTAGCTCCAAACAGGTGAGCTGTCATCCTGTATTCAGCTATCTCATTATTAAGGTCACCATTTTCCCACCAAAGGAATCTTAACATGTCTCTGTGTTCTGGGTTGACCTTCACTTGATGGTACATTGCTTTTATATCACATACAAGTGCAATCCTTTCTTGCCTAAACCTACACAACACTCCAATAAGTTTGTTGGTAAGGTCTGGGCCTTGTAACAGGTGACTGTTTAATGACTGGTTTCTGTAGTTTGCACTACAGTCAAAGACAACTCTCAACTTCTTTGGCTTTCTCAGATGATAGACTCCATGATGTGGAATGTACCAGACCTTACCATCATTCCTAACTAAATCCTTTGTCGGTACAACCTCTGCATAACCCTTTGTAATCATATCATCCATGAACACTTTGTAATCACCTTTGTGTTGATCATCCTTCTCAAGTTTAGCTCTTAACTTCTTGAGTCTCTGCTCTGCTAATAGTTTGTTATTTGGAAGCTTGACATTATCATCTTTAAGAGGAAGGGGCAACTCATAATGGCCATCCTTCAGCTGATGTACTCCTTCTTTCATCTTACTCATAAACCTTTTATCTTCATATGATAATGGAGTGTCAGCTGACTTTCTATCACTGAAGTCAAGTTCAAACATATCTCTCACTTGAGAAGGATTAATCATCTCTTTGGGTTTAGTAGGAAACACTAAGAAATTAACCCTCTTTTCTTCATTTATTTGTACTTCTTGTGTCACTGTTCTGTAGACTACCACTGTATCCTCCAATGGACTTGAATGGGGTGAGATTCTACCAACCTAGCTCTGTCCCACGAGCATAGGGATGCTTCTTGCTATCACCTGCTATTTGCTCTTCTGCCATAATGGCTTCTGCACAACCAAGACCAATGAGGAGTCCTATGTCAATGTTTGGATCATATTTCATTAGTTTGTCAGAGATTCCCTTTAAGTGGGGCCAGTCACAAGCAGTCTCGGGCCTTGGTATCTGACTCCGTCCAGCTGAAATGTTTTCTGTTGAATATACTGAAGGGATTGATATTTCCACTTCTTCATTATAACCTCTTACTTTAAGTCCATGAATTTTGATAGAATCAGTGATTTTTTTTCCACTTATTGTGTGGATATTGAGTGACACTGATGGTCTGCTAACTCCCAATTTATTCAGAGTGCTTTCCTTGATGAATGAAACATCAGACTGCTCATCCAGCAGGGCATACACTAAAACTTTATTCTCTTCATTACTAACATGATGTAACCATACAGGAACTATCATGGTGTGCATGTCATGTGTCACTGATTCTGTAACTTTGACCTTATATGCTACTACTGTGGGTTTATCATCTTTAGGCTGAGTTGCTTGTGCTGGCACCTTTTGGCTCTCAGTTCTTGTCATGTCATCATTGTGAAGAGCTGTGGGATGGTATCTCTGACATACTTTTACAGACTTTCCTTCTTCTACAATCCTTTCCTTTGTGACCCATTTTAAGACACCCTGTACATAACCATTTTTCTTTAGCAAATTTGTACCTAGTATTACCATCAAGTTTGGCAAATTCCTTGCAATCATCTAAACCATGATCCTTTGTATAGTAGTGACAGAATTGTCCTTTCCTTTCCTGGTCCTTGGGATACTGTTTGTTGGCTTGTACATTTACTTTACTTTGGAATGACCACATTGGTTTTTCCTCAATTGTTTTAGCCATGAAAGTTCTACTCCCTCTATTCTTTGTCATGATGTTTGATTCCCTTGGTTTCCAATTGGTTGCCCTTGTGTGAGTTTTGATCCAGTCATTTACTTCCCTACTTACTGAATTCCAGGAAACAAATGGATTGCTTGCTCCTTTTACTTCTTTCTGGACAAATTCACATAACATTTCAAAGGGTGGGTGGTGCTCTTCATTGCTACTAGGAGTGTTGTTATTACTGTTAGTATCAAGATATATCATTACTTGCTTTCTCCAGTCATGAACAATATGTTCAGGGAGTTTTGCTAGCACCTTTCTCTGCTCTCTCGTGTCATTCAGAAATGACAAATAAGAAGTGTGTTTCATTGCAGCTAAACAGCACTTCAAAAAATCTGAGAATGCTGTTAATGCAGGACCATTATGTGGAGAGATTGGTAGCCAATTCATTAACTTTTTTGTGTAAGCATCAGCTATGATGCTTTTGTTTCCAAATATATCACTAAGAATTTTCTTTACTTACACATAGTCAGCATTAGAGTTAAAGTGCATTAACATTTTAATGGCATCCTTTGCCTCACCAGTTGTATACCTGTCTAAGTAGGCAAGTCTCTCTTTACCAATAGAAGTTTTAGACTCTACATAAGTTTCAAAGTTTTTCAACCAACTTGGAAATTCCATGGATTCTCCATCAAAGGTGTTAGGTTCTATTGGAGGGAGGCTCCACTTGGGATCAGGTATATTGATTGCAAAGGTTCCCCCAGAATGGGAAAAGGATTGATGATTCTGTCTCACATTATTAGGCATGTTGACATTATGAGTGTGTCTACGAGAGCTTGGTACAAGACTTTGAGCTGTAGGGTTGAGATTTATTACCTGAGATTCACTAAATATTTGTCCATGTACTTCATTTGTCATCAATTCATTATCTCTGTTGCAAGGAGAAGGTTCCTGTGGGTCATGGAATGTAACATATTTGTGAGGCATGGCATTGTCACTTTGTTGATTTGCAATTGCTTGTGCTTTCATTTCATTTTGTGACTCTATGTATTGTTGAAGATAACTTTGCTTCTCTACACTTTCATCATTACCTGGAAGCATTTTTACTTCTTCAACTAAGCTAAGAGCATTAAGTTCTTCACTAGCAACTGCTAAATCTCTCTCTTTCTTTTTCTTTGAGAACATTGCCTGGTCTCTTGCTAACCTAACTTCTGCCTCTGCTAAACTATCATGATATTCCATTTCCTTTCTAAGTCTGGCTACCTTTGCTGCTGCTTCTTGCTTTCTTTGTGCTGATGAACGTGATGAAGTAGATGAGACTCTAGAATGCCTAGACCGTTTGCTAGAACAAATTGATCCTTTGTCATTCTTTAACTCTTTTCTTTTACATTGTATACTTTCTAATATTTCATGGTGAACTCGTTGATTGTGTTCCAGCTCTTCATTTAGCTCCTCTGACTTTTCTGGCTCTAGTTCCACCAGTTTTGTGTATTCCACATAATACTGATGAAATGCCTCTATTACTTCACTTGACATGGGCTCTAATTCAAAGGGGCTAATTACAATTTTTAATCCTTTCTTAATTTTGCTCGTAACACTGGTCCATTTATGCTTACAGGACTCTGCTCTTCCTTTGGTTACACTGACTTGATATTCTCTTCCTTTGTTGGTCAGCACTTGCTTCCTGACACTAACTTCTTCAATACAAGTTTGATCCTTGTCCACTTGTTCACTCTCACCTTCCCTAAGGCCATCTACGGCATTAATTTCCCCAGTATCAGACATATCTAACAACTTAATTGTGTCAATACTGAGACACTGAAAGAGCAATTAAAATTACCACTCTTAATACTAACTAATTGTGGGTAATTTTCACTTAGGCTACTCAATTCAGTGCGCATACATACTATTATACTTTCTTGCCTGTGACCATGGGTTCTACAAAATGGTGGCGAGGCACAGTGGGTAGAAGGGAGTGGTTGTCGTCAAGGGTAGAGCTGACCCCAGGGCCTCAGAGATCAACCTATAGGCTTATGTCAGCGTCCCCTCGTCCTGTGACTCACTCTTGCTACAGTTTCACATGGAGCCAACTTCTTGCTTGTAGGTCGAGTTCTTACTGTAGCCGCACCGGTTGGCCATCAATTGGCTCTCAGGTGATCTGTTTTACTGATCACACCCCATCATCGTAGGGTCGAGGAAAGGCAGTTCTCCCTGACACATTTATTGATGAGATAGGCATGACCGTAAGAACTGCGAACAAGTTCTCGGTCTCAATTTCTTACAAAATAACATTATACACTGATATTAAACACTTTCAACATATTATAATATTCATTAACAATACATGCGATTAACTTGGCACTATGACAATCAGTTTCTACTACAAAATTAAAGTATTTACCTCGGTCACCATCCTGCTCGTCTTTGTCTGAGCACGACTTGGCCATGAGTGATGCCCACAGGTGACCAGCGGGTTAATCCCCACACTACCAACAAGTGAGCATCAGCTTCCGTGCTTAATATAGCATTAAATACTGATACTTACACATATTACACGTTTTCATGCAAATAGAAAACTATTGAACATTTCACTTATAAAAGCCGAGGAATAATGTTGTGAGGTACATACGCTTTACATACAGTAACAGTGATCATGTGTTGATGGAATTTAAATTGAAGAATGAAAATGTAATCATTGATGAAAATTATAAGGGGAAAAGATTTGAATATAGTAAAGCTGATTTTGAAAAATTAAGAAAATACTTTGTTTCCGTGGACTGGAAAAACTTTGAAGGCACAAAAGATGTTTGGGAAAAATGGGATGAATTTATAATTCTAGGTACAAATTTCTGCTGTGCAGAAATTAGTACCTAGAAGAGTAAGATGTAGAAAGGGTAAAGAATGGTTCAATACAAAATGCGAAAAGGCTAGAAATTGTAAGCTAAATGCTTGGAATAGATGAAATAGGAGGAAAACTGAGAGTAGATGGGAGGAATGTATTGATGCTAGAAATAAGTACGTTGAGATAATAAGAATGGAGAGAAAGAGATGAAAGAGTTCAGCCTCTCTCTCACCGCAGCAATGTTGCATATCTAGCTGTCTTCTATCGCTATTTTCATGCTAACTGCTCTTCTGATCTTGCTAACTGCATGCCTCCCCTCCTTCCATGGCCTCGCTGCACAAGACTTTCTTCTTTCTCTCACCCCTATTCTGTCCACCTCTCTAACACAAGAGTTAACCAGTATTCTCAATCATTCATCCCTTTCTCTGGTAAACTCTGGAACCCCCTGCCTGCTTCTGTATTTCCACTTCCTATGACTTGAATTCCTTCAAGAGGGAGGTTTCAAGACACTTATTCATCAATTTTTGACCACTGCTTTGACCCTTTTATGGGACTGGCATTTCAGTGGGCATTTTTTTTATTAGATTTTTGTTGCCCTTGGCCAGTGTCCTTCCTACATAAAAAAAAAAAAAAAAAGGTGTATAAATGAGCCCAAACTGTTCTTTAGACATAATAATAGGAAGATGAAGAAGAAAGGTGTATCAAGATTGAAACTTGAAGGAAAAAATGAGGACAAGGACATGGCAGAGGTTATGAACAATAGTTTCAGATTGGTATTTACTGTGGAAGGGGAGTTTGATGCTGGAAGGGATAAGTTAGTGAGGAATATACTAAGTACAGTCCCAGTCAGTTATGAGGAAATATTTAAGATGATGAGCAACTGGTCCAGATGGAGTATCAAACTGGATATTGAAGAAATGTAGAGAACAACTGGCTGATAAAATTCACAGTCTAGTGGTGACATCACTATCACAGGGAAGAGTCCCAAAAGATTGGAAAAGAGCAGATTACACCAATATTCAAAGGAGGAAATAAGGAAAACCCACTAAATTATAGACCAGTGTCCTTGACTAGTGCTGTAGGAAAACTATGTGAAAGAACAATAAAGGAAAGAGATAAAGTTTTAAAGAGATAAAGTTTTGGTAAATTGTCAATTTGGATTTAGGAGGGGAAGATCATCCTTTTATTTAAAAATAATTGATATTGAACAGGAGAGAGATGGTGAATGGTGTCTACTTAAAGTAGACTTGAAGAAAGCATTTGACAAAGTACCACACCGAAGATTGCTATGGAAGGTGAAAAATTATAGAAAAATTGGAAGACTGCTGGAGTGGATAGAGGATTATCTGGATGATAGAAAGATGAGAACCGTAATACAAGACCAGAATTCATCTTGGCTGAAAGTAACTAGGGGTGTCCCACAGGGGTCAGTGTTGGGATCAATAATGTTTGTAATATATGTGAATGACATAAATGAAGAAATACAGTTATATGAACTTATTTGCAGATGATGCTAAACTGATGAGAAGAGTAGAAAATGTAAATCACTGTATGGTATTGCAAGATTATTTAAATATGATAAATAGATGTTGTAAATCTTGGCAAATGGAATTCAGTTTAAGTAAATGTAAAGTAATGGAGTTTGGTAAGAGTAAAAAAAGAATACAACATCATTATGAGATGGTTGGTGTGAAGTTACAGAAATCAAAAGAGGAAGTGGATTTGGGAGTAACAGTTACTAAAAATTTGACTCTGGACAGACACATTGATAAAATCACTGGAGAGATGATGAATTTGTTAAAAAGAATAAGAATGGTATTCTCATATTTATATGAAGGAATGATAAAAAGTTGGTGATTTCCATGACAAGACCAAAATTTGAATATGTGCCAGTGGTGTGGTCTCCTCATATAAAGAGGAATACTATAAAATTAGAAAGAGTACAAAGAGCAGTCACTAAGATGGTTCTGGAGTTAAGTTGACCTATGGTGAGAGATTCAGAATGTTGGAAATTCCTACTCCTGAAAACAGGAGAGAGAGAGGGGGGATTTAATAAACAGCTATAGAATGGCATGGAAAATGAAGACAAAGAATGTTTTATGAATTTAGACACACAGAGTACAAGAGGACACAATAAAAAGTTGAAGAAAGTTAACTGTAGAAGAGACATCAAAAAGTATTGTTTTCCTCGCTGATGTGCAAACAAATGGAATGAACTCAGTGAAGACATTGTTAATGCCATAACTGTCCATGCTTCTAAGACCAAACTGGATAGATATAGAGATGGGATACTATGAGATTAATCCCCTCCCGTAAGCCACAACTAGGTAAATACACACACTCAAAAAAAAAAAAAAAAAAAAAAAAAAAAAAATATATATATATATATATATATATATATATATATATATATATATATATATATATATATATATATATATATATATATATATATGCTGCTTAAGACCAAGACTAAGGTTTAGTTCATATATATATATATATATATATATATATATATATATATATATATATATATATATATATATATATATATATATATATATATATATATATATATATATATATATATATATATATATATATATATATATATATGCTGCTTAAGGCCAAGACTAAGGTTTAGTTCATATATATATATATATATATATATATATATATATATATATATATATATATATATATATATATATATATATATATATATATATATATATATATATATATACGAGTATATATATATATATATATGAACTAAACCTTAGTCTTGGTCTTAAGCAGCAATCACACAAGAATGTATTTCTGTTGACCGTCTCTTGATCTTCTGACATAGGATGCTTGCATTGACTTGGCCTTGCTCCCAGAAATGGCTTTCTACTGTCCAGTACCATCATCCTTTGACTTAGCAACTATAGTGGACTTTTGGTTTATAAGCAATGGAGTGTTCTTCAGGGATGGTGGTGCAATATGGTGTGAATTCAACTTGTGAAACGGGTGAAAGGTTAGGATAAGCTTGGTTAGGTTAGGGTAACATATTTTGCAGCTTATAAGATGCACTTTTTCCTTAAAACATACATTGAAAAATACCCATGCATCTTTTAAGATGAATGTTGGAAGTTAGCTTAGCTATTTGATTCAACCTCTTATATGATACAACCTCAGTGTACTTACCTGTTACAAGTATTTCAAATATTATAAGACATTCAAATCAAGTAATACTGTTAAAGTGTTTTTAGGAAAAAATGTATATTAGAGTATTAAGGTATAATATCTTATTACTGGTAACATATTCAAGGTATTTCATTGTATTGATAAATTACCACCTCAGCTGTTTAGTGCTCAGTGACTCACCTCAGATGATTTGGTAATTTCGGAGTCATGTTATACCACCAGTGTGAGCTAAAATCATGAAACAGACACCCTGCATAGTCTGCTAATGTCCAAGTCATTAAGTGTTTTTGCTCAACAAGGAGCAGAGACAAAATAACAATATATCAACTCCTGCTCCACATCTCTTATTTACATCAATAATAATAACAATAATCTAACATACTAATGTTAAATTAATATTTCAATATCAATTTGATTAGTAATCACTTAAATGTTTGAGTGAATTCTAACAAATAATGAAAACTGAAGATAGTTACTATATCAGGCAAGTTTCTTTCTTTTTCCCAGACTTAATAAAATCAAGATGTCTTCTAAGATGTAGTGCTTTATAAGCCATAAAATATGGTACAGTGTTCCCCTGTGAAAATCCACGAATATGGGAAACCACTCCTACAAGGATTAGAAATACAATGGAACCTTGGTTATCGAACATCTCCCTTTGAGAACAACTCGGTTAAAAAAAAAAAAAAAAAAAAAAGCTTGTAATTGCTTCGGTTGCTGTACCATAATTTGTTTTCAAAGTTACTTGATTTCAGTTACTACAAGATGTGGCAAAAGCTGCCATTTATTACTAATTTATAGTTTCTCTAAATATTTCCTTAATTTTCATATATTTGGAGGAGAGACACAGAGGCTAAGACAATAATTTGTTTTCAAAGTTACTTGATTTCAGTTACTACAAGATGTTGCAAAAGCTGCCATTTATTACTAATTTATAGTTTCCCTAAATATTTCCTTAATTTTTATATATTTGGAGGAGAGACACAGAGGCTAAGACAAAAATTCAATCTTTGAAATAAGCTAAATGTGATCCCGTTGAAGAACCTCGATGTAATTGAACAAGGTTCGTCACTCGGGTAATCCTGAGCCTCCTGTGGCTCTCTATGACCCACAACACCATCACTACTGCACAACTGTATTTTCTGAGTAGCTTTTCCCAGCAGCAAGATGTCTGAGTGTTATGATCACCTTCATTTTGGCAGTGAGTGGGTTGCATTTCTGTGTCGGTCTGTAGGGCTTCTCTCACTTGATGGGTGATAAAGAGAATGCTTGTATGGTCTTAACAATGTCTTTTGATAAGTTTTGTGTCTCTAAGTTCATTAAGTATATCCTTTAAGAAAAAAAAAAAAATCTAAGATGGAGATATTGTGGAGCGGCCATCATAGCAGTGGGAGCGTCAGCATTTCCCACTAAGACATGGTGGATGGGTGTCTGAGAATAGATTAATCTGTTTTATATCGATTCCTGTGGGGAAATAGTTGTTTTTCGAACAGCATTCAGGAGTGAATTATGTTAGAAAATCCACTGCACTTGTACTTAGTTTACACCCACCATAAAATATGCATCTCACACTTTTAAGCACACTTAAAATTCACTAACACACTAAGAAACAATTATTATATGTATTGTACATAATACTAAAAAAAAAAAAAAAAACAAATGAAAGGGGACTAAACATGCAAATAAACCCTCGACAAAATGAACCTGTCTACCAAATTTGGGTATAATTACTTTGAGGCTTTCAAATACTCATTTTATTTTATGAACTAATTGTTTGCAAATTATGGCATACAGTATTTCAAAATTATCAAGCATTTGCTTTATTTTATGAACATTCTAGGTCTTAAAATGTGGAATAGTTGGCTCAAACGCACTCGAAGGTAGAACGGTTTTTCTCCGAAGGTGGGGGTCAGTGGCTAGCCTTACCCTCTACAGCGATGCCAGACATGGCTAACTCCTGATTGGCTGCTTCCTGCCTCCACCCCTCTCTGCCCACTCTCTTTTTCTCGCTTTGTTAGCTTATTTGAGAGAGAGAGAGAGAGAGAGAGAGAGAGAGAGAGAGAGAGAGAGAGAGAGAGAGAGAGAATGTTGCATCAGTGTGTAAGTGTTAAAAAACATTTGTTTTCTTGGTCAAAAATGAACAATATGTTGTGTTCAGGACTGCTGAATAAGGAATACCAGTGAAGTACCAATATTGTTTTGATGGGCTGAAAGACTGAGCCTGTGGTGACATCTGGCAACTCAGAAAACTCCTTATTAGTTAGGTTAAGAAAAAATCCACGAATATGTGAAATCGCTTATGCTGAACGATCAATAGGCATGAGAACACTGTACGCCCCGCTGAGTTTAGTTGAGGCTAAGTCCCACAGGGTTAAATTTTGGACTAGATATGCCTTATTTCTTTTCTTTTTGTCTTGGATTTTTGGCTTAGGTGAAATGAATATTGAAGAAATCAATATCCTGTTCTAAGTTCTTAAAATCTGAAGAAGTTACTTCCTGCAAGTCTGGCGGGTTCCTCAACATTTCAATGAGGATATCTTAGCATCTCTCCATCTTTTTTTCTTCCCTTAGGATTGGCTTGAGAAATACATGCAAAACAACAATCAAAACTATGCTTGTGCCTGCCCAGCTGGTTCTTCTGTGTATATAAACAATTTTAACTAACAATTTATTCGCCAAGCCTTCATGCATAGGTAATAAATATATATTTTATAGGTATTTTTATGATTTGAGGTGTTATATGTATCACCATGAAACTGCAAGATGAGAATATAAATCCAGAGCCATTTTGGATCTTACTGATCTGGGCAGAAAGCTAGCATCTGAGAGTAAAACAGTAAGGGATGCTAGCATCTCACTTTAAAGGAAAATCAATGGTACAAGTGCTAGTGTGGTAGCTATTTTAATATCATGAATCAGTTTGCAAACAATGAATAGTTACCATACAATGATGTGATTGTTTCAATAATGAAATACATGAACATGTACAACAATAGATATCTTGAGTTTTATAAGACTCAAGAACTTCTTTGCTTCTGTTTTTGCTTTAAATGTGCAATATTGAGCTCAAAAATTTAGGAGCAAATCTTGGATACTGGTGTATATTTGATGCCAGGGAATAAGGCAAGTCAAACCCTATGGCCACGTGATGAGTCTCCTATCGGACTTCAATGTCTTGCAACCTTCCACTGGATTCTTCTGAAAAGAGAAAAGCTTGCTTGAGGTTTTGAAAATACCAGAACATTATGTTTATGAAAATGAAGGGGTAAGCACAGGTAGAACATACTGGACCTGAATTTACTGTATTTGTAAATGCAAGTCATGTGATACTGCTAAGTATCAGTATTGTAACCAATGAGGTTCCATTAGGGTCTTGTCACTATGCTGAGCCAATGACTTACTGGGTAGGATAGCCAAGCTTATCCCCATCTGTGGAAGCAATGGTGGTGGAATGCTACTATTATCAACACTCTTTTTTATCTGTTTTGAATTTATTTTCAGTTTTTACACTATCAATTGTAATCATGATTAAGTCCTTCAAAGAAGAGCACTGCACTAGTCCTGCAAGCTGCCAGTGGTCCCCTTTAGGGCAAGGCCATGGGCTGAGTGACTTAAATTTATATAAACTGCATGAATGTAGCTGGAAAGAAGGAACATGAGGTTTATGAGAAAATTAGACATAGGAACACATCATACACTACCCTTCTGGACATAGTAGGAACACACAATACACTACCTTTCCGAGTTTTACACTATCCAAGATTCACGATCCTCGTGTTTCACGCTTAGTCCTAAATTCTTACCATCCCAAATTTTGCACATTATCACCCTGAGTTTCATGCTGTTTTGACAAATAGCAGTCATATTTACCTACCATCAGTATCACACATATACGTATAGAGTAAACCTTGCCTACCCTGCCTAAGTTGGAGCTGTATATATCCCTCCACTCTCTCTCTCTCTCTCTCTCTCTCTCTCTCTCTCTCTCTCTCTCTCTCTCTCTCTCTCTCTCTCTCTCTCTCTCATATAAGAACAAGAATATATGAGTTGGAAAAACTTGAATAGAGGTTAACTCACCTCATGGTATGTGAGGGGGAGAAGTAGTAAAGGAAGAAGCCAAATGGTGAGAAATTTAAAGCTGTACCAGAGTTTGATGAGAAAATGACAGAATGGTTTAGGAGGTTTGAGAAGGTGGCAGGAGCGTTGAGCTGGCCTTGTCGCTAATATGTTGAAAGATGAGGTGTTAGAAGTTTAAGACAGGATGTCAGTAGATGATTTGGAGAATTATGATGAGTTTAAGGCTGATATTCTTTGAGCCTATGAGCTGCAGTCTGAGGTCTACAGGTTACAATTCTGAGGTGGTAAGAAAAGACCTGATGACTCTTACCTCGAGTGTGCTCACTATCTTAAAAAGATTTTTGAAAAACTGACTGGTAGTGAACAAGCCACATCCAATCAAGAATTGAAGGAGCTAATGGTGATGGAGGAGTCTGTTAATGTGGCTGAGAAGGAACTTGTACTGCTATTCTAGGAAAAGACGTTTAAAAGCCTAAAGGAGGCAGCTGCATGGACCATGCATTAGTCCACAGACCTGCATCTCGTTGGATAAGTGGGGTGTCTGGCACAGCCAGACAGTTTGTCTGGAGGCACAGCTGGTACCAGTCTGGTGGGAAGTCTACACTACGGTAGTGGCAGTGGTAAAGTGTCTGGTAGGATAAGTCCTGTTGGTAATGAGTTTCCACCAAGCACCTGAAGCATGATGCATAGCAATCCCAGATATAGCATGCAACCTATGTGTCATTATTGTCATTAAGTTCAACTGTCCTAAGCTTGTGACTGCTGCAGATTCTAAGTCCCCCCAGAAAGTGGTGGCCTTGATTGTATCTCATGGGTGAGATCAGGAGAGTAATGAGGTTCAGCCAATGTTTGGTTAAGAGAGGAGAGAGACAGGAAGTACTGCCCCATTGTCTGTTATTGATACCTCACCATCCTCCATGAGGTCTCGTTTGGACTGATGCTATCTATTTTTGTGTTAAGGCACTGTTAAGTACCCCATTACTGTGTTGTGCGATATGGCAGCACAGCAGTTGCTGTGTAGAAATGTGACTGGGAAGTGAGTTGCCTCAGATGAGGTTTCAGTGCCTGCTAGTGACCAAAGAGGTGTGGTTGGCATTAGTGGGAGGCCTGTCAGTGTTAGGTGTTGATTTCCTTTTAGGAAATAACCTGGAAAGTGGATGAGTATAGGTGACTTCTCCATTCACAGGCAAAGTCCTAGAGAAGGCTGTGGCAGAGAAGTATGACTGGGGTAAAGTTGTTACTTGCCCTAAGGTGAGGCGAGCAGCCCATAGCTGGGTGCCTGGGTTCTCCTGGGGTCAACTGCAGGCAAGCAGGGCCACCCCTAGAAGAGTGCAGACTTGGTGTTGATGCTGCACTAGGGACAGAGTGCCCAGAGGCCTATCTCGCTGCTGGTAAGGGTTTGGACAAGTCAAAGTTAGGAGTGAGTAATAAGGTCCTGAATAACCAGCAGAGAGAAGAAGACAGAGGTTTGATACTCAGATTTGTTGTGTCATCCGCAGTCAAGAAGGCATGAATGCAGATAGCACGTGGAGGCCCAGTGTTTGGCTGATTTGGACTTGGATTGACTTGGGAGTGGTTGTGGTGGTTTTGGTGGCCACGTTTGTTCATTGTTGCCATGCTGGTCAGATGGGCAAGCCTGATTACTTCTTGTCTGGAGCCCCTCACCCCCTGTATTATGACCAGTGTTGTTTTCACTGGCATGGGGATGATGGAAGATGTTGTTACCCCGATTTCTCCTTCCTGTGGAAGTTGTGAGTGTTGTGGCTGACATCAGCATCATGGTACAACATAAAGTGGCAGTGTTGAGTGAAGCTGCCAGTAGTGCGCTGTTGCTTGCCTCTTGGGAGCATAGCTGGGTATGATGACTAAAAAAAAAAAAATCAAAATAACTGCTAAATCGATAACAACCTTATCGGCGATAACCAGTAATCGATAACTGGTGATAAATTTATTGCTCAATAGCTAATAAATCGATAAATCCAAATCTTTAAGAAAACTTAGAAAAATCTTAGAAAAATTCAGATTCAATGTTTATCCTTCTCTTAACTAAAGAGAAGTACCGTTTTAAGTAAAATAACTACATTTCATTTTGAAAATTTAAAACTTCAAATTATTCATATTCCAAAAGCCATAAAGCAGGAAATATAATTATTGGATAACTGATAACCCGATACTGTTATAGCAATAAATTATTGCAATAATTTCTTGTGATAACGCCCATCTATGCTCAGGAGGCACCCACAGTCTTGCTGGGAGCTTCATGTGGCCTAGTCATTGTTAAGTGTCAGGTGCTGGGCTTGTGTAGTATAGTGTGTGATGATGGGTGCTGTCCTCGAGAGGACAAGGAATTGGGTCTGATGAAAGTTGATTGCATATGGGAGCAGTTGCTGGGACCAATGGAGTTGACCAAGTTACACTTTGGCCAGGCTTGGTTTTGAGAAGGCCAAGTGCGGGAGTTTCACTGCGTGTGCAGTGAAACTGCACACAGTTTAATAATAATAATAATAATAATAATAATAATAATAATAATAATAATATTATTATTATTATTATTATTATTATTATTATTATTATTATTATTATTATTATTACAGTGAAACCTCAGT
This sequence comes from Scylla paramamosain, assembly GCF_035594125.1. Classification (NCBI taxonomy): domain Eukaryota; kingdom Metazoa; phylum Arthropoda; class Malacostraca; order Decapoda; family Portunidae; genus Scylla; species Scylla paramamosain. The sequence goes on along the minus strand of NC_087158.1, from coordinate 9,035,001 downwards.
TACCGAATGCCTCCCTTTTAGAACAAATCGGTTTTTGAACAAAGTTACTTGATTTTAAAATATGAAAAGACCGCAAAAGCTGCCATTTACTTACTAATTTATAGTTTCTATAAATATATGCTTCATTTTTATATATTTGGAGGAGAAACATAGTGAGTGTGTAAGACAGTAATTCAATCTTTGAAATAAGGTAAATGTGATCCCGTTGAAAACCCTCTGTGTAAACAAACAGTTTTAGGTGCTCAGGAGCCACCTGTGGCTCTTTCGATGACCCCCAATGCCATCACCACTGCACAACTGCAATTTTAGCTTTTCCCAGCAATAGTGTTATGATCACCTTCGTTTTGGCAGTAAGTGGGTTTCTCCTTTCTGTATTCTTTTGTAAGGCTTTCCTCACTTGATCAATGAGAAAGAGAATACCTGCACGGTCTAAACTGTATCTTCTGATGAGTTCTGTGTCACAAGTTTATACAATAATTTTTTTCTGAATAAATAATATGTGAGCTGGAGATGTGAAGCAGCCATCTTGGCTGTGGGAGTACCTGTCATGCTAAGACAGGGTAGACTGGTGTCTGGGAATGGATTAATGCATTTTACAATGATTCCTATGGGGAAAATAGTTTCAGTTTTCGAACATTTCAGATTTCAAATGGCATTCAGGAATTAATTAAGTTCTAGAACTGCTGCTGAGAAAGAATAAATAACTGGAGAGAGAGAGAGAGAGAGAGAGAGAGAGAGAGAGAGAGAGAGAGAGAGAGAGAGAGAGAGAGAGAGAGAGAGAGAGAGAGAGAGAGAGAGAGAGAAGCAGGGGGAGGGGTGATACAAGGCCACTGTGCCTGGCATGAAAAAAAAGGGTAGGGGTACAGGCAAGTGAGAACTAAGAATCCCTTGATTGGTGAGGGTGCAAAGAAGTGTAGTGTGGAGGTCTCACAATCTCTCTTTCTCTCTCTCTGGATAACAAGATGCATACATAATGGTAGTGATAATAATACTGTTGCAACGGGGTGATGACATTGGTAGCACTATGTCGCGAGTAGCAAAGATGGGCGTTGGCAGCGCTGAATTCAGTAAGGAGTGAGCTGGTATTTGGGTTGAGACTGGAGATGGGAAACTCTGTGATTGGCCCAAAGAGCAGCAGTGTGCCAGCCAATCACGAAGGGGCCAACATTATGTAAGGGGGCTGTGGCAGATCATAAGAGAGAGAGAGAGAGAGAGAGAGAGAGAGAGAGAGAGAGAGAGAGAGAGAGAGAGAGAGAGAGAGAGAGAGAGAGAGAGAGAGAGAGAGAGAGAGAGAGAGAGAGAGAGAGAAAGACGCCAGACCATGAGAAGAAATGCCCGTCCCTTGTTACTTGCAACGACATGACTGTGCCCTGGGGCATGTTGTGAGGTTAGTGTGACCTGGCAGACTAAGACATAATGGTCCTTGATGCTGTGTACGAGTTGTGATCTTGTGGTGTGCTGTGCATCTATTCTGTGAGGTGAGATGCGCTACCCAGTGACAGAGACGCTTTGCAGAGTGAGGGCTGGTGGTGTGACCCTGACTTACGCTGTAGTGTGGTAGTGTGCCTTGTGCCTCGTGGTACTGCTCTGTGTGGGCAATAAAGACAGAGTGCTAGTGAGCCTGTGTTTTGTTGCCCCTTCCCCCCTCTCAGTAGTCTACTGAGTCCAAACAGGTGCCGCCTCACCCCCCACTAGCCAAACAGGCCCAATCGCTACTACTACTACTAATAAAATAAAAATAAAAATTATAATAATAATAATGATAATAACTATAATTATTATTATTATTATTATTATTATTATTGTTATTATTATAGTTAATTATAAAAATAATATTAATCAATTAATTCATTTGTAAATTATTTTAATATCCTCCACACTATACTTCTTTCCGCCCTCCCCACCCAAGTGATCCTTAGTTCTCACCTGCCCACAGCCCTGCCCATTTCTTTGCACCAGGCATGGTGGCCTTGTGTCACCTCCCCCCTCTCTCTCTCTCTCTCTCTCTCTATTATCATTATAATAATAATAATAATAATAATAATAATAATAATAATAATAATAATAATATTAAAATTATTAATATCATTATCATTACTGATATACACTCTCTCTCTCTCTCTCTCTCTCTCTCTGTTTGAATATTTAAATTGATAGATACACACACACACACACACACACACACACTGCTGTTGGAGGCGGGACAAAACAACTTCTCAGGGTTTTGCGCCAGTGACAGCGAGTTTTAGCATAAAACTATGGCAAAGAAGAGTGTTGGCCCTGGAAAATGACATGGAAAAACTGATAAGAGAGATTCAGAGCTATGGAAGAGACCCAGGTAAGCCAAATTAAAGAACTGAAGGGATTGAGAGCCGAAAACATAGAGATAAGAAATCAGTGCAATGCTCTGGAGATATAAATTAAGGAATGCAGTAAGAAAGTGGAAGTGTCAAAACTGTAGTGCATTTAAGTGAAAGGCAAGATGCATGGAAAAAGCTCCAAGAAGGAGATAAGCTAAAGTTTGAGAGGAAAATAGATAAGTTGGAGAAACAGTGAGCAAGAGATCATACAGGGAGAGACAGTAAACTGAGAAAATAATAGAACAATTAAATGAGGCCAAAATAATGCAAAAGGTGGTAAATGTTATCAAGACACAGTTGACAAAAAGAAATGTATAATTGTCTTTGGGGTTAAGGAAATTAAGGAAATCAACAAAGCAGTAAGAGAGAAAGAGTTGAAAGAGTAAACAAAGTGGTGGGAAAGGTACAAGAGGAGGGAAGATGTCTGGTTGATGAAGTGGAAGAATACCTCAGAGTTGGGAAATTCACTGGTGAAGGGCACAGACCCATAAGAATAAAATTTAAATCACAGAAGGAAGCTGAGGAGGCTCTGGCAGGGGCCTGGAGATTAGCTAAAGATGAGGTACCAAAAAACATATAGCAGAAAAGAGACTTAAATGAAATCATCAGGTGTGTCTTTGTTAGACTCTGGCTTTAGGTCCGTTTGTCAGGTGTGGAGGTAACTCCTGTGACATTGGTTTTGGAAGTAACCCATGTTGGAGGATTGTTTATTCATTGTTCTGCAACTTGTCACTCTCGGTCCCTGCAAGGATTCATTTTCCTCGTTCTCTTGAATGTTTTGATTAACATGTCTTCCATCCAAGAACTCATCACACTCAGCTGAGAGCTGGGCTATGAAGATGATGATTTCAAGAAATTCGTTGCCCAGGAACAAGCTCTGCAGCAAGATGAAAGAGAAAGGGAATGAAGTGAAAGAAGAGCAAAGGAAGAAGCAGAACGAGAGGAGAGAGAAGAATGAGAGAAGGAGAGAGAAGAACGAGAGAAGGAGAGAGAACGAGAGGAGCAAGAAGAACGAGAGAAGGAACGTCAATACTCCTTCGCCCTGGAACAGTTGAAACTAAAAGCTGCAGGTAACACCAGTAACCATTTCTCTCCTGTGGACGATAATGTCTCTCGCCCTTCATTACCTTTATAAAGAGAAGGTGAAGACCTAGCCTCCTATTTTTCTTGCTTTGAATGCATCACATCTTTACTTAACATCAATGATGGTAGTCTGGCTGTACGATTGGCAAGTCTCCTAATGGTTAAGCTGGTGGATGTGTACATTACCTTGTCTAAAAGAGATAACTGCTGACTATTCCCTGCTTAAAGATGTGCTCCAGAAACATTTTCATTGAACTCCAGACCATTACTGTAGTACCTTTAGATCGGCCAGAATTGGTGTTGGTGAAACGTACCAGCAGTTTTCTATGCATCTGGGTCGACTCTTTGACCACTGGCTTGACTCCATTGAATTAGACCGTAGTTACTCTGCACTGAGGCCTTTTGTGATACTCGACCAGTTCTTTACAGCTCTCACACCTGAACTTCACATGTTTCTGAAGGAGAATGGTATAAACTTCCTTACAGACACTGTCAGCAAGGCAGACGTATGGGCCTTGGCTCACAACTCTTACCTGAAGAGTCACTCCACCTCCGAGCACAGCAAGAAACCTAACTTCAGTAGCAAACCAGTGACACCGCGATTATCTCTACCTTCTGTTCGGAAGTCAACAGTAAAGTGTCACAAGTGTGGAGAAGTGGGTCATATTAGGCCGAATTCCCCTAAAAATCCTTATCTTTTTGGACCAAAACAACCTCATGAACTTAAGAATGCCGAGAAAGTTGGGTTTTGCTTTTCTGGGCTGTCAAGCCAGCAATGTTTTACTTCAGGTACCATTAATGGCTCCATAGTCTCAACCAACGTTCGGGACACTGGGTGCACTTGTGTTGTTGTATCTGAAGAAGCCCTGCCTGATGTTGATATATTCAGCTGCAAGAAGATCCCTGTTGTCGACTATCTGGGATGTGTTGACCACTTCCCTTTGGTAAGGTGTTACATACGTTGCCCATATTACGTTGGATGGGTCGATGCCGTTCGAGCCTCTATAAAGCTCTGCAGTGTCTTCATAGGCAACGCTGAAGGAGCACAACCACCAGATGACCTTTCTGTCGTCACATCTTCTGCTGACGAACAAATACAAGCTGTCCAAACGTGTGCTGCTGCTGCTAGGGAGATTCACCCTCTTGCTCTGCCTAACATCAAACCCTTATCCATCACACTGGAAGTTTTCTCACGTTTGCAGGGTTCGTGTGCCTTCCTCTTAGCTGTAAGGAACAAGGCTGCTATCAGAGAGGAGACCACCCGCAGTAGATCATCCTTCAGCTATGAACTTCACAACGGATTGTATCACTGTGTCTGCCACTCTTCACCCTGCAAATAAAGCACCCTCAGTAAGAAAGTCTTGGTTGTTCCAGCAGAATGCCGTCGACAAGTGTTAACTGTCGCTCACGAAAGCCTTTTGGCTGGACACCTCTCCCATTGCAAGACCAGAATGAAGATCGGCGATCAATTTTATTGGCCAGGAATGTGGTCAGACATGAAAATTTTGTAAATCCTGTGATAAATGTCTACAAAGGCAAAGTCAAGCCTGTGCCTATGAAACAACTCCCAGTTGTTTCACCCTTCGCTAGAGTGGCTGTTGACATAGTGGGACCACTCTCTCCTCCAACATCAGAAGGAGACAGGTACCTACTCACATTAATTGATTTCACTAATGGTTTCCCTGAGGCAGCACCCTTGAAGGATGTCACTTCCATTTCTGTAGCTGAAGCTCTGCTGTCAATATTTTCCAGAGTGGGCATCCCTGGAGAAATACTTTCTTCACTACTCCTTTCACTACTCTTACTACTCCTTTCACTACTCCAGCGGCAACGGCAGGGTAGGCATCCCTGAGAAAGCTGTGCTGTGACGAACCCGGTGAGAACAGTATAAGGGCCCCTTTCTGTACTACGTGATTTTAGGGAAGACACTGAGCTTGATGATGTCCAGTGATCTTGCTTTCAGTATGTCACTGATCTCAAGGACGAGCTTGCAGAGTGTGCCAAGATTGCTGTCAAAAATGCTGATATTAGTGCATCAAAGTACAAGACCTATTTCGACCTGAGTTCTCAAGACAGGCACTTTAAGGCTGGAGATGAGGTTTTGGTTCTGCTTCCTGATTCCACCACTAAGTTATTGATGTCCTGGAGTGGACCCTACCTTGTTCTGGAGCATAGGAACAAGGTTAATTATCTCATTGAGGAAAAGGGAAAGCCAAAGTTATATCATGCCAATATTTTAAAAAGGTACCACTGTCGGGCCACGGTTAACCAAACCACCATCTTAAATGAGTTTTCCACCTCAGATGGACTGACAGACTTCCCAAAGTTATACTTTTCAGACACCCAGAAGTTTGTGGAGTATGATGAAGTCATACCTGTAACACCTGATGGTTGTGTAGGTGCTGAGACTATACAACACTCTCCTGAAGTAAGTAGCAACTTGATCTCCTTGCAGAAGTGCAACTTACAGTGTGTCCTCAGTGAATATAAAGATGTTCTCTTGGAGGTTCCCGGAAGCAAACAGTCCATTAAGCATGATATTGAGTTATGTTCAACTGACAGGATTAGAGCTAAATTTTATCCCGTTCACCTACACCTAAAGCCTCTCTTTAAGCAAGAAGTGGAAGACCTCCTTACCCAGGGAATCATCAGACCATCTGTGTCATTCCACTGCTCACCTGTTATCATGGTAAAGAAGTCTTTGGGAAGTTACCACCTTGCTATAGACTTCAGGATGCTTAATTCAGTCACTGAGTTCGACGCTGAACCCACCAACACCATTCACAAATTCTATGGTAGCATCTACTTCTCTCAATTAGATATTACTAAAGCTTACTACCAAGTACCTTTAACTGATAAAGCTATGTCTCTGACAGCCTTCCCTACCCACCTTGGATTAATGGAGTTCACTCGTCTTCCTTTTGGCTTGGTTACAGCTTGTGCCACCTACGTCAGACTAATGTGTATTGTTCTGGCCGGTCTAGATGGGGTCTCCTATTCTGACAACATATTTGTGTACGGTCAGTCCTGGAAGTATCATCTTTAAGCCCTTAAATCTGTATTTCAGAGATTATGTCAGCATGACCTTACAGCTCACCCAGCTAAGTGTTGCTTTGGTTTTGGAAATATCCAGTACTTGGGATTCATTGTAGATGGCAGCACACTATGTCCTCAAGAAAGCAAGATAGCAGTAATTTCAAGAGTACCTCCTCCTTCTAATAAGAAACTCTTACAATCTTTCCTTGGAATGGTTTCATTTTACAGGATGTTCATTCCTAATACTGCCTCTTATACCAGCAGCTTCTCCGATCTCCACCGAAAAGGTGTTCCAGAACCCTTGGTGTGGATGGACCAGGCACAGACCTACTTTGACCATCTCAAGACTGCCCTGCAATCTCATCCTTTTCTCCAGCTATCCTATGTATGGTTTGGGATCAGTTCTACTCCAGCACATAGGTGAATGCCCTCATCCTGTAGCCTACACAAGTCGGAAGCTCCTCGACAGAGAACGCCAATATTCTACCATTGAAAAGGAGTGTCTGGCTATAGTATTCGGAATCAAACACTTTGATTATTACTTACATAGGAGGGAATTTATACTGGAGATCGATCATAAGCCGTTAGTTTACCTGAACCACTTCAAGGGCGGTAATGACAAGTTGTTGCGCTGGGTTCTCTGTCTGCAGGACTACAGGTTCAGGATTGTACATATTTCTGGTAGGGATAATGTTGGTGCTGATTTATTGAGATCTGAAATTTGACTGTTCACTATAGTTTTTTTTGCATTGTTTAGTTTTGGGCTTGTTACATATGACTTAGTATTATCTTGATACCCTTTATTGAGTCTTGTTTAGGGAGGTGTGTTAAGGAATAGATTAATTAATCTCCCTATGTTGGAATCTTGTTATTTTGTTCAGGGTTTCAGGATTATGAACATTGTAACTTTTCGTGGCTTGGGGTTTTGTTTTGGGTCTCACACCCTGCTTCACCATCTTGCCTCAACTCCGGGCTGAGTCGACGGTGTAGGCGCTCTGCGGTGCTGGAGCAGAACACTTGGGGATTTGAGAGCGCCTTCACCTCTCTCCATCTGCCATCCTCCAAAGGCCTCTTCTGCATCCCCTCTGCTATGCTGGTCATTACTGGACCTTAAGCCATGTCTGTAACGCACCTATTGACGCACATTGTGAGACTCCTAGCTGTTGGACTGGACTGGCGCGGCCTGTCTACCACTGCTGTTGGCCCGCCTCTACAGTTGGTCATTGACGCGGCCTGTCTACCATTGCTGTCGGCCTGCCTGTGCGGTTGGCCACTGATGCCGCCTGTCTACTGCTGCTGTTGGCCCACCTCTACCGTTGGCCACTGGCACAGCCTTGTCCTCCATTGCCGCCTGATCTACACTGTAGCCAGTATGGTCTCTGCCCTTCTTGCCCCTTCACTGTCATCTCGTGTTTTGGTACAAGGGTCAGTGTTGGCACCAATAATGTTTGCGGTGCATATAAATGATATGGTGGAGAATTTATCCAGCTATGTGTCTTTCTGCTGATGATGCAAAACTTATGAAGTGAAGGGAACGGAAGATTGTGATGAATTACAAAGAGATATAGAGGTGTGGGAGTGGAGCAACAGATGGCAAATGGAATTTAACTCTGGTAAGTGTAAAAAGATGGAATTTGAAAAAAGTAGCAGATGTAGCTATAAGATGGGGAATGAAACAATAAATAAGACAAGAGAAAAAGATCTGGGAGTGATTTTTTCAGAGAATTTATCACTGGAAAAACATATTAACAAGATAACAGGTGAAACTCTCATCCTACTAAGAAATATAGGAGTTTCCTATACTTATCTGGATGTAGAAATGATGAGGAAAATAATCACCACAATGATACGTCCAAGACTAGAATATGCAGCAGTAATTTTGTCACATGAAAAAAAAGCACATAAGAAAGTTGGAAAGAATACAGAGAGCAGCAACAAAGATGATAACAGAGTTGCAGGATTTGTCATATGAGGTGTGATTAGCTAGAGTGCAACTCCCAACCTTGGAAAAGAGACGAGAGAGAAGTGACTTGACTGCACTGTACAGATTGCTGAGTGGGATGGAAAAACTAGATACAGAACATCTCTTTATAATGAACAAAAGAGAAACAAGAGGACATGGAAGAAAACTAAAAGTAACCACCTGCAAAAGGGACATAAAGAAGTTCAGCTTCTCTCATTGAAGCAGAGGCATGAAATGGACTGGAAGGGGAAATGGTGTGTGCTACAAATATTCATGACTTTATGGAAAAGTTGGATAAAAACAGTTATGGAGATAGGACAGGTATGTATGTCACAACTAGGTAAATACACACACACACACACACACACACACACACACACACACACACACACACACACACACACACACACACACACACACACACACACATCCCCCCCATCTCCGAAAGCTGCTTGATCTCACCTGCTGTTGTCTATTTCCCTCCTTCAAAATCGTATTCCCATGGCCGGGTAATGTTAGCGTGCATATTAGTTATTAGTTGCTACAATACAGTTTCATGATGGAATGTAAAGGAAAAAGGTCAAACAAAGGATACAGTGTACAGGTACAGAAAGCAAAAATCAGGCCAAAGTATAGCAAAGCTGCAGACAAAGGTGGAATAAAATTTTGAAGTATGAAGAAGACAGAGATGTTGAATGAAAACATGATATATATATATATATATATATATATATATATATATATATATATATATATATATATATATATATATATATATATATATATATATATATATATATATATATATATATATATATATATATATATAAGCAGAAAGGAGAAGTACCTTCCTTTCAGGAAGACAGTGATTGTATCTCTGCAAAGGTATAAAATTATAGGAATGAATGTAATGATTATAACATATTTGCTCATCATGCCAAGAAAATTTTTGGGGAAGGACTTGATTGAAAGATTGATGTAAGTGACTAAGGTAGAAGGTTAGTGAAGAACAAGCAGGATTTAAAAGTAGAAAAGGTGGTAAAGATCAAATTTTTGCAATAAAAATAATAACAGAAGTACTTAGGAAACACTTTATACTCCTTATGGTAGAAAATGATCCTGAAGTACACAAGGAGAAGGGATAAATGTAGTAAACAGGAGAGCCTGAATGACTATTTAGCAACAGATGTGAGAGTGAAGGAGGATGTCATGGTTGCCAAGGTAATGAGAAGGATTTCTGATGGCTCAGATCAATATGCTGTAGTAGTTACTCACCAGAAGTACTGTTTCATTTTCCTCATGATCTACCTTTATTTTCTTTGTCCTGGTTTCTTCTTCACACTGTGTTTTCCTCTTCTCTTTTAACATTTTCTGTTTCTTGTTACTTTCTTTGTCTTCAGTAACATCAGAATCATCTTTCTTAATGATGAGGAAATCTAAGCCAGTTGAGGAGGATGTTTTTGTTACACTGCCCAGTTTAATGATTTTTCTTTCAGTGTTGATGCAGGAGGGTGGTGGCTTCAATCTCTCACCCTCATTATTTACAGTAGTTTTTGTTGACAAGTTGGGAAAAATTTTGCCTTTTGACTCTAACACAAGCCTGAAAGAAAAAAAAATAAGTCAAGGTAGAGCACATTATGGGACATGCTGTAAATTAGAATACAATGAAAAAAAAAGTTATATTCTGTAGTTGTCATTAACCTTCAAGTATCATAAGGTATTTTACATACTATAGTTATCCATAACTTAGCAGCAAACCATGTAAGGATAGTTTACTTAAGTGTAACACCCATCCTTTATACTCGTATTATTAATGACTAACCTTTTTCTACAATTACTAGTAGCATCCAGGGGAGAGGAAAGTAAATATGTATTGTAACATGGTTTTTATACTTAAGAGGGTGGATAACACTAGTCCTTCATGAAAATCTCTCACAGGCACCCCACTCACCTTGTTTTGAAAAGTGCATGGTAAAGGCAACTCACCCAGAATGGCCATGGAACTCACTAAAATGAGAATAGTGTGCAATAATAATGCCCAAACCCAGGGAAGGATATTAATTAAGCATTAGAGGTAGTAGTAGAGAACAGTATGGATTCCCAGGTAAATAGCTAGTGCAGATGAGAATCACAGCCAATCCATAACTGTCAAGCAGGTGCAGATTGATACCTACACCCTGCCTCATGAATGATTCATGTTCTTTCTGGTTCTGACACCCATTGCAAGATGTGCTCTCCTGTTATCCAAGGCCCACACTCCAGACACCAAGCCCAGGCAGGAACAGTGAGTTGATGGCCACCATGTGTTGACAACACCACAAAGGGAGCAACTAGCAGAGAGGTGATGCCAAAATTTCTCTAAGTGCTATCATGATGAAGCCAGTTGAAGGAAGAGTAGTGACCACTGTTTTCTCTCATTTCATTTGCAGGCCAGACTCAAGCAAAGATTTTCTTAATTGTACACATTTTTCTGTATTTTCACCTACAAAATAATGTTTGTTTTTGTACACTGTATTGCATTATCGTAGGATTTCATCATATTCATATCCGACACATGTGAATACATAAACGATCTATATTTTTGCATATCGCAATATATTAGGTTCCTTTCTTGCACTCAGCTCACTTACCCACAAATGTCCAATATATATCCAAACAACTTTGTTTTCGAACAAAAAATGTAACTTTTAACTGCTTCGGTTGCTGTACCATAATTCAATTTTTGAACAAAGTTACTTCATTTCAAATACTACAAGAAGTAGCAAAATGACTTTTATTACTAATTTATAGTTTCTATAGATGAGCAATGAGTAGTGACTGACTGTGGGAAAGTGCACCAAACACTCTCCCACTATGCTGCTAGAGGATGAGGGGTACAAAAGAGGGGGATGGGGTGGTGACATATATATGCACATATATCCATCCACCTGCTTGTGTGCTGCACCTCACGCTGGCATATATGTATAAAACACTTCTCTTCTGAAAATTCTAATGATGAAACTATGGGGACCAGAAGGATATTGATTATTTTATTGTCAAAAGGAACTCTTCTAATAAATAATGGGTGAGACTTAAACTGAATGGACAAGGGGAAGTAAGGAAGTTTATGTGGGGAATAGGAGTGACTGCACAGATAAATACTATATTATGAGCTTCAGGCTGGGCAGGCTATGTGTTAGAGACGTGTCCAATTTTCGTCCCCAGCCTCTTTTCTTCTTCTCTCTCTCTCTCTCTCTCTCTCTCTCTCTCTCTCTCTCTCTCTCTCTCTCTCTCTCTCTCTCTCTCTCTCTCTCTCTCATTTCTTCCATTCATTCTTACTTCTTTTCTTCACTTTACATCACCTTATTTTGCTGCACACAACAGTGTACACACAATGGTGGGTGTGGCTGGAATGAGGCAGTGAGCCAGTGGTGCGGTGTGCGAGTCTGATGTGTGGATGGGTAGTGTGGGTCTATAGGAAGTAAGGGGAACACATAAGCAGGTGTGGTTGGTGCTTGAAAAAAAAATAAATAAATAAATAAAAAAAATAAAATAAAAAATACAAAGCTGATAACTGCATAAAAACGAGGTCTGCATTGATCAAGCCCTCATCACAACAGTATGGGAAGAGTCAGTCGATGATGGCTCATGCTACGAATCATGTCACACTGGTGTAGGCTGACCCCGAGTGTTGGATAAATTTCAAGTGAACCTACACCTCCCCACCCCAACACCCATACACTTACACACTCTTCCTCCCTCCAACATTTTTGCTACTCTTAAATGACAAGCTGCTGTCTTAATGTTGCTTTTACACAACACATAAGGCTTTCATTATTATAGGGGACAACAGTGTACCCCCCGAGAAGCCAGGACACTCCAGAAGAAGTAAAATGGAAGAAAAATATGGCTAAAAGATAAAGAATCACGAGAGGCTTTGGAAACATTGGAAGATTTTATTTCTTTATATTCTATTATCCTCTATAGCAGAATATTTTCATAACTTTTATTAGTTCTTTTGTTTTAGTTTCTTTAGTTATTTTTTTTAAGCTAGTATCATTCTCTTCATTTGTGTTCATTTTAGGAAGTACTTGTATGTAGCTCACATTTTTGTTTCATAAAATTGATAAGTTCATCCCAAAAAAGACTTTTAGTGGTTGTGGTACCCCTCTTAGTACATAGAAAATAAAACATCTTGACAATAAAGGAAATAAAGTGTGAGCGCTGGATGCAATTTTAATGTAGCTGTGATATTAACAAAGTCGTATTGAAGAAAAAAGTCACCTATTTATTTTGTGTTATGTAATTTAATTGTAACTTCATAATGTAATTCAACTAAGTAGTTGTAAAGGACAAAAATTACTGAATATTCAGTCATTGCTTTCTATCACAGTTCACTGAAGAACTATCGCATTTTGAAACTCGCAAAACTTTGAAATTGTTTTTCTCTTTTTAATTTTCAATGCTCATGTCACTCTGGCTCTAGGTGCCTCATATAAAAGTGATTAAAGACAGAAGAGGATTTATGTCCTCAATGTAATGAACAGGTTAGGACAGCTAGGAAGTTAATGAAAAAAGCTAAAAACAATTAGGAATTAAAGGTAGCTAGCCAAGCAAAGACTGACCGCCAAAGGATTCAACAAAGTAAATAGGGCAAAGAACAGAGAAATAAATTCAGAACGAGCATTTTTAGCAGTTTTCACCCAGGAAAACATGGAGGCAAGCAAATTTAGTGCTAATCTTTGAAAAAAAAAAAAAGATAATTATAGGTCTCTCAGCTATAAAATAATAGAGTCAGTAATCGCAAGGAACGTTAGGGATAATTTTAAACAAGCAAATCTTGATACATCAGTCACAGCATGGTTTGATGAAGGTGAAGCTGCCTCATGAACTTAAGAGTTTTTATAGTAAAGTTTATGAGGCAGCAGATAATGGGGATAGTTATGATATCCTATACCTGGACTTTAGTAAGGCATTTGACAAGGTACTCCCATCAAAGACTCTTGAGAAAGGTTAAGGTGCATGGGATAGATGGGAAGGGGTTAGATTAGATAAGGTCTTGGTTACCCAACAGGCAACAGCGGCTCTAAATCCGAGTGGAGTCAAGTAATCAATGGAGTGCCACAGGGATCAGTTTTAGGCTCATTATTATTTTTATTATTTTTATTTTTTTACTTTATTTTTTTTATATGTAGGAAGGACACTGGACAAGGGCAACAAAAATCCAATAAAAAATATGCCCACTGAAATGCCAGTCCCATAAAAGGGTCAAAGCAGTGGTCAAAAATTGATGAATAAGTGTCTTGAAACCTCCCTCTTGAAGGAATTCAAGTCATAGGAAGGTGGAAATACAGAAGCAGGCAGGGAGTTCCAGAGTTTACTAGAGAAAGGGATGAATGATTGAGAATACTGGTTAACTCTTGCATTAGAGAGGTGGACAGAATAAGGGTGAGAGAAAGAAGAAAGTCTTGTGCAGCGAGGCCGCGGAAGGAGGGAAGGCATGCAGTTAGCAAGATAAGAAGAGCAGTTAGCATGAAAATAGCGGTAGAAGACAGCTAGATATGCAACATTGCGGCGGTGAGAGAGAGGCTGAAGACAGGCAGTTAGAGGAGAGGAGTTGATGAGACGAAAAGCTTTTGATTCCACCCTGTCTAGAAGAGCAGTAAGAGTGGAACCCCCCCCCCAGACATGTGAAGCATACTCCATACATGGACGGATAAGGCCCTTGTACAGAGTTAGCAGCTGGGGGGGTGAGAAAAACTGGCAGAGACATCTCAGAATACCTAACTTCATAGAAGCTGTTTTAGCTAGAGATGAGATGTGAAGTTTCCAGTTCAGATTATAAGTAAAGGACAGACCGAGGATGTTCAGTGTAGAAGAGGGGGACAGTTGAGTGTCATTGAAGAAGAGGGGATAGTTGTCTGGAAGGTTGTGTCGAGTTGATAGATGGAGGAATTGAGTTTTTAAGGCATTGAACAATACCAAGTTTGCTCTGCCCCAATCAGAAATTTTAGAAAGATCAGAAGTCAGGCGTTCTGTGGCTTCCCTGTGTGATATGTTTACCTCCTGAAGGGTTGGACGTCTACGAAAAGACGTGGAAAAGTGCAGGGTGGTATCATCAGCGTAGGAGTGGATAGGACAAGAAGTTTGGTTTAGAAGATCATTAATGAATAATAAGAAGAGAGTGGGTGACAGGACAGAACCCTGAGGAACACCACTGTTAATAGATTTAGGAGAAGAACAGTGACCGTCTACCACAGCAGCAATAGAACGGTCAGAAAGGAAACTTAAGATGAAGTTACAGAGAGAAGGATAGAAACCGTAGGAGGGTAGTTTGGAAATCAAAGCTTTGTGCCAGACTCTATCAAAAGCTTTTGATATGTCCAAGGCAACAGCAAAAGTTTCACCAAAATCTCTAAAAGAGGATGACCAAGACTCAGTAAGGAAAGCCAGAAGATCACCAGTAGAGCGGCCTTGACGGAACCCATACTGGCAATCAGATAGAAGGTTGTGAAGTGATAGATGTTTAAGAATCTTCCTGTTGAGGATATATTCAAAAACTTTAGATAGGCAGGAAATTAAAGCAATAGGATGGTAGTTTGAGGGATTAGAACGGTCACCCTCTTTAGGAACAGGTTGAATGTAGGCAAACTTCCAGCAAGAAGGAAAGGTAGATGTTGACAGACAGAGCTGAAAGAGTTTGACTAGGCAAGGTGCAAGCACGGAGGCACAGTTTCGGAAAACAATAGGAGGGATCCCATCAGGTCCATAAGCCTTCCGAGGGTTTAGGCCAGCGAGGGCATGGAAAACATCATTGCGAAGAATTTTAATACGTGGCATGAGGTAGTCAGAGGGTGGAGGAGAGGGAGGAACAAGCCCAGAATCGTCCAAGGTAGAGTTTTTAGCAAAGGTTTGAGCAAAGAGTTCAGCTTTAGAAATAGATGTGATAGCAGTGGTTGATAGCATCTGGTTGAAATAGAGGAGGGAAAGAAGAAGAAGCAAAGTTAATGGAGATATTTTTGGCTAGATGCCAGAAATCACGAGAGGAGTTAGATCTTGAAAGGTTTTGACATTTTCTGTTAATGAAGGAGTTTTTGGCTAGTTGGAGAACAGACTTGGCATGGTTCCAGGCAGAAATATAAAGTGCATGAGATTCTGGTGATGGAAGGCTTAAGTACCTTTTGTGGGCCACCTCTCTATCATGTATAGCACGAGAACAAGCTGTGTTAAACCAAGGTTTAGAAGATTTAGGGCGAGAAAAAGAGTGAGGAATGTATGCCTCCATGCCAGACACTATCACCACTGTGATAGTATCTGACCTCTGGATAGTGGAATTAGTAGTGAATTTACGGATGACACAAAGATAGGTAGATTAATTAGGTCAGAATCAGATGCCATTGCCTTGCAGGCAGATTTAGATACAGTAAAATCCCTCTCATCCGGCATTTGAGTATCCGGCAGCTTCAAGTATCCGGCACATTTTTCCCTGAGCCTTAAAATCAATAAAAAATCAATGTGTACTCATAAAATCGATTAAATTATGATTAATTACGAGGACGACACAATCCCTGAGTTCCAAAAACAGTTTAATGTTAAGGATGCGATATTCATGGCTTCACTTGCTTGGCTAGACGTTAAAAGGCAAACACTGATGCGATGTTGGTGCAAATTGTACCCTTTGATGATGTGTGATGATGAGGATGATGAGGAGTTTGAAGGGTTTGTAGGTGGCATGAAAAATTCGGTGGTGAGCGAGCTGAGGGAAATGGGGGAAATGTGCAACTTAAAGTGACAGATAAAGCGTTACAGGAATGGATGGACGTGGACAAAAATCAGGCCGTAACATTCACTCTCACAGACGAGGAACTTATCAACGCTGTAGTAAAAGATCATTTAGAGAAAATTAGTGATGATAGTGATGATGATGATGATGATAATGAGCCTAAAGTAACTTGGGAACAGGCTGTGAAACACATAGCTGGGTTTGTCAGGTTTGCTGAGGAGTGCACATACATGTCAACCCGAGATGTTATGACCCTTCACTGCATTGGGAATGAGTTTTTGCTGCAAAGAAGAAGGAGCTGCAAACAAGGAGACATTAGAAACTATTTTAAAGTAGCTTGTAAGGGAAAAGAAGTGGGGCAAACAAGTACAGAATCTGATGATGTTTATGACCCGGAGGGTGTTGAATGAGAGGTGTGGGGAGCGAAAAAGTGTCACAAACACTCGTACATTTTCATATCTTTATTGTATGCTATACATGTTGGCTAATATTGAATAAAGCAAATAAGTGTATACGTACTTTATTTTTGTAACCCATCAACTTATTTATAAGAGGAAAGTATTAAAGAGAATGTTAGTACAGTAGTATTGTGTGTTGGTGAGTGTGAGGTGGCAGCGCGGGTGGCGACGCGCGGCACGGCAATCAGCTGATCTTTGTTATGGTAAGATGCATGAGTGTAGGGTGGTGATTGTGGACATAATTTCACTTCAATTCAAGTATCCGGCATGCTTCAAGTATCCGGCATGTAGGCGGTCCCGTTGATGCCGGATAAGAGGGATTTTACTATAGAATGAATGAATGAACGGATAGATGGCAAATGCAATTTAATATCAATAAGTGCAAAGTACTTAGCGTAGGTAGAGGAAACCCACACAGTAGGTACACATTAAACAATCAAACTCTGGTAGGTACAGGGTACGAGAAAGATTTAGGAGTTACCATTAGCTCTGAACTCCGTCTAGGGAAACAATGCATAGAAGCCAGAAACAGGGCAAATAGGGTACTAAGATTAATTTTTAGGAGTGTTAAAAGTAAAAGGCCAGAAGTAATATTAAAGTTATACTTGACCCTGGTCAGACCTCATCTAGACTACGCTGTGCAGTTCTGGTCCCCACATTACAGGAAAGATATAGGTCTATTAGAATCAGTACAGAGGAGAATAACTAAAAGGATACAGGGGATGAGGAGTATTCCTTACGAGGCGAGACTGAAGTTGTTAAATCTACATTCTTTAGAAAGACATGGGTTAAGAGGGGACCTGATAGAAGTCTTTAAGTGGTATAAGGGTTATAACAAGGGGGATGTAGGCAAAATTCTTAGGATCAGCAACCAGGGTAGAACAAGAACAAAGGTTCAAGTTTGAAAAATTTAGGTTTAGGAAGGAGATAGGAAGAAATTGGTTCTCAAATAGAGTGGTAGATGAGTGGAACGGACTCAGTAATCATGTTGTTAGTGCTAGGACACTAGAGAGCTTTAAGAGAAGATTAGACAGGTTTATGGATGGGGATAATAGATGGAAATAGGTAGGTATATTTCATACAGGGACTGCCACGTGTAAGCCTGGTTGCTTCTTGCAGCTTCCCTTATTTCTTATGTTCTTATGTTCTTATGTGATTGCTGGACTAAACATGATAAAAAACTGGGAATGGGTAGTGACTCAGACTTTTGTGAGCTGGGCAAAATATTGGTGACTTAGTAGGTAAATAACAAGGAATGGGTAGTGACTCTTGGATTTTTGCAATTTCAGGACTTGTGATTCCCAGACAGTTGCTCCCAGTTTTAGTCGAGGAACTTGAAGGTACAGTGTAAATGTACATAAAGCTTTTCTTTATTTTAAAAAAAGCCAGAGGGGATCAGGAGTGCTTTAAAAGGGGCATGCCACTGTTTTTTTTTTTTTTTTTTTTTTTTTTAGAGGCATACTAATTGTTCATGGATTGTCAACATTCACAGGTATTGCTGTTATCTAACTCCCAAAAAATTGGCAGGTGGCTGTACTTTATGATAGTTGCTGAAGAATTGATAATAATGTTATAGGTGTGATAATGATGTTTACTCTAAAACGTTATCTTAAATACTATTCTTTATTTAAGGAAATTACTTAACCTTAGTATAAGTTAATTAGTCTCTCTCTTCATCTAATAACACAAGCAGACAGCACATGACAAATTTCCCAATTTTCCTCTTGGCAAGAGGAGAGAAGCACAGAGATTCTACAGTACTCCCTTCCTCTTTTTTTTTTTTTTACAGTGGTACTTACCAAGCTCATATTGTAGAATACTATTTGAATTTCTTGTCTGCATGATTTTGTTCTCAAATTTTAATTCTAAAATAAATTTTTTTTTTTTTATTAATAGTGGTACAAGATAATCTCAAAAACCATAATCACTGAAACTTCTGCCTCAATGGTATTTACAGGAAAGAGCTATAAGATTGCATAATTTCCATTCATACTTACATTTTCCAGTCTTCATCCTTTAAGTGGATAGCTTTTCTTTCTCTTATTTTTTTCATCAATTTTCCACGGCGATTGTCTCGGCAGTCACGCTGATATTTTGGACTAACATACTTATAGAAGAGATGAATGATTTTCAGTCTATCTGCTTGCTGTAGAATGGCTGGTTTAATCCCTCTCTGAAAAGAAACTTGTGTTGATTCTAATTATGTCTATAATGACAGTTTTACATGAGCCAATCATATAATAAACATCTGTCTACATATCCTATTCCCCCATATGAGTAGACACAGACACAGAACCTACAAATTGTGCATTTATGTGAATATTTGGAACAAACCTAGAAATAAGCCTCTCCATTCACAAGAGCAATGGACTGATTGCAAGTATTTTATTTTGTTTTCCAGTAAGAAATTTAATCAGCTTTGTAATGTACTTAATTTTTTTTATGATGTGGTCAATTTGACAAACCAAAGTAAATGTGCAGAGAAAAGCCCTTAAAGTTGTAGAAAATAAGCAGATGGCAGCTCACAGGTGGAGTTACTGTGATGTAACTCAGGTCCAGCAACAGCCGCCTAGTAAAGGGTAGAACACAACAGGGAACTTCATGGATTTATGAGTAATGGCACCTTTCACCTTGGGAAACAACAGCAGGGGGAGTATGAGCTCCCACCTGCACAACACCACCATGACCAGAGGGTGATGCTTCAAGGGCCTGGTTGACCACCCCTCCAGGACCAAAGTTTTTATATTTACCCATATGGATACTATAAAAATAAATTGGCTCCAGGGACCAAGGGAGACCTATTGGGATAATGAAGGGAGTGAGCACTGGCCCCTGTGAATGGGATACCTCATCCCCATGGGGGCCTCTCATTTTAAAAAGAGGCCCCTCATGATTTGAAAGTTTGTCCATGACAGAGCTAAGACCTCCCCCCACAATGCATCCCAGCCCAGACATCCAGCCATCCAACACAGGATGCCCTCAAAAGGTAGCCCCTCTGGTGAGCAGCACCACTGACCCATACTGACAGCCTAAATCTGGGAACCATTTAGTCTGGTCCCTCACTGGCAATCTCGCTAGCATGGGTAGCCCTCTCCCCCTAAGAAGGATGGAGCAGGAGCTGAAGCCTCCTCTAGCCTTGCTTGCCAGCTCATGGGGACATGCAAACTCCCCCACCACAACAAGGCAGTTCCCACTAGGTGGGTGGGTGAATGGATGGAAGGAGGGAGAGGAGGAAGAGGAGGTCAAGAAAGGGAGAGGGGGAATGGGAAGGGAAGGATGGAAGGGGGGAGGGGAGAGAGAGAGAGAGAGAGAGAGAGAGAGAGAGAGAGAGAGAGAGAGAGAGAGAGAGAGAGAGAGAGAGAGAGAGAGAGAGAGAGAGAGAGAGAGAGAGAGAGAGAGAGAGAGAGAGAGAGAGAGAGAGAGAGAGAGAGAGAGAGAGAGAGAGAGAGAGAGAGAGAGAGACTTTTAGATGTAATGGTAATACTGCACAACTACAGCACTGCATCACACCAGATGTGAAGACAAAACACACACTCTTTTAGGGGTTTTGGCATCAACTCTTTCTATTATTCATCAATGATCTTCTAAACCAAACTTCTTGTCCTATCCAGTCCTATGATGATGATACCACCCTGCACTTTTCTGCATCTTTTTGTAGAGGTTCAGCCCTTCAGGAAGTAAACAGTTCATGTAGAGAAGCCATAGAATGCCTGACCTCTCATCTAAAATTTCTGGGGAAGAGCAAACTTAGTAATGTTCAATGCCTCAAAAACTCAATTCCTCCATCTCTCAACTTGACACAACCTTCCAGATATCTATCCCCTCTTCTTCAGTGACACTCATTTGCCCCCCACCCTCTCTTCTACACTGAAAAATCTCAGTCTGTCCTTTATTTATGATCTAAACTGGAAATTTCACATCTCATAGAAGTTGCTCAAGCAGCTTCTATGAAGTTAGGCATTCAGTGTCGTCTCTGCCAGTTTTTCTGTCACCCAACCCCATCCCAGTTGCTAACTCTGTACAGGGGCTTTGTCTATCCATGTATGGAGTCTGCTTCATGTGTATGAGGGGGTGGAGGCTTCCACTCACACCATTATTTTATTTTTGTCTTATCACCTCTCTTCTAACTGACTGTCTTCAGCCTCTCTCTCATCACAGCAATGTTGTACCTCTTGCTATCTTCTGCCGCTAACTGCTAACTGCTCTTCTGATATCACTAATTGCAAACCTCCCCTCCTGTGGCCTCATTCCACAAGATTTTCTTCTTTCTCTCATCCCTACTCTGCCCACCTCTATAAGGCAAGAGTTAACCAGCACTCTCAATCATTCAGCCCTTTCTCTGGTAAAGTCTAGAACTCCTATGACTTGAACTCTTTCAAGAGGGATTTTTTTTTTTATTATTCTATCTGATGTCTCTATGGGAACTGGCATTAAGTGGGCTTTTCTTTTTGAAAATTTTTGTTGCCCTTGGCCAGTGGACCTCTTCCACACACACACACACACACACACACACACACACACACACACACACACTACAATTTCTTTCCATAACTTTATCATGAAACATAATAACATTTTTTTCCACAAAACATCCTTGTAAAATAGGGGTGCATCTTATGCAGAGGTGTGTCTAATAAACTGGCAAATACAGTAACTTCATAGACAGAGTAGAGGAACCAGTAAATCATAACAATGACCATTACCTCCCTCATCAAACAGTAAAGAAAGACTCTGTCACTGCACCAATAAGGGTGGTTTTCAATTGCAGTTCACGGTATGCCAAGGGAGCAAGTAGTCTGAATGACTGTTTGTATATGGGACCCAACTTAATTGTTTAAAACCCTACACTTTGGTAGCCAACATCTCAAAAGCATTCCTAAGTATAAGTTTGAAGGAAGAAGACAGAGACTACAAAATTCATATGGCCAAGAGATACAAGTGACAAGAATAGTCCTTTGGATGTGAACAAGTTTGAATCCATCCTTTTTGCCTCATGTTCCAGTCCATTTTTGTTATGGTCAACCTTAAACCATCATTTTGACAAAGCTGGTTGTCCTGAAACAAATCATGCATTTTAAATGGACAACTTACAAATGACAGTAGACACAGAGGAAGAAGCAGTGACTTCATATAAATGGGGAACAAAAGAATGTTTATCCACTAATATGCTGCTGCACAGTTGGAATAGCAACTCAATAATCTTAGAAAACTTCCTAAAAGAATGACTTGAATTGGAGTTACCCATGAGGCAAAACCTACTGGGTATAGAATGGGATGTGTATGGCAGCAGAGTAAGCCTACACCAGCATCAATATGACTAAAAGACACTTACTAAGCCAAATCTCTTTCTTATTTGAACCCTTGGGTATAAGCCTTATAACAATAAGAGGGAAAATGTTAATGCAAGAAGTTTGGAAGAAGAAACTTGGTTGGGATACTGTCCTCCCAGAATATTATTCATCTGAATCGGATTGAATAAAGGAGGATTGTACTGCAGGTACTGAGGTCTCAATCCCCAGACAAGTCAATCTAACTCATAATGACAATATACAACTTCACATCTTTTGTGATGCATCCTCAAAGGCATATGGTGTAGCAGCCTACTCAGTCACAGATAATCATAGTGAGTTGATATCAAAATCAAGAGAAGCACTGATGAAAAACCTGAATCTTGCCTCAATTAGAATTAATGGCAATAGAAATGGATACTCAGCAAACTATTTAGGATTGCTTCAAGAGTAAAGGGATAAATCCTCTCTTTCAGCATGTAGAAATATGGACCAACAGTGAAATCTGCCTTCACTGGATATATAAAAATGAAAACAAAAGTCCATATGTGAAAAATAAGTTAGAAAAAAAAACAGTCGACACAAAGGGACTTCGAGTACCACCATATTCCTACTAAAGATAACCCAGCAGGGTATAACATTCCCCAAATTGGTAAAGGAAACCAGATGGTTCCACTGGCCAAACTGGTTGACTCAGAGAAAAAAACTAGCCCATCCAAAAGGCACATGAAGAGGTAGCAGTCAACATAGTAGAAGCTCAACCTCAGGCCATCTACCTAATCTGGCAATTAATATAAAGAAATGCTCCACTTTCAATAAGTTAATTAATGTAACCAAACAAGTATTCCATTTCATTACTCAGAAGTTGGGTAAGGCAATGCCAAATAATTTAAAATTTTGGATCAAACAACAACAACATGAATTCTTTATAGATATCCATAAAGCACTAGGTGAAGGATTCAAAATTGAGATTAAACTAGTAAAAAATCTTGGGCTATACTTAGATGAAAAACAAATCATAAGGTGCTGAGACAGAATAAAAAATGCTGAGCTGTCATATGAAATAAAGCACCCTATCCTGCTACCAAAAGGAGAGTCCCATCACCAAATTGATCATAATGGAAGCCCACAGAATAACATTACATGGAGGAATGAGGGACACTCTAACTCAAGTTAGGAAAAATTACTAGATACCCAATGGGTGTCACGTAGTAAAAGCTTCTCTGAAGAAGTGTACCATGTGCTGAGATTATAAGGCCCTTGATGTATCAGGGACCCCCAAATCTACCTCCAGAAAGAGTAAGCCTAGGTAGACCATTCAAAGTGATGGGTGTAGATTACACAGGTGCTCCGATAATAGCAGGTGAGGGTGACATCCCAAAGAAGGTCTATATACTTTTATTTACTCGTGCCAAAACAAGAGCAATCCACCTAGAAATGGCCAAAGATCTTAGTTCAGAGACCTTCCTGCAATTGTTTAGAATATTTGCAGCAAGGCATTCCTGTCCCAGCCTTATCATAAGTGATAATGCTAACTTCATAGGAATGGCTCCCTTTATTGAAGATATAAATGATCCAAAGGTACAACAAATACAAAGAAATAGGCAATGTCAATGGAAATTCATCACACCAAGGGTGCCCAGGCAGAATGGTTTCACAGAAAGAATGACAGGGCTAATCAAAAACTGGCTAAAGAAAATGCTACATTGATCCAAATTAAATCTCAAAGAATTAAGAACAGTAGTAACAGAAAGTGAGAACAGAATTGATTGATTTATTTTGTGGAACCATAACACTGTGGTCATATTGAGACTAGAATCAATAACCAACCTCTAACTTACTTAGATGACACCTCCATACATTTAGAGGCAATAACACCTTCTCGTCTCTTGAATGGGAGATGAATAGAACCATTCCCGTGCATCGAGGTGGAGGATCATATCCTAGACCTCACCATAGATGACAGGTCCCAGTATTTGAGAAAAAGTTATCATCAACAAAATACATTGTTACAGAGGTGGCAGAAATACCATTCTGAAGAATATCTTGTCAGTCTTAGTGAGAAATTCTATGGCACTCAACCATGTGAAAATGTAGTTTCCCTTAAGGAAGGTTACAATGTTTTATTAAAAATGGCGCAGAATCATTCCAGTTGGCCTTTTAGCTACAACATTAAATTGTATCATGATGAAAATAGTATCATTAGAACAGCCAAAGTTATGATTAAAGGACAAGGGACTCTTAGAACTATCAATAAGCTAATTCTGCTGGAGTGCTCACTCGAGCCTGCCCCAATCAACCCTGTTGAGGTCAGCAGACCCAGATGGTTGCCCCAAGTTTGAGAGAGAACGGATACTGAGGTGCAAATCAGGCCACCCAGAGTAGCATCTCAAAGGTCTCAGAAGAGGTGGAAGAATTTAATCACAGGTGGTCATATTACCTGAATATATATTCAGGTAACCCTTGGCCCCAGGATGTGGAAATTTTCACTTGTGTCATGCATAATAATATTGGTTTGTGTTGTGATTTGTATATATATTGTAAAGTTATATTAAAGAGTAATTAAGGTTAATATATTATCAACTAAGTATTAGTTACTACTAAAAATAAATATTAGTTACTACTAAAAATAAATAGAGAAACAGATGTAGGTGGAAAGTGAAATGCTTTGTCTCTGACATGGCAAGTTGAGAACCAAGCTCTCTGCTTGGCCCCTGTTGTCAGTAACAGTCACCAGCCAGCCACCTTTTAAGATGTTTCTCTGCCACTCTACCACCTGCACTTGTTAAAATCACTAAGTTAAGAACTAAGATGCTCGGAACCATTAGATAATCTCAAGGAAGCCGTCTTTGCTATGAAACGACCAGCCACTTGCCTGGAACACCAAAGACTCTGATCCTCTACCTAGCCATCTTCCATGCCGATAATTCTGACCAAAGATAAGTTATCAGTTATTTATAATTATATTTTGCTGTGCTTTCTGTGATGATGTGTTAGCAGGGAGACCATAGGGTGAATGTTAAGGTCAAAAAGTTCCCACAATGATAGTTACATGTATTTCAAGGTTCAAACTAGTTATTGTGGAAATTTCCATTTGTATCACGTACAATATCAATGCGTTAGTGGTTTGTGTTGAGACTTGTATATGAATTGTTACTGGTAATTAAGATTAATCCAGTACAAACTAAGTATTAGTTATTACTATAAATAAAATGGCAAGTAGAGTGAACAGATTGCAAATAGCTTTTGTTGTATGATGTGGTAAGGACACCAGGAGGCAGCAAGTTGGCCTGCCTCGGTAGTAGTTGTCCACTTGCCGCCATGAGCACAACAGTCCTATTAAGACACATTCTCAACACTCCACCAGTTACACTCAGTTAAATTTGCTAAGATGAGAAGAACTTAGAAGTTGGAAAAATTGGATATATCAAGGAAACTCCTGTGTTACAAAACACAGCCAGTCCAGCTGGCTTGAAATGCCAGCAACCAACTCACCCCTGGCTGTCACTATACTTCCCAGCCACAAGAACCACAGCTAAGTTATCATTTATTTATAATTATAGTTAGTGATGCTTTCCATGATTATGTTTTAGCTGGGAGGCAATTGGGTGAGTAAAACCATCAAATAGTTCCCACAGGTATGTTTCATATAGGGAGTACCATGTGTAGGCCTGATGGCTTCTTACAGCTTCCCTTATTTTTTTTAAAGTTTTTAAGTAATTCTCTACCACTCCAATGCACAGACCTAAGGAGTTAAGTATGATGTGCTGACAGGCCTGCAGTTGATTACTTAGTGTAGTGTTACTTAGTTGCCTGCAAGATTACTTAGTGACACCCTAAGTCCACCCAATTAAGGCTACTATAATTTTCTTGATCCTGCCTGGTCTTTGGGCCTGTAAGCTCTTGTAACTGAATGTTGCTCAAGTGCACTGCAACAAAGCCAACATGGATCAGCTTTTTTTTTTTTTTTTTTAAGAGTTCAATTAAAAGTCATTTAAGAGATTGCAAATAAAAATAATAGTAAAATGAGAAATTAACAGTCTGTTACATTAGTCTTGATGTAAATGCAAGACGGCCATTAATTAGCTACACATGGTGAGAATGATTGATAGAGGCGATTCACCCTTGTCCTGATGCATAGTTAAGCTTAAAGATAAGTCAATTTCATACATTTCCAATTGCATTTTTAGAACTTTTGGGGTACAGTAGAATGATATTTCTTTGGAGATGTGGAGAATGCAATAAAGGCAATTGGGCAAGACAAGATGGACTTGTAGGTGTGTGAGCACCTACAAGTCAATGCTGCACCCAGTGTAGTCAATGCTGCACCCAGTGAAACAAACACATGATGACACATAGGACACCACACTTGTGGAGCTGGAGCTGATAGGCTGTTTTTCTATCTCTATTCCTTGGTGAGCTAAAATACCAATGACTTTGACATTAGCAGACAATACAGCTGTCTATTTCATAATTTTAACTCGTATTGGTGGTATGTGACACCCAAGCTACTAAACCATCTGCGGTGAAGTTTAAGCTGGTGAGCACCAAACAGCCAAGATAATAATATATCATTACTATGAATTAAATACCTTGAATATATTACTAGTAATAAGGTAAGTTACTTTCATAATAGCTCAGTGTTATGTACAAAAGCCAACCTTACACATCATGTAGGACAAACCATGGCCTTGCCATAAATATAAAAATCTTTTGGGAATGAGTCAGATATGGCTGTAATAGTATGGAGAAAATGTGGGGTCTTGGATTTTTCTAAGTCCAAAGAGCTCTGCACCTCTCCATCAGCTGATCCTAAACTGAATCCATTCATGTGTTTGTTTACAGGCAAAGTATTGGTGCATATGCTCCTGAGCACATGACATTTTTTTTTTGTCATTGGCCAAGAGAGAGAGAGAGAGAGAAAAAAAAAGAGGAAAAAAATTCCATTAATGTGCCAATCCCAAGAGATGTCTACAGAATCATAAAAAATGAAGGATAAATGTCCTGAAACCTCCCTCTTGAAAGAGTTCAAGTCATAGGAAAGGGGAAATACAGAAGCAGGCAGGGAATTCCAGAGTTTACAAGAGAAAGGATGAATGACTGAGAATATTGGTTAACTCTTGCATTAGGGAGGTGGATAGAACAGGGATGAGAGAAAGAAGAAAGTCTTGTGCAGCAAGGCCGTGGGAGGAGAGGAGACAAGCAGTTAGCAAGATCAGAAGAGCAGTTTGCATGAAAATAGCAGAAGATAGCAAGAAGATACCAAGAACGCCTGACTTCTGATCTTTCTAAAATTTTTGATTGGGGCAGAGCAAACTTGGTATTGTTCAATCCCTCAAAAACTCAATTCCTCCATCTATCAACTCGACACAACCTTCCAGACAACTATCCCCTCTTCTTCAATGACACTCAACTGTTCCCCTCTTCTACACTGAACATCCTCGGTCTGTCCTTTACTTATAATTTGAACTGGAAACTTCACATCTCATCTCTAGCTAAAACACCTTCTATGAAGTTAGGTGTTCTGAGATGTCTCTGCCAGTTTTTCTCACCCCCCAGCTGCTAACTCTGTACAAGGGCCTTATCCGTCCATGTATTTAGTATGCTTCACATGTCTGGGGGGGTTCCACTCACACTGCTCTTCTAGACAGGGTGGAATCAAAAGCTTTTCATCTCATCAACTCCTCTCCTCTAACTGACTGTCTTCAGCCTCTCTCTCACCGCCGCAATGTTGCATATCTAGCTGTCTTCTACCGCTATTTTCATGCTAAATGCTCTTCTGATCTTGCTAACTGCATGCCTCCCCTCCTTCCGCGGCCTCGCTGCACCCCTATTCTGTCCACCTCTCTAACGCAAGAGTTAACCAGTATTCTCAGTCATTCATCCCTTTCTCTGGTAAACTCTGGAACTCCCTGCCTGCTTCTGTATTTTCACCTTCCTATGACTTGAATTCCTTCAAGAGGGAGGTTTCAAGACACTTATCCACCAATTTTTGACCACTGCTTTGACCCTTTTATGGGACTGGCATTTTAGTGGGCATTTTTTTTATTAGATTTTTGTTGCCCTTGGCCAGTGTCCTTCCTACATAAAAAAAAAAAGAAAAAAAAGAAATGCAACACTGTGGCAATGAGAAAGAGGCTGAAGGCAGTCAGCTAGAGGAGTTGATAAAACAAAAAGCTTTTGATTCCACCGTCTCAAAATAGTGGTATGAGTGAAACCCTCACATACATGTGAAGCATACTCTGTACAAGGGTGGATAAGGCCTCTGTACAGAGTTAACAGATTGGGAGTGAGAAAAATTGGGAGATGACTCAGAATGCCCAACTTCATACAAGCTGTTTTGGTTAGAGATGAGATGTGAAGTTTCCACTTTAGATTATATGTAAAGAACAAACCGAGGATGTTCAGTGTACAAGAGAGGGACAGCTGAGTGTCACTGAAGAAGAGGGGATAATTGCCTGGAAGGCTGTGAATTGAGTTTAGTTGATAGAGGGAGGAATTGAGTTTTGAGGCATTGAACAATACTAAGTTTGCTCTGTCCCAATCATAAAATTTTTGAGAGATTAGAAGTCAGGTGTCCTGTGGTTTCCCTGCATTAACTGTTACTTCCTGTAGGGTTAGACATCCATGAAAAGACGTGAAATGTGCAGGGTGGTATCATCAACATAGGAATGGATGTGACAAGAAGTTTGGTTCAGATCATTGATGAATAATAGAAAGAGTGGGTAGTGAGGAACACCACTGTTAATAAATTTAGAACAGTGATAAGAACAGTGACTGTCTACCAAAGGAGCAATAGGAAAGTTACAGAAAGAAGGATAGAAGCCGTAAGAGGGTAGTTTGGAAATCAAAGCTTTGTGCCAGACCCTATCAAAAGTTTTTGATGTCTAAGGCAACAGCAAAAGTTTCACCAAAATCTCTAAAAGAGGATGATGAAGACTTAGTATGGAAAGCCAGAAGATGAGCAGCCTTGATGGAACCTATACTGGCAATAATCGATCAGGTAGATGATTGTGAAGTGATAGATGTTTAAGAATCTTCCTGTTGAGAATAGATACAAAAACTTTAGATAGGCAGGAAATTAAAGCAACAGGATGGTAGTTGGAAGGCAGGAAATTAAAGCAATAGGATGGTAGTTGGAAGGATTAGAGTGTCACCCTTTTTAGGAACAGGTTGAATGTAGGCAAACTTCCAGCAAAAAGGAAAGGTAGATGTTAATAGACAGAGTTAAAAGAGTTTGACTAGGCAAGGTGTAAGCATGGAGACACAGTTTCTGAGAACAAAAGGGGGAACCCCATCAGGTCCATAAGCCTTCTGGGGGTTTAGATCAGCGGGGATCATGGAAAACATCACTACAAAGAATTTTAATGGGTAGCATGAAGTACTCAGAGGGTGGAGTAGAGGAAGGAACAAGCCCTGAATCATCCAAGGTAGAGTTTTTAGGAAAGGTTTGAGCAAAGAGTTGTGATTTTGAAATAGATAAGATGGCAGTAGTGCTGTCAGAATGAAACAAAGGGGAAAGATGAAGAAGCAAATTTATTGGAGATGTTTTTGGCTAGATGCCAGAAGTCATGAAAAGAGTCAGATATTGAAAGATTTTGACACTTTCTATTAATGAAGGAGTTTTTTGGCTAGTTGGAGGACAGGCAGAAATATATAGTGCCTAAGATTCAGGTGATGGAAGGTTCAAGTACTCTTTGTGGGCTACCTCTCTATCATGTATAACACAAGAACAGGCTGTGTTAACCCAAGGTTTGAAAGGTTTAGGTTGAAAGGGTGAGGAATGTATGCCTCCATGCCAAACACAATTACCTCTCTTATGCACTCAACACACAGAGACAGGTCTCTGATATGGAAGCGATAGTCATTCTAAGGAAAATCAGCATAATACCTTCTCAGGTCCCCCAATTAGCAGAGGCAAAACACCAGAGGCACCTCCACTTTGGGGGATCCTGAGGAGGGACTGGAGTGGTAAGACAAGATACAGATATGAGACTGTGATTGGAGGAGCCTAATGTAGATGATGAAGTAACAACATAAGCAGGATTAAAGGTTAGGAAAAGGTCAAGAATGCCGGGCATATCTCCAAGATGGTCAGGAATACGAGTAAAGTGTTGCACCAATTGCTCTAGATCAGTGGTTCCCAAACTTTTTTCTGGTCATTATCCACTTTTCATTCATGATCCTCATCCATGGCCCACTGCCAAGCATAACCCATGACTACAGTGACTGTCTACAGTCATTAAGTCCATATAAAGACTACTTTAGCAAATCCTGTAATTTTACTGATTCCATGTTATTTTTTTCTTAAGTATTAATAAAGAAATTTGCTGTTTGCCTTTGCTGAATGGTACTAAATAAGTAACATAATGCACATAAAAAAATGTCCATACTTAGAATAATAAAAAAAAAAAGGCAATTTTGCAAAAAGCCGTCTCAACAATAAACAAACAAGAAACAAAATAAAACAAAATTCCACTGGTTTAAAAGTGTATTAATCTCATGCCATATGATCTGATCTTTGAAATGCTATCATAGGGAGCCAGAATCAAGTGGCACAACCCATGACCTTCAGTGTCCACACACCTACCTCCTCCAGACTACTGGCTTCTGAACATTCATGCAAGGTTCATGTTTCCTTCACTTGAATCCCCATTCCACTGAATGTAATGGGTGATGTTGCAGATTATCAACAAGCTTCTTGATTCATGGTTTTGTTTCACTTAAAGCACACCATAGGTCATGCTTCACTTCAACTCTGTTGTGATATTTCTTTTTAATGTGTAGTTGAAAGAATGCAGACTCACACGATTAAGTTGATGAAAATGGTAGGAGGTGCCAAAAAGCAATTTGTCTACCTAGTCTAGCTATTTGTATTGAACCTATAAGTTCTCTCCACTGGTTGCCTACCCACTAAACTCCTTTGCTTTTATATATATACATATCCTCAGATTATGGCCCCCAGTGTGGGAACCACTGCTCCAGGTCATGTAAGATGGCAAAGTTAAAGGCTAATTCACCAGGAAGGTCAGTGAAGGAAGAGGAAAGCCAAAGCTGGTGGTGAACATTGAAATCTCCAAGAATGAAGATCTCTGCAAAAGGGATGAGATTCAGAATGTGGTCCACTTTGGAAGTTAATTAGTCAAAGAATTTCTTATAGTCAGAGGAGTTAGGTAAGAGGTATACAGCACAGATAAATTAAGTTTGAAAGTGACTCTGTAGTTGTAGCCAGATGGTGGAAAACTTGGAAGATTCAAGAGGCTACTGTCAGTTGCCTCAGACACCTGTGTTTCAGTGAGGAAAAGATGAGGTTTAGTAGAGGAGAGGTGGTGTTGTACAGATTGAAAATTCAATCTAAGACTGCATATTCTGCATAAGTTAATGATGAAAAAGTTGAGGGGGGTGTCAAGACACTTAGGGTTGATACCAGAAGAGCAGTCCGACCTGGGGACATTTATGGTCCCCTTCCCAGATGGGGACTCTGAGGCTGGTGTAGGAGTTGCCATATTAATTTTGAATTTTGAGTGAAGGGTGTGTGTGTAATTAGGAGCATGTAGTTTTGTGTGAAGGAAGAAAGTTATCTTTAAACTGCCCCCTTGTATTGTGAGACACAAAGGGAAACATTCAGTGAGGTCACAGCTGGGTTTAATGATAGATTCACAGCATCCCTTGCTCCGGTGCTTAAGACCTCATTGGGAGTAATTATCATTTTGGCAGGTGTCTACTGCCTCCTGTACGTGATGTTATATTCTTTTCTGCCAACAATTAATAATTCCCATATTTCTCTGGCCTATGCCAAGACAGAACATTACCCTGTACACAGGAGGGAACCACTTCAAGTAGAAAGTGGATCTCAGTTTAAACATGGCTGCTATTGTGACTGGAATAAGTGCAGATACTATTACTGGAATTTTACAGCAGAATTACATTTACCTGATGGTTCAGTGATAGAGTTTGTGATTGCATGGCTTTTCCTCGCAATTTGTGCAGTGTCCAGTGTGTAACAAACATCATAAGTATGTATCTGATAAGGTTATGTATTGTTGGTTAGGTTAATATCCTCGGAGATTATGGTAGTTCAGGTTTTGGTAGGTTAGATTAGCACCCTTGCCTTAGGGGAATGGCCTCCTGGTTAGGTTGGGTAAGGTTAGGTTAAGTTAGTGTCAATAAGGAGGGTCCAAGCCCCCACAGTTAGGTTAAGTAAAGTAAGGTAAGGTTAGGTTAGTGTCCTTAAAGCAGGCCCAGGAGGGGGTGAAGTCCAACTGGTTAGGTCGCATTACTGTTGGATTTTTTTGGGGAAATTTCCTCAAAAGTGACATCTTGTCTCCTTAGATTTTTTTAAAGTTCATACTTCACATATTTTCTTCTCTCTCTCCCCAAAACCCCAGTCCCCCAAGCTTGTTTGAGGGATTAGTTGGGGTGGGCAGAAGGAAGGGGAGACAGTTATTATAAAAAATTACCATAAGGTATTATACCTTAATACACTCATATACATATTTGTTTCTCACAGCTTATTAACAATATTAGTGGATTTGAATGTCTTATGATATTCAAAATACAGACAGGTCTCCACTAACATATGGTTCATTTCTGCTATTGGCCCACATTAGAGTTTTAATGAAAGTAATGCCAGAAAATTAATATGGTTCTGACCAGGCTGAGACAATCCCCTCAAAAATCAAAATATTTCCAGGCTACTAATAACATTCAAATTTTTTATACACATAACTGAGGGTAAAAAATATATAGTTCATGAAACCTCAAAAGGATAATGAATAAAAACTGGTACAGGACGTCTACAAAAAAAAAAAAAAAAAAAAAAAAAAAAAAAAAAAAAAAAAAAAAAAAAAAAAAAAACACCAAGCCACTGTTTACACACAGCTGATAAATACTCACTTTTGATATCAATGTGTATGGTGACCACAGCTGCAGCCTGCCCTTCTCACTGAACTTGTGTATGCCACCAGCAGCTGCAACCTGCTCTTCTCACTAAACTCACATCACTGTGTATGGCACTGGTGGCTGCAGCCTGCCCTTCCTATTAAACTCACATCACTGGCAGTTGTGGTAGCTACAGCCTGCCCTTCTCACTAAACCATACATCACTGTGTAAGACAACAGCATGCCTTTCTCCTCACTAAACTAGCAATGTTATGTATGGCAGCAGCTGCAGCCCATCTTTCTTACTAAACTAGCATCACTGATAGTAGGTGCAGGGTACGAAAAAGATTTAGGAGTTATAGTTAGCTCTGAACTCGGTCTAAGAAAGCAATGCATAGAGGCCACAAACAGGGCAAATTGGGTATTAAGAATAATTTTTAGGAGTGTTAAAAGTAGAAGGCCTGAAGTAATATTAAAGTTATATTTGGCGCTGGTCAGACCTCATCTAGACTGCGCTGTGCAGTTCTGGTCCCCACATTACAGGAGAGATATAGGTCTATTAGAATCAGTACAAAGGAGAATGACTAAAAGGATGCAGGGGATGAGGAGTATTCCTTATGAGGCAAGATTGAAGCTGTTAAATTTACATTCTTTAGAGAGATGTAGGTTAAGAGGGGACCTGATAGAAGTCTTTAAGTGGTACAGTAAAATCCCTCTCATCCGGCATTCGAGTATCCGGCAGCTTCAAGTATCCAGCACATTTTTCCCCAAGCCTTAAAATCAATAAAAAATCAATGTGTACTCATAAAATCGATTAAATTATGATTAATTACGAGGACGACACAATCCCCGAGTTCCAAAAACAGTTTAATGTTAAGGATGTGATATTCATGGCTTCACTTGCTTGGCTAGATGTTAAAAGGCAAACATTGATGTGATGTTGGCGCAAATTGTACCCTTTGATGTTGTGTGATGATGAGGATGATGAGGAGTTTGAAGGGTTTGTAGGTGGCATGAAAAATTCGGTGGTGAGCGAGCTGAGGGAAATGGGGGAAATGTGCAACTTAAAGTGACAGATAAAGCGTTACAGGAATGGGTGGACGTGGATGAAAATCAGGCCGTAACATTCACTCTCGCAGACGAGGAACTTATCAACGCTGTAGTAGATCATTTAGAGAAAATTAGTGATGATAGTGATGATGATGATGATGATAATGAGCCTAAAGTAACTTGGGAACAGGCTGCGAAACACATAGCTGGCTTTGTCAGGTTTGCTGAGCAGTGCACATACATGTCAACCCGAGATGTTATGACTTCACTGCATTGAGAATGAGTTTTTGCTGCAAAGAAGAAGGAGCTGCAAACAAGGAGACATTAGAAACTATTTTAAAGTAACTTGTAAGGGAAAAGAAGTGGGGCAAACAAGTACAGAATCTGATGATGTTGATGACCCGGAGGGTGTTGAATGAGAGGTGTGGGGAGCGAAAAAGTGTCACAAACACTCGTACATTTTCATATCTTTATTGTATGCTATACATGTTGGCTAATATTGAATAAAGCAAATAAGTGTATATGTACTTTATTTTTGTAACCCATCAACTTATTTATAAGAGGAAAGTATTAAAGAGAATGTTAGTACAGTAGTATTGTGTGTTGGTGAGTGTGAGGTGGCAGTGCAGGTGGCGACGCGCGGCACAGCGATCAGCTGATCTTTGTTATGGTAAGATGCATGAGTGTAGGGTGCTGATTGTGGACATAATTTCACTTCTATTCAAATATCCGGCATGCTTCAAGTATCCGGCATGTCGGCGGTCCTGTTGATGCCGGATAAGAGGGATTTTACTGTATAAGGGTTATAACAAGGGGGATGTAAGCAAAATTCTTAGGATCAGCAACCAAGATAGAACAAGAAATAACGGGTTCAAGCTTGAAAAATTTAGGTTTAAGAAAGAGATAGCAAGAAATTGGTTCTCAAATAGAGTGGTAGATGGGTGGAATGTTGTTAATGCTAAGATATTAGGGAGCTTTAGGAGAAGATTAGACAGGTTTATGGATAGGGATGATAGGTGGAAATAGGTATATTTCATACAGGGACTGCCACATGTAAGCTTGGTCGCTTTTTGCAGCTTCCCTTATTTCTTATGTTCTTATGTAGCATCATGACTAGCGGTAGTGAAGTGGTGGTGGCAGTGGCAGTGCGCTCACTCCCGACATTAGTGTTACCCCACTCCACATTATGGCCTTCTCTGCGGCTTGTTGTGGCCCAGCCCTGTGTTAAGTTTTAATTTCTATGCATTAGAGTATGACATGGAAGCAAACTGACCCCCCAGCATTAGATGCAACTTGCGATAGAATATTGCACATTAGTGGCAACCTGACTTTACATGAGAGGTAAATACTGATGTATCATAAAAGAGGATGAAATGAAGCTAAGGTAAACTTCAACATTCACCTTGGAAGATGCATTTTTTTTTTAAGGGGAAAAAAAGTGTCTTATGAACCATAAAATACAGTACAGCGGAACCTCAGCTACAGAATGTCTCCCTTTCCGAACAACTCGGCTTTCGAAACAAAAATTTTAACTCATAATTGCTTTAGTTGCTGTACCATAATTCGTTTTTTGAACAAAGTTACTTGATTTCAAATACTACAAGATGTAGCAAAAGTTGCAATTTTATTACTAATTTATAGTTTCTATAAATACATTCTTCATTTTTATAAATCTGGAGGAGACACAGATGGTAAGGAAGTAATTCAATCTTTGAAGCAAGTTAAATGTGATCCTGTTGAAGAACCTTGATATAAACAAACAAGGTTCGATGCTCAGGAGTAATCCCGAGCCTCCTGTGGCTCTCTCTATGACCCACAATGCCATCACTACTGCATAACTGCATTTTCCCAGCAGCAAGATGTCAAAGTGTTATGATTACCTTGATTTTGACAGTGAGTGGGTTGTTCCTCTGTGTCAATGTAAGGCTTCCCTCACTAGAGTGATGACAAAGAGAATGCCAGCATGGTCAAGACAATATTTTTTGATAAGTTCTGTGTTGCTAAGTTCATTCAATACATCCTTTCTGGACAAAAAATTTCTAAGCTAGAGATGTTGTGGAGCGGCCATCTTAGTGGTGGGAGTGCTCCATTGGTCAATACCTGCTAAGACATGGTGGATTGGTGTCTGAGAACAGATTAATCTATTTTACATTGATTCCAACGAGGAAGACAGTTTAGGTTTTCAAAACATTTCGGATTTCAAACGGCATTCAGGAACAAATTAAGTTTGAAAACCAAGGTTCCACTGTACTGCCAAATGCTAAAAGACTATTCAGGGCCATTGGGGTTACCTATCTTCCAGTGGTATTCACTTAAATTCAAAAAGTAATGAACTCAACAAAATTGCTGATTCTGCTGGGGAATAGTTCCATTTGTGATAAACCTAGCTCAGTAAAACATGTGGCAATGGGCAGTCATTGCAGTGCATTAATGACACATCACTAATAACTTGCTTACCCTGTAAAAAATGTATATTCTGATCTATCAATTACCATCAATGAATTAAAAATGGATCTTCAGAAGTTAAAACACACGACAGCAAGGTTGAAAAGCTAGCACCATCACTGTTACCAAGGGAAATGAGGGCTTCATCCATGCCACTAACACACAAGAATTGAGATCAAGCAAGCAACCATTTAGAATGTTGTACCAAAATTTATATCAATGATGAAAATACATGATTTATTAGAAATGGCTGACCTGTAAGAGGCAATGGTGGAAAATATTCAATATGAAGAAGTCAATTAAGTCCTCCCCAAGCTAGACATCACTTAAAGAACAAATCCAAAACATGAGAAAACAAAGATATAGGATTTAAACTGCCAAAGTTAAGCTTATTTACAATGTATGGCAATCTGACTAGATAGTGGAGTTCTGAAACACGTTTGAATGTTCCAACCACAAAAAATAAGGGCCTGACATCCAACACTGTGTATTTTAATGACCAACTAAAAGGGATCAATGTGCAAGTTTAAGTTATTGATAGTGGATTATGAACTTGCCATTCAACTGTTAATGCCTTAGCTACTGAAATTATCACTTTGCCTTAGGATAATTTAACAAGTTTTAAGCCATTTTTTTTGTATTTTAAAAGCCTGTTTAAGACACTAGATGCCAGAAATATCATTATGGTCTGGCAAATCTAAACTGGCACATGTGACATAGAATCCTCCCAGTGCAGTGTTGTCACCCGTCTTTTTTTTTTTTTTTTTATGTAGGAAGGATACTGGCCAAGGGCAACAAAAATCTAATAAAAAAAATGCCCACTGACATGCCAGTCCCATAAAAAGGGTCAAAGCAGTGGTCAAAAATTGGTGGATAAGTGTCTTGAAACCTCCCTCTTCAAGGAATTCAAGTCATAGGAAGGTGGAAATACAGAAGCAGGCAAGGAGTTCCAGAGTTTACCAGAGAAAGGGATGAATGATTGAGAATACTGGTTAACTCTTGCGTTAGAGAGTTGGACAGAATAGGGGTGAGAGAAAGAAGAAAGTCTTGTGCAGCGAGGCCGCGGAAGGAGGGGAGGCATGCAGTTAGCAAGATCAGAAGAGCAGTTGGCATGAAAATAGCAGTAGAAGACAGCTAGATATGCAACATTGCGGTGGTAAGAGAGGGGCTGAAGACAGTCAGTTAGAGGAGAGGAGTTGATGAGACGAAAAGCTTTTGATTCCACCCTGTCTAGAAGAGCAGTATGAGTGGAACCCCCCTAGACATGTGAAGCATACTAAATACATGGACGGATAAGGCCCTTGTACAGAGTTAGCAGCTGGTGGGGTGAGAAAAACTGGCGGAGACGTCTCAGAACAGCTAACTTCATAGAAGCTGTTTTAGCTAGAGATGAGATGTGAAGTTTCCAGTTCAGATTATAAGTAAAGGACAGACCGAGAATGTTCAGTGTAGAAGAGGGGGACAGTTGAGTGTCATTGAAGAATAGTCAGATAGTTGTCTGGAAGGTTGTGTCGAGTTGATAGATGGAGGAATTGAGTTTTTGAGGCATTGAACAATACCAAGTTTGCTCTGCCCCAATCAGAAATTTTAGAAAGATCAGAAGTCAGGCGTTCTGTGGCTTCCCTGCATGATATGTTTACCTCCTGAAGGGTTGGACGTCTATGAAAAGACATGGAAAAGTGCAGGGTGGTATCATCAGCATAGGAGTGGATAGGACAAGAAGTTTGGTTTAGAAGATCATTAATGAATAATAAGAAGAGAGTGGGTGACAGGACAGAACCCTGAGGAACACCACTGTTAATAGATTTAGGAGAAGAACAGTGACCGTCTACCACAGCAGCAATAGAACGGTCAGAAAGGAAACTTGAGATGAAGTTACAGAGAGGAGGATAGAAACCGTAGGAGGGTAGTTTGGAAATCAAAGCTTTGTGCCAGACTCTATCAAAGGCTTTTGATATGTCCAAGGCAACAGCAAAAGTTTCATCAAAGTCTCTAAAAGAGGATGACCAAGACTCAGTAAGGAAAGCCAGATCACCAGTAGAGCGGCCTTGACGGAAACCATACTGGCGATCAGATAGAAGGTTGTGAAGTGATAGATGTTTAAGAATCTTCCTGTTGAGGATAGATTCAAAAACTTTAGATAAGCAGGAAATTAAAGCAATAGGATGGTAGTTTCAGGGATTAGAGCGGTCACCCTTTTTAGGAACAGGTTGAATGTAGGCAAACTTCCAGCAAGAAGGAAAGGTAGATGTTGACAGACAGAGCTGAAAGAGTTTGACTAGGCAAGGTGCAAGCACGGAGGCACAGTTTCGGAGGACAATAGGAGGGACCCCATCAGGTCCATAAGCCTTCCAAGGGTTTAGGCCAGCGAGGGCATGGAAAACATCATTGCGAAGAATTTTAATACGTGGCATGAAGTAGTCAGAGGGTGGAGGAGAGGGAGGAACAAGCCCAGAATCGTCCAAGGTAGGG
This sequence comes from Scylla paramamosain, assembly GCF_035594125.1. NCBI lineage: Eukaryota > Metazoa > Arthropoda > Malacostraca > Decapoda > Portunidae > Scylla > Scylla paramamosain. The sequence continues at coordinate 8,996,203 of NC_087158.1, read as the reverse complement.
TTTTTAGCAAAGGTTTGAGCAAAGAGTTCAGCTTTAGAAATAGATGTGATAGCAGTGGTGCCATCTGGTTGAAGTAGTGGAGGGAAAGAAGAAGAAGCAAAGTTATTGGAGATATTTTTGGCTAGATGCCAGAAATCACGAGGGGAGTTAGATCTTGAAAGGTTTTGACATTTTCTGTTAATGAAGGAGTTTTTAGCTAGTTGGAGAACAGACTTGGCATGGTTCCGGGCAGAAATATAAAGTGCATGAGATTCTGGTGATGGAAGGCTTAAGTACCTTTTGTGGGCCACCTCTCTATCATGTATAGCACGAGAACAAGCTGTGTTAAACCAAGGTTTGGAAGGTTTAGGACGAGAAAAAGAGTGAGGAATGTACGCCTCCATGCCAGACACTATCACCTGTTATGCGCTCAGCACACAAAGACGGGTCTCTGACACGGAAGCAGTAGTCATTCCAAGGAAAATCAGCAAAATACCTCCTCAGGTCCCCCCAACTAGCAGAGGCAAAACACCAGAGGCACCTTTGCTTAGGGGGATCCTGAGGAGGCATTGGAGTGATAGGACAAGATAAAGATATAAGATTGTGATCGGAGGAGCCCAACGGAGAAGAAAGGGTGACAGCATAACCAGAAGGATTAGAGGTCAGGAAAAGGTCAAGAATGCTGGGCGTATCTCCAAGACGGTCAGGAATACGAGTAGGGTGTTGCACCAATTGCTCTAGGTCATGGAGGATAGCAAAGTTGTAGGCTAGTTCACCAGGATGGTCAGTGAAGGGAGAGGAAAGCCAAAGCTGGTGGTGAACATTGAAGTCTCCAAGAATGGAGATCTCTGCAAAATGGAAGAAGGTCAGAATGTGCTCCACTTTGGAAGTTTAGTCAAAGAATTTCTTATAGTCAGAGGAGTTAGGAGAGAGGTATACAGCACAGATAAATTTAGTATGAGAATGACTCTGAAGTCGTAGCCAGATGGTGGAAAACTCGGAAGATTCAAGAGCGTGGGCACGAGAGTAGGTTAAGTCATTGCGCACATAAATGCAGCATCCAGCTTTGGATCGAAAATGAGGATAGAGAAAGTAGGAGGGAACAGAAAAGGGGCTACTGTCAGTTGCCTCAGACACCTGAGTTTCAGTGAGGAAAAGAAGATGAGGTTTAGAAGAGGAGAGTTGGTGTTCTACAGATTGAAAATTAGATCTTAGACTGCGAATGTTGCAGAAGTTAATGAAGAAAAAGTTGAGGGGGGTGTCAAGACACTTAGGGTCGTCGACGGAAAGGCAGTCCGACCTGGGGACATTTATGGTCCCCTCCCCAGATGGGGACTCCGAGGCTGGTGTAGGAGTTGCCATGATTTTAAAAATTTTGAGTGAAGGGTGTGTGTGTTATTAGGTGCTTGTAGTTTTGTGTGGAGGAAGAGAGTTGTCTTTAGAGGGCAGGCTGTGACTGCCCCCTTGTGTTGTGAGACACAAAGAGAAACGTTCAGTGAGGTCACAGCTGGGTTTAATGATAAGTTCACAGCACCCCCTGAACAGTGCTTTAGACCTCACTGGGAGTAATTATTGTTTTGGCAGGTGTTCCATCCACCCTTTCTGTTTCTTGGGAGACAATAATTTGGTCAACTCAATGATTCTCTTCATTGTGCTTGCTCGCATGTCATATAACCAATGTTCGTTCATGCACTTGTATTGCTGCTACTGTCTGAAATCAGACTTTTGAAATACCAGTAAGAGCTCCTTCATTTTTCTTCACTCTTTAAAAATACTGACTTATTTTATCATAAAATTCTTTGCTTGACTGTGTGGGATGGTTTGGAAAGACTTCCACTGTGGTAGATCTAAGTGATGCAGGTGCAATGACCTGATCTCATGTAGTGCAGATGTGGGTGGGGAATTAAATGACAGCTGCACCTCACTCCACTTGGCTGTCCCTGGTAACACTGCCCAAGTGGGATGTCATGTGTTACACCAAGTTTTTTTATATTCACAAACAGGAATGGATTATTCATAAAACAATAGCTTTATGTTTAAATATAAGAATACAGAGTATTATGACAATTTATAGACTGAAAAGAAGAATATCATGCTGAGGGAGGGGGTGGTCCAGCAGAGGCAGCATCTGGAGGATCATATATCACATGTGCTGGTTTAGATTTGCCAGACCATAGGAACAACAGGAGCAGTATTTTTCTCAGTTATTTCCCAACTCCAGTAAGAAAAATATTACTGGGAAATTAACCCTAGATCAGTTTTCGTAGGTCCACATGGACCGGTGATTCTCCTAATTTTAAAATTTAGCCCCCTATATTTCCTGGACTTCCATGTACAGTGTTTCTAGTCCATTTGGTGTTGCACTCCTCTGCTTCTTGTTGTAAGTACACATAGTTGCTCTGCGCTCCCACTGCTTTACAGGTTAGTACCATGATCCTAGTTGGACTTGGTGATACCATCTAAGTTACATATGTAATCTCTCTGAGCTGTGAAAGTGGAAAATGTAATAACAAAGGGTTATGTATACATTGTACCATATTTTATTGATAATAAGCTGGCAAAAATTGTTCACTGGTCTCTCAGCTACTCATTAAACAGTACCAATACGTTGCAGATGAGTAATTTTTTTATTCCTTCCATTTCCCAGTCCTTCTTCAATATGGAAAAGAGGACCAGACTAACGCAAGAGAAAATGGATCAAATGCTTGCCAAACAGACATTGGAAGTCTTTGGTGACTTATAAATGAATACAGTGTATGATGAAAGTGTTTCTTGGGTGCCTGGGGTGTGTGTCAGTGAAACAACCCCCAACCACCGATCCCATACCACTAATGCTCCATACAGTGGAAACCTATAATATGAGGTAAGTACAAGATTATTTTTGGTTTGATAAATATTTATATTTATAAATATGTACTTTAAAACATATGCAATATTATTGTAATAGACATACTCCAAGTATAGCTGTGATCTGGGGTATATAAAATCCTAAGAATAATTATGTCTTTTTTAATTTATTCCAGGCACCTCAATTTTTTTTCTGGCTAGGATTGTGATGTTTTGTTTATTGAAGGTCAAGCCTCCAACCTCATGTTTTCTACTTTTTATTCAATTTATTTCATTACTGTATTTTTTAAGGAATATTTCGCAAAAGGATCTTGTCTTGTGGAAGTAAATGTATTTTTTAACTTATTACAATTACATTTATTTATTACTGATGTTACACTTATGATTTTATTCAAAAGGAAATATTTTTTTCATATTTGTATCTGCTACATTTGTTATGATTTTATTCAAAAGGAAATATTTTTTCATATTTGTATCCGTCTAGGTCATTAAAATTACAGTTTGTATTTTTTTTTTATTACTTTCTTCAGCTGGTCCAACTGGACCAGTGATATCGATCCTATACCCAATAACATACAAAAACCAATTTAGGGTTAAGGAAACAAATCCTCAACAATGGTAAAGTATTTAATTGTTTAAGAAATTGTATGCTAATATTTTTTTTTTTTTTATGTAGGAAGGACACTGGCCAAGGGCAACAAAAATCCAATAAAAAAAATGCCAACTGAAATGCCAGTCCCATAAAAGGGTCAAAGCAGTGGTCAAAAAATTATGAATAAGTGTCTTGAAACCTCCCTCTTGAAGGAATTCAAGTCATAGGAAGGGAAATACAGAAGCAGGCAGGGAGTTCCAGAGTTTACCAGAGAAAGGGATGAATGATTGAGAATACTGGTTAACTCTTGCATTAGAGAGGTGGACAGAATAGGGGTGACAGAAAGAAGAAAGTCTTGTGCAGCGAGGTCACGGGAGGAGGGGAGGCATGCAGTTAGCAAGATCAGAAGAGCAGTTAGCATGAAAATAGCGGTAGAAGACAGCTAGATATGCAATGTATAGATATGTGAGAGAGAGGCTGAAGACAGTCAGTTAGAGGAGAGGAGTTGATGAGATGAAAAGCTTTTGATTCCACCCTGTCTAGAAGAGCAGTATGAGTGGAATCCCCCAAGACATGTGAAGCATACTCCATACATGGACGGATAAGGCCCTTGTACAGAGTTAGCAGCTGGGGGGGGTGAGAAAAACTGGCAGAGACGTCTCAGAACGCCTAACTTCATAGAAGCTGTTTTAGTTAGAGATGAGATGTGAAGTTTCCAGTTCAGATTATAAGTAAAGGACAGACCAAGGATGTTCAGTGTAGAAGAGGGGGAGAGTTGAGTGTCATTGAAGAAGAGGGGATAGTTGTCTGGAAGGTTGTGTCGAGTTGATAGATGGAGGAATTGAGTTTTTGAGGCGTTGAACAATACCAAGTTTGCTCTGCCCCAATCAGAAATTTTAGAAAGATCAGAAGTCAAGCGTTCTGTGGCTTCCCTGCGTGAAATGTTTACTTCCTGAAGGGTTGGACATCTAGGAAAAGACGTGGAAAAGTACAGGATGGTATCATCAGCGTAGGAGTGGATAGGACAAGAAGTTTGGTTTAGAAGATCATTAATGAATAATAAGAAGAGAGTGGGTGACAGGACAGAACCCTGAGGAACACCACTGTTCATAGATTTGGGAGAAGAACAGTGACCGTCTACCACAGCAGCAATAGAACGGTCAGAAAAGAAACTTGAGATGAAGTTACAGAGAGAAGGGTAGAAAATGTTTACCTTAGAGTAATACATATATATATATATATATATATATATATATATATATATATATATATATATATATATATATATATATATATATATATATAAAAGATGAATATCGTACCATAGACATCTTAAGCATTGAGTAATCGAAGGAAGAAAAAACAAAAACCCATTGTGGGCTATGTCAGGGACAAAATCATTTGTGGAAATACCCAAATGCCAAATTAAAGCTGAAACTGGCCTAACAATTAAAATTTTATATGATGCTTAGACCATGATCATGGTACTAAAGACAGAACTTTAAGAAAGAGGAGGAAAAATAAAACTTGTAACTAATGTATTTGCTTGTAACCTGGAGCATTTTTTAGTAACCTTTATTCATAATCTGAATTGCTCCCAACCACCATTCATACAGTAAAATTTCCCTAAACTGAACCTGAATACGCTGAATATCGGATAACCCAAACACCCTTATCAACTTACTCTGACTGAGCGACAAGCAAAAGTACACTAGTGGTACAGTGCATAATGTTATGTTAGCTCTTATGTGACCAGTGTACAGTTAAGTGAGCTCTTGAGTGAATACCATGTGTGTAGTTCCATAATAGTAAGTGAACTCTTAAGTGACTAGTTAGTGAATTGTGTACAGTGAGTAATGACAAAATATGCTGTAAATATCTAGCTTGCGGCTTAGAATGTACTAAAAAATGTGCTGTAAATAACAATAAATGTACATGTTTATGTACATAGAAATCAGCCAAAAAAGTGTATTGTCGGATAAATAATTTTCGAATAAACCTTCAGCCACCTCACCCCATATAGTTCAGTTAATGGAGGTTTTACTATATATAGAAAAAGGGAGATCAGATTATTGGGGAGTTTCTTTTAAACAATAATAATGTTGAAACTTACAACTAAACTTGCTGATCTTCAATTAGAACAAAAACAAAAAAACCTTCTTAGCTTCATGTCATAACCTACACAGTAATTATCACTACACTAGTTATGCTTGGATTCGTCTGGCTTAACTCATTTTAATTAGCATGATGCCAATTAAAGAAAATCAATGTTCTTTTTTCAACTGAATAATTTGTTTCCTTGCTAACTTATGTGGAATTCCAACTTATAGATTACTGACTTATGAAGATTTTACTGTAATTACTGAATATCAATAACAAAGAGGTATAAAGTTGACATCAAGCATGTTCTACATTGTGTACAAAGATTGAATTAATTACTGAATATTACTTAAGCAAACAGATATAAAGCAAGTAACTGTTATCACTATGCTAGATGCACATCAGAAGTGTTTCCTGCAAAAATGTAAATAGTATTGAAATCAATCAAGTATGTATTGTGCCTTTAAACCAGAACACTTTTAGATGAGAAAGATAAAAAGGAAAGGATTTACATGATGGTGGTAGTGATATCAGTGATGAGGTGAAATTGATATATGAACAGTTTGACAATGGATGAACAGGGTTTACTCGATGATGGTAGCAATATCAGAAATGTGGTGAAATTGATATATGAACAGTTTGACAATGCAAAATTAGATTAGGTGAATGTTGATATGAAGTCAGCACCCCTAGGAAAAGAAGACTATCTACAAGAAGCAAGTGATGGAGTTTGTTCCCTTTAACTGGTAAATTCTAATATGAGACAGCAGCATATATAGACAAGATTTCAATTGAAGGAGTTATGAAAGGAAAGTCAGCTGATCTCTAATATATTCAGCATCACAGGAGGAAGACTTATGAAGTGAGTGATGACTCAAGGTAGGAGAAGACTGTCAAATTTTTCTCTGGTTAAGGGTTTGCCTCAGAGGGTAACTAGCTTTCAAAAAATTTCCTCAAAATTTATATGAAAAAAAAAATATATATATATGAGGAATGACTACACAATGAAAGAATTAGATGCAGAAAGGACAAGAAAGCAGTTACAAACCAGCAAGCCAAGATAAAATGCCAATTTGCTCTTCCCATGAAAAGACAAACATATCACCAATATCAATACATCTCTGCTGGATCAGAGATTATGTATACTGTTGAGAGATGATGGATACGTGCAATGGCTGGTACATCAATATGAGTCACTTGTATGCTATAACTGCAGATGACAAAAAGAAAATTAGGTAGTCCCACACACTCATTCATCAATCAGGGAAGTGCCCCAATTGTACCAGTTGTCTGCAACTAAATGAAAAGATATTGTTTAGATATGACTGTAACACAGGCAAGTGAGCACAAAGATGTGCTAAAATACTAGTCTCTGTAGAACACAGGGTGGGGACAAAGCCTCCATTACTGTTAAATTCAGTTGGGTTATGTTAGAGACCTGAGGGTAGAGAGGACAGATCTCTCCATCAGTGTTAGGGAGTAACATCAGGTAGAGAGATTCCATTACTCAGATGATCACTGAATATCTAGACTGAGAATCATGATGAAAGCAGCCTGCCATTTTCTTACAAAATTTAGGAACTTTAAATTTAAAGTTTTGTTTTAATGTCACATAATCACAAATGTTTACAGTTAAGTCATCAATGTTGTTTTGTGCTTTTACCCAACAATTTTTCTCAATCTTCTTGGCCCTGCCCACTAACAACACATAAAAAAAAGTGACAAGATTAGGAATGATTTAGGACATTTTATATCATTAGCAGATGGCACAATATTGATCCGCTACAATTTAACTGATTGACAGATTTAAAAAGGCAAGATGTCACAATGTTGCAGTCATATGGCAGCACAACAAAATTTTAAAAGCAACCAAAATGGTAGGACAAAATAATACTGATAGTAATAACAAAATTGTGGTAGGATAAAAACAGTAAAAATCACTAAAAATAGCAAGCCAAGAAAGGAAGAGGGATTAAAATTAAAAGCAAAGATTATAGGCTGTAGAGAACATCAGCCTTCTCCACAAAAAAGTGTACCTTATGTTCTAGGATGAGAAATTTCCCCCAGCATCGATGACAAGTGAAGTGAAGTACTGGTAATGTTAAAATAAAAGGTGAAAACAATAAAAATAAGATACAGTTCAAATGTAAAAGAAACAATTAAAAACTAAAACCACAAATTAAGAGGGCTGGGATTTCAATGTACTAAATATTAACTGATTGACCGATTTAAAAAGGAAAGATGTCACAATGTTGCAGTCATATGGTGGCAATGAGAAATTATACTAAATACTATACTGATACTAACTCCACTGACCCAGAATTGTATAGTAACAGAAAGGTCATGTCAAGGTTTTGTCCAAATATAAAATGTAACGTGAAACATTATGAATACCTGTACTCATTAACAAACTTGTGGTTAGCAAACCTGAATCCTTTAAACTGCTGTGCAGATAAAGATTAAGAGCTTCATATCTGCCACTGATGACATAAAAGCTAAAACAAACCAAAAGAATATTTGTTCCTGTTAGAATGAAGGACTGCTTTACTTGTGAACTTATTTCTCCATTTCATACCCTATGATTTGGACATTCCTAGAGCTATGGGAAAGTCTTACAATTCAGCAAATACATGAAACATCATGTGTGCTTCTGACAGTGCTTCAAGAACATGACTGGTTTGAAAAGACACTGAATTTATCACAGAATACTACTCTTGCAAGAATATGAATTGTAATGATGTATGAGGTGTTGGGAGCATCAAAGCCATGGCCCATGGCAGTGCTACCAACCATTCATATAACACAGCAGACAGCACTGTAAAGTTACCCCTTTACCAAATGTTTTAAGCAAAATTTATGATACAACTTTTGTTTTTGACAACATCTGGTGGTGTATTAAAATAGATGAGTAAATAGATATTTATGTAAGGCATCAGTAAAGTTGATTGTACTGTGTCATCTGTATCTTCATTGTGCACAGTTTGTTCAAACTTATCACAAATCTTTACCAACTGGCAAGCAAAGATTCTTGCAAATATAATGAGTTTGTTGACTCAGTTAAATGATAAAATTACTTGGAATTATGAGTTTTATATGTTAAAATATGTAGTTTTAATAACAGGATGATACAGCTTAAAAAAAAAGTAAAAAAATAAATGCAATGTACAAAAGGATAATTAGGTATTATTTCAAATTTACACCACCATATCTACTCTAACATTGGGAATGTGATTTCTGTATACCTTACTGGATTCTAAGGAACTTTATCTCAGAGTTCCTGTGGGAAATCCATAGTTTTTGAAATAGACATGAGCACTTCCCCAAAATATTTCCTACATCTGATCCTGTAGAATAGGTTAGGTTAGATTAGTATCCCTGTTGGGGGGGGGAGTATGGCTGGCCAGGGGACACAGCCCCCTGGTTTTAAGAAAGAGGTACTATAGTATAAATCTAAAAATTTACTATTAACTTTATACTAAAGCAAAATTTGAATTTTTTCCTTCAGAGGTACTTTCTATCTGTAAACCTGTAAAAACATGATGTGATGATACCAAGGTACACTTTTGCATTTTCCACAAAGAATCATCAGTCCAAAGAAAAAAAAAATATTGCCTAAGAAAAGATGATTAATACCCCTGAACCATAGCAAACCAAAGCTAACTTAACTGAACCAAACCATATCTAAACCCAACTTTTACCCTTGCAAGACTAACCCTGCACATAACTATACACTGTGGAACTAACCAAACTAACCCTGCAGACCAAGTGAGCCCTTGGAAACCCCAAGCATTACCAATATACAATTTTGAATCAATATTCCTGTTAAGACTCCGATATCATGGCATGCCAAATGGTTAGAAGTACAGAGTACTTATTCTATCTGTATGCCATGGTTAAACAATCTAAACTCAAACATGCTTCCACGAGCAAAAGCCTTTCCTTTCTGGGAAGAAGAGCTGTCACAGGGCATAAAAATCATCTCTGGCGAGAGAAACCCCCCCCAAGTGCATAAAGCCTCTCACATCAGAGCCCCGTGCGAGTGGCCGAAGGTACTGGTTGTCAAATTATACCACGATGAATAGCGGGACTAAGAATCGAGGAGTTAGGGGAGGTATCATTGTTCGCCGCTAAACTAATCTAAAATATCTGTGTGACTTACTTCTTTCAGGACATCGACCATTACTTGCACAGGAAGAATTTCAGGCTGTAGATAACTCAACTTCTGAGGCTCCTCGCTCGCGGCGAGATTTGCACCACTACGCCGAGCCATATTTGTTGTGTATGTGTGTGTGTGTGTGTGTGTGTGTGTTTTATAGGGAATACGGACCTATGCAAATTTTCACATAAATTTCAATATGTATTTTATAAAACTCATGTCAGAGAGAGAGAGAGAGAGAGAGAGAGAGAGAGAGAGAGAGAGAGAGAGAGAGAGAGAAAAAGGGGAGGGCCTAACTGAACAGGCAAAATACAGAAAATAACATTATCAGAGATATGAGGCGTCTTCAGCTCTTCTCAAGCGTCTCAAGGCAGGCAGTTTCTTTTCGACGACGATGTGCGTGTATTGTTTTCAATAAAATCTCGAACATACAGAATTATCTGCAAGGTACTCAAGAGTGAAAACTATTATAGAAACCATGTAGCGTGAATTGTTTCAAATGAAATGAGCTTTAACATTTGCATGCAATGAGCGTGGAAAACTCAGCCTTCCAGCAGCGTACGGCATTCTGGCAGGGTAGGTAAAGGTATATGAATTGCCTATCCTGTCTTGAACCACAACTTCCAACACATCATTTGTGTTTTGGTACTGTGCCGCTTTCACGGTCACATATTTAATAAAAATAAATAAATAAATAAATATACAAGGCGTCTTCTTCAGTTCTTCGCAAGCGCCTCAGAAACAAGCATTTTCCCACGCATACCTTTCGCGAAGGTCTCCTGGGAGCTTTGGAACCTTACAACTAATCGGGCCGCAAGCTTTCTAAGGGTTTGCGAGGATTGTGGGCGGGCAGCGGTGCGAAGCGAAAGACAGCCACTCACGGGCAGCGATGCAAACATGGTAGGTGAAAACAAGCAGGTGTGCGTGTATTGTTTTAAATAAAATCTCGAACATACAGAATTATCTGCATACAAGTCAGTCATGAGTGAAAACAATTACTAAAACTGTGTAGCGTGATTTTTTTTCAAATTAAGTGAATTTTGCTAACATTTGCTCACTTGCTAATAATGAGCGTGAAACAGTCAAGCCTTCAAGCGGGGTGCGGCATTCTAGCAGGGCAGGTAAAGGTGTCTAAATACCTCTCCGTCTTGGGCTACGACTTCCAATATATCACTGTGTTCTGGTACATTGCCATAATGTAATGTGAAGTTATGAATGATACAACCAATTCACGCTAAAATACTCTGCAGGGTGGCTTGTATTTGCACTGGTGATGAAGACAGGTCTGAAGAAGCGATACACGGGATAGAACGTTCCCTTAACAAGGCGAATGTGAGGACCAAGGCAAGGGACCTCGCCCTCGCCTCCGTGAATGACGTGTGACCTGGAGAGCTGCTAGACCTGCCGCTCCCTGCGTCACAGTTTCCCCTTGTTCCACAATCGCTAATAATAGAATATATTTCGTTATATTATAATACTTGTAGTCTGTCTAGACAGACCAGAATAATACATAGGGATACCTAAGAGATGGAACGCAACCAAAATGCGGAAATAGTGTGGAAATACCAGACATTTCATTTCGTAACTGCCGTATGTACAGCACCATGCAATAAATTTTACTAGTCATATTTATCAACATCAGGCATCATTTAGACCCGGAATGTCTTAACCAAGCTACGGTATATTACTATATGCCTTTTCTTTAAACAAAGAATAACCAATGTGTCTGCCTGTCTCTTTCCTTCGATCAGAAAAAAAAAGCTAAGAATCAACCCTATGCGATTACTTTTATTCAGTGAATATGTGGTCTGGAAGACCACATATTCACTTCTAAATAGCATAAACTTCAAGGAGCGAGTGGTTAAGGTTGCTGCGGTTTTTGTGAGGGACACTTTTTCCATGAGTAGCACATCATGTAACTTCGCTGGTCTGTTTTTCAGTAGTCAAATGGGCGGAGCTCCGAGGAGGTAAAAATTACAGGCAGCGTGTGTACGTGTGTGTCCTTTGAGAAGCTGCACACACCCTCTCTCTCTCTCTCTTTCCAGCCAAGATAAAATAATAATAATAATAATAAACGGTTTATTCTTTAGGCAGTCAACAAACTGAAAATGTACATTGGGGGTGGGGAAATACTTGACATTAATCCTAAAGGTAAGTCAAATCTAGAAGGGACTATTGATTGATGGCTCGCACCATGGTGGGAATCGCACTGAGTCTGTACCGGTCCGTACGTAAGATAACGCCTTTAGGGGCGTTATCTTATTGTGGTGTCTGGTGGCACGGGTAGGGCGAGGCGCGTCAGGCGGCAGCATGTTTCTGAGACGTGGATGATTCAGAAGTCCCCTTCCAAACTTCTCCAGAGCCTCACGGTACCTGGTGGATAGTCTGGACAGCCTCAGGGTGTTCAGGGCTTCTTCATAGGTGGTGTATGCAGGGCCAAGGATGACCCTGCACGCCCTTTTCTGCACACTCTCCACCTGTAGCTGTTGAGTTTGTGTGAGGGAGGAGGACCACACTGGGGAGGCGTACATGAGTTTGGGGAGGATGAAAGTAAGATACACCCCCCTTAACTCATCTGTCGGCGTCCCCAGCGACCTGAGTTTGCGCAGCATGTACAGCCTGTAGGTAGCTGATCTTATGGTGCTGGCGACATGCTGCTTCCAGGTCAGCTGGTCGTCCACCGTGACTCCGAGGAGCTTAGCACATCGGACCACCTGGAGGGGGTGAGGGCCCACTGAGAGCTGGGGAGGGGGCACTGGTACAGAGGAGGTACAGAAATGCATCACCACAGTTTTGTTGTGGTTGATGGTCATCCTGCTCTCCTCCGTCCACGTCTGCAGCCGCTCCAGGATCGCTTGCAGTGGCGAGTAGTCCGGGTTCTTGGTGGAAACTGGGACGCCCACTGTGCAGTCGTCCATATACTTCCAGCGATGGGGGGTGTCAGTGAGGGCGTCGTTAATGAGGAGGAGGAAGCATAGAGGACCCATCTTGGTCCCCTGGGGGACCCCACAAGTCAGCTGTTGGAAAGTAGAGACAGAGCCCTGATAGCGAACGGCCTGACGCCTCCCTGTGAGGAAGTCGGCTAGCCACGCTATCAGGTTAGGAGGGAGACCCAGACTCACTGCCTTGCTGATGACAACAGTGTGATCAACAAGATCAAAAGCCTTTTTGATCGAGATATGACCATGCTTACGTCTCTAGATGGGCATATTGTGTGTGTGTGTGTGTGTGTGTGTGTAGTATCTAAGGAAATGCATACCATTCTCTCTCTCTCTCTCTCTCTCTCTGGCAACGTATACCGGTAGCGGGAGGCAGCACCGCCGCGGGGTGTTTAGTCACATGGGAACATCAACGTTTCCAGAAACATTACAGACATATCCATTTAAGCATAGTCTAAAGCGTTACAGCATTCATTATTTTTTCACGTTTATAAACGCATTTCTATATAAAAAAAAAAAAATCAGTGTTTTTTTCCAAATATATACGAAGGGAAGGTGAGGGTGTCTCTCACCTCGCTGAATCATCACTTTTTTTTCCTATCCCATCCCCACAAATGGCCAAGGGAAGGGGGAAGAGGGAATTTAATAATGCGGCCGTTAGATTCGAGGCGCCTCGGAGAACTGAAGAAGATGCCTTACGTAAATACAGTGTCAGGGGCTGTATTAACAAAGATTCTTAACTATAGAAATTTGACTCAGATCAACTCTTAAGCCGCGTCCACACTTGCTGCATTTCCATGTATCGTATCATCGTTGCGTAGCAGTGTGGACGGAAAAGCGATGCACCGTTGCGTATCAAAATATGATACAAAGATACGCAACGGGCTCGATCCACCATTTGTTGGTCTTTTGCCGTCACATCAAAGGAATGATATGCAACGTATCTACCCTCGTGTGGACTGGAAGCGTGGCATCGTTCCCTTGCACGCTCAGTCTTGTAGCGGAGATCACGAGTATAGTTTTAGCTGATCGTGCGTGACTGCCCGTGATTGTGTCATTATATATATATATATATATATATATATATATATATATATATATATATATATATATATATATATATATATATATATATATATATATATATATATATATATATATATATATATATATATATATATATATATATATATATATATATATATATATATATATATATATATATATATATATATATATATATATATATATATATATATATATATATATATATATATATATATATATATAGCGTAAAGAACTATCTAGGTACTAAAAAGAATGGAGTGGAGTAAGGAGGCAGTAGACTCCTGCCGAAACGATAATTACTCCCAGTGAGGTCTAAAGCACTGTTCAGGGGGTGCTGTGAACTTTTTTATCATTAAACCCAGCAGTGACCTCACTGAACGTTTCCCTTTGTGTCTCACAACACAAGGGGCCAGTCACAGCCTGCCCTCTAAAGACAACTCTCTTCCTCCACACAAAACTACAAGCACCTAATAACACACACACTCTTCACTCAAAAATTTCAAAATCATAATGGCGACTCCTACACCAGCCTCGGAGTCCCCATCTGGGGAGGGGACCATAAAGCTTGTCGCCCACCAGATCGGAAACGACAATTCGGAACGGACACAAATCATCGGAAAAAAATCTAAACCATATATTTGAACGTGCTAACGCCCACCTGATCGGATCGGAAACGAAACGACGCATCGGACCAGAACGGAAACGACGCGGATATCTTGGAAAAAATATTTTTCTGATAGTTCTGATGCGTCCGAGAGACTGTGCATGCGCAGAACGGTGTTTGGAGAGGTTGTGATGCAGGGCTGTCATTCGTACGATAATTATCGTGTTTGTACGACAATTTTGCTTCAAACCTGAAGCTTTCATCAGAAAACCTGATGAAAGAGGCAGAAGCACAGACGACGAAGACTGAAGAGAGAAAAGACCAGCAAGAAGTCGTGGAAGTGGCCAGAACAGACAGACGCCCAAGGAAGAAGAGAATGGTAATCAAGAAAGCCCCAGTACGTGTCATTGGAGACAGCATGGTAAGGAAGACTCCCGACTTTGTGAGAAGGGAAAATGAGTGCACCAGCATGGGAGGTGCTAAGATCCAAGACGTCAAGAGGAAAGTCAAGGAAGAAGTGCAAGAAATGGAAGTGCAAGAAATGGCCTGCTAGTTATCCAAGGAGGAGGCAACAACTTAGTAGAGGCAGGTGCTGAAGACACAGTAAAGGAAGTGATAGAAGCAGTGAGGGCAGCAGAAGAAAAGAAGATGTGTGTGGCTGTGGTGGGGGTCTTGCGGCGCCCACGGGAAGGAGTGCAGTATGAGAAGATCAGAAGAGAAACGAACCGCAAGATATGCATGGAACTCATGAAGGTCAAGATGGAATGGATGGCAGAGAAGAAAGGCAACGTGAGCTTCCTAGACATGGATGGGATCCTCGACCAGGACAAATTCTTCGGGAGAGACGGGGTCCACCTCACCCACAAAGGGAATGAGAGGCTAGGACGTCGACTGGCTGAGTGGATGAGGGCGAGGCAGGTGTGTTGTGTGGACGAGGCATGACGAGGAGGACCCACTGATGTCAGCGAACATGGAAGAAAAGAGACTAACCAGGCAAGTAAATGTGTGAAGATTGGCTGTATGAATGTGAGAGGATGGGGTGTGGGCAAGTTTGAGGATGTATGCAAGGAGCTCAGAGAGTGGAGGTTCGACTTAGTCGGGCTCACTGAGACTCACCTGAGAGATGATATACGAGATGATGTAATTGTGGTACTGCTTCTTGGAACGAGTCAAGGTCCTGAACAATCTTCTTGTCGTAATGCTTGGCAAAAGTAGTCTCCCTCGACCATCCTACCTTTGCCATGATATGTGTAATTGGCAGTGCCATGGCCTTTGCCTTGGACGCTGCAGCTGGCCAAACACTGCCAGCTGAATACTTTATTGTATCCACTCCTGACATGTGCAGCATGATCCTAATCCATCTTGCAATAGTGATTACAGGTTTGTGTGGCTTTATAAAGCTGATGAGTAAGTTCCTGTTCACATGATCAACACCATTCCTTAAGTGTTCAGTTTTTTCAATGTACATTTTCAATGTTTCATAAATACATAGTCTTCTATCCTTTGGGTATGCTTTAAATTCCACAAATTGTACATTGAATTTTGGTCTACACTGTTTAATGTTTTGCCCTAATCAAACACAAATAGAGTCCTTTCCAATGCTAATATTTTTCAACATTAACAAATGCAATGTTTGCACTCTGGCTGCTTGCCTGAGTGCCATTAGCATGATTAATTTTAAGGCTACAGTGGACCCTTGAATAACGAACGGTTTGAACAGCGAACGATCTCGGTAACGAGCTGAAATAGTTGAAATATTGCAACCTACAAAACGAACTAAAAGCTCAATAACGAACTGGCGAAAATAGCGTAACAAGACTTGGCAACACTGGCATAAAGAGACCTGGCAACACTGGCATAAAGTGACCTGGCAACAGTGCTCTAGTTCCTGAGACTCACCTGAAAGATGATGTACGAATGGAGGGATGCGAGTATGTTATGATTGGAAAGGGGCGTAAGGCACAGGAAACACTGGGAGGAGGCGTAACCCTACTCTACAAGAAAGAAAGAGGACTGAAAGTAGAGGAGATTGATGTGGGGGAGTGTACAAGTAGTGAGGATGTGCTTGCAGTCAGAGTGGAATGCATGGATGGTCGTGGCAGACCAGAGAAGGTGGTACTGGTGGTAGCGTACATGACTGTCATGGGTGAAAGAGCATAGAGGGAAAATAGGAGGAAGTATGACATACTTAAGAAAGTTGTGAGAGAGCATGGAGAGGAGAGAGTGCTAGTTATGGGTGACATGAATGCACATGTGGGAATACTGGGGGAACAGGTGAACAGGAATGGTGAAATGCTTGGAGAGTTTGTTGATGAACTGGAGCTGGAAAATCTGAATGTTACTTTGGCTGAGGGGCGTGTGACTTGGAGTGCAAGAGAGCAGGAATCGGTAATTGACTACGTGTTGGTGAATGGAAGAATGCGTGAAATTGTGTCGCATATGTGGATAGATGAGGATGGTTTGGTTGATAATGTGTCTCATCACAACATGCTGGTTGTGGAGTGCTTGATGCAGGGTGGGAATGAAGTGAAAGTGGTAAGTAAGAAAAAGAAGTGGAGACTGAGAGATGTAGGGTGGGAGAACTTTCAGGTTGATCTGAGTGAGAGAAGCTGGGACGACAAAAGTGTGCATGATGTGGAGCATCTGAATGAGAAACTGGTTGAGGACGTGAGGGGTGCTGCTGAGAACCAGATAGGGTTTGTGAGAGTAGGTAGAAGAAAGAATGTATGTAAACCATGGTGAAATGATGAATTCAGAGCGGCTAGGAAGGAGCGAAAGAGAATGAATAGACAGTGTAGATGGCTGAGGAAAAAGAGGGATGAAAGCGATGAGGCAGAGAATGAGTATCAGAATGCATGGGCAGTGTATGTGAAGCAGCAGCGGTTGACAAGACAAATGATAATGAATGCTAAAGTGAAGAGTGAAAGGAGTGTGATTCAATCTTTAAGGGAGAAAGGTATGGAAGGTGGCCGTGAATGGTACAAGTTCATGAGAGGTGAGAATATGTCAGGTAGTGTTGGTGTGGAGAGTCTAAAAGTGGAGGATGTCGTTATAACAGAGAAGGACGGAATCAGGGAGGCAATCAAAGGGTTCTGGGAAGAAGTAGGTGGGGTAGGTGAGATGTTTAGTGTGAGAGAAGGATGTGTAACACTGGAAAAGAAGAATGCAGATGAACTGGATGAAAGAATCAGTAGGGATGAAGTGGAGAGGTGTGTGAGAAGGCAGAAGAATGGCAAGGCAGCAGGTCCAGATGATATACCCTATGAGTTCTACAAGAATGGTGGGGAGGTAGTGATAGACAGAATGACTGAGTTATTCAACCGAGTGTGGGATGAAAAGAGAGTGCCAAGAAAGTGGAATGAGAGCCGAGTGTGTCTGTTGCATAAGGGGGGATTTAAGAGTAAGAATGAGATGAAGAGCTACAGGCCAATTGCATTAGTGAATACAATAGGTAAAGTTTTCAGTGCAGTGTTGAATGAGAGACTGTGTAAATGGATTGAGAGAGAGCTGGAGTGCTGGGTGAAGAACAGAATGGTTTTCGTAGGGATAGTACAATATGTTTGTGGTGAATGAAATGATTGAGAAGAAAAAGAAGGATGAGGGTAAATTGTACCTAGGTTTTCTGGATATAGAGAAAGCTTATGATAGAGTGAACAGAGAAATGCTAGGTAGAGTCTTAGAAAAGACTGGATTGAGTGCAAAGATAGTTAACATAGTGCAAAGTATGTATGTGGACACAAGAGCTAGATACAGACTAGGAGACATAGAAACAGACTGGGTGAAGAGTGAGAGAGGAGTTAGGCAGGGCTGTATTGTCACCAACCCTTTTTAGCCTGTATACAGAGGAGCTAGCAGCCAGGATGAGAAGAATGTAAGGGGTAAGTGTGGGGAATGATAAAGTATGTGTGCTCCTTTATGCAGATGACGTAGTTGTTATGAGTGAATCGGCAGATGAGCTTCAAAGTTTGTTGGATGTAGTGGATGGCTATGGTAAAGACTTTGGAGTAAGGTTTAGCAGTGAGAAAAGCAAAGTAATGATTGTGAATAGGTCAGAGGATGAAAGTAATGTGGTATGGAGACTTGGAGAGAATGAGTTGAGACAGGTACAAGAATACAAATACTTAGGGATGTGGATGAGTCCTAGTGGGTGTGCAAAGGCAAAGAATGAAAAGATAAGTATGGTAAACCAGTGGGTAGGTCGATTGGGAAGCGCGGCAAGGATGAGAGCAAGTAAGTATGATGTGTTGAGAGAAGTGTGGAAGAGTGTGGCTGTGCCATGTATAATGTATGGTATGGATGTGATTGCATGGAATGAAAGTGAAATTGATAAGTTAGAAGTGGGCCAGAATAGAGTAGCATGGATGGCACTGAGTGCACCGAGGTGCACAGCAGTTGAAGCCTTGAGAGGTGACATGGGATGGAGCACCTTTAGAGAAAGACTCACAAAAGCCACACTTAGGTACAAGATTAGGCTTGAGAGAATGGATGATGCAAGAATAGCAAGGAAGGTGTACCTGTGGAATGAAAGTGGAAGTAAATGGAGGAAGAGATGCATGAGAATGACAGACAGGAATGGATTGCAAGTTGTGTGGGCGATAAGAATGGCTGGTAGGAATCAAAATGAGCGTGAATGGGTGGTAACAAGAGGAGGCAGAGTGGGAGCCGAATGGGATGTGAGAAAATGGAAGAATGAGATAGACAAAGAAGTGAAATATGTGGGATTGAATGAATGGAAGAATGAAATGGAAAGAAAGAAGTCCCTGGAATGGTACAAGGAAAAAGAGGCCCCGAGGTATGAAAGGTGGTATGATGGAAGCCTGGGCGGTGATCGTCTCTTCCGAGCGAGGGCACAGTGTATGGATGTGAATGCAAGGAGTTGCAGGTGATCTGAGTCCCGCAGCAAAGTGTGCCAGATGTGTGACATGGGAGAGGATGAGATGGTGGAACATGTGGTGCTGGAGTGTGTGAAGTATGCCAGAGACAGGAATGAGATGATGCAAGTGATACTGACTGAGTTAGGGCATGATAGGAATGAAAGAGTGGAGAAGACAGGAAAAAAAATGGATGGTGTTGTTGCTGGGACTGTGTAGAGAGGCGAATGAAAGGATGATTGAGGCGGTGAAAGAGTTTCTGGAGAGAATGTGGCGTGCCAGGTGTATGAACAATTAGGATAGAGGATGCTGTTCGTTTCTCTTTTTTTTCCCCCTTCTACAGGAGTTGCCGATCCAAAGGCCTGGCTCAGGAGTGATCTTGTGCCATCAAGATCATGATCAAGATCAAGATACGATGTACGATACCCTTCCTCACTATCGTACGCTTTGTATGATAATTCTACGCTTGTGGGGCCGTCTGTAGTGACAGTAGTTTTTTTTTTTTTCCATAATCGTAATAATTCGTTTAAATTCAACATGAAAATGTTCTGTTTGTCTTTTTTTTTTTTTTTTTTTTTTATTTGCTAAGTAGTATATAGAAACTTTCAACCCTATATTCGCCTCTGTGATTGAAGCATTGAGCACGAAGAGTGTAAAAAGGAGCGTGAATGTGACGGACAAACAGCACTTACGTCTGGTATGATAGAGGCGTACATAAGTTGAGCATGAGTGTGTTGTTACGCCTTTTGTCTCAGCTGTCTGGGGTGGTGGGGTAGTGGTGGTGCCAACGGTCACCCGGAGTCCCGGAGCATTGAGTACTACTGTGACAGTGACCGGAAGCGAAGTGCAAAACCAAAAGATGAAGAATTGTGGAACAGAATGATAGAAGGAAAGGCAGCTTTGTGTAATCAGTAAATAAGAATGAATTACTGATGTTCGTGGTGTTCGTGTCTACGTACAGATACCTCATATATTGGAAAAACGAAAATCAGATGCAGCTTAAATACAGAAACAGTGAATGGGGCATTGTTGGCTGCTGAATGCATCAAAGAACAAAATTCATGTGTACAGTTTAACACTACAAAAGATATGTTGGCAAGGGTTAAAAATAGCTCAGCGCTGTATGATAATGATAATGTATGATAATGTGTCCCATAAATACAACGTACAATATTGTACCATGTCAGCTAATTTCGAGGAGAAACTGATTAATTGTGTGTATCAATATGAAATTTTATACGATATTAGTCATCAACATTATTATGATACCGTAAGAAAAGAAAATGCATGGGAAGAAATTGCACAAACGTTGAAATCACAAGGTAAGAAAAGTTCATCTTATTTAATGTTTTATTAGTAGATACAATTTACTTTAATGTTACTTTGACAATAGCTCTATATGTATGCAATTCGAATGTTACTGTAATCTTCCTCTGTTGACCATTTCCTCCTGCCAGGGTACTTGGGCTTCCGGTGAAATAAAATAGTTCTTAAATCTATCCCTGATCTCGAAAGCTTCACGCACAGCATTGCCACCCACTCCACAAAGATCTCTCAGCCCCCTAGGTATTTCTTCGTTATCAAATTCACCTGACTGCCACAAATTTTTATCATCGTTCAGGAAATTATGCAAGCACGTAGTTGCTAAACAACAATATCAACGTGCTCCGGTGTCATTTGCAGTTTTTGACTAAAGATTCTAAACTTCTTCGCCAGTCTGCCAAAGGCATTTTCAGAGACACGTCTAGCTCTGGAGTGTCTATAGTTGTACATTTTATTTGCTGCACTATTTGCAAGTTGCGCTCCTGGGAATGGTCGCATGATATGCTTATGAAGAGGAAAAGCCTCATCGCCGACGATGACGTGCTTCAATACAATGTTTGTACTTGGTAGGGCTTTTGGGGATGGTATGTTCAAGTGATTAGATAAAAGACGTTTACCTAAATTAGAATCTCTGAATATAGCGCCATCACTGTTTTTTCCATAGGCTCCAAAATCAACAGTAATGAAATTACACTCTACATCTACTAATGCCAACAACACAATGCTAAACTCTTTCTTATAATTAAAGTAAAGTGAGCCGCTGTTATTGGGTTTTGTAACCACTACATGTTTTCCGTCTATAGCCCCTATCACGTTAGGATATCGACATCTTTGAGCAAAGCCATCTGATATTTTCTCCCAACTTTTCACGTTAGGTGGCGCCATTACAATTGGACTTAAAGTTTCCCAAATCGCTTTGCAAGTGGTGTGAACAATTCTTCATACAGTTGTCTCTCCCATTCTGTAGCTGAATGATACTGTTCTGTAAGTGCCAGCATGGCCCAGAAATCTGAAACAAAAAAAGACATCTTTCATTACACCTGAATGTCTCTGTATGATAATAGTAAAACGTTTATATGAAAGCATTTCCATCGATTGTAGAGCACCATTGCTAGGTAGCAGAAATTACACATAAAATAAAAATATATTTAAAAATACATTTAATTCACTTGCATTTTATTATATAGAGTTTTGATAAATATAGAATACATTATAAAGTTTTACTATGTTCCTCCTTCAGTTAAAGATGTTAAGAAGAAATGGACTTCTCTACGAGATTGCTACAGAAAGGCTTTAAATAGGAAGAAGACTGTGAGCGGACAAGAAGCAGAACACATATCTCCTTGGAAGTATGAAAATCAGATGTCGTTCTTAAAGGCACATTTCAACAATAAAAGGCCTCAAATAAGCAATGTGCCCGCTGTGACAAAGAATACTATGGAAGAGGAAAACACAGGCGAAGGCACGAGTGGTGATGGGACTTCTTATGCTGAAAAAGAGCTTCATTAAATGAAAGCACAATGGAATTAGAAAGCTCTTCAGTTAATGAAAAAGATCAGCTTTCTTGTCAGGAACTCGCAACGCCCTCGACGGGAAACATAGCAACTCGAATTAGAACCCCATTGGCAAAGAAAACAAAGACCAGCCATGAAACAGGGTCCTCCGCTCATGAAATTTTGAAAACATACTTTGAAAATAAGAAATCAAAACAAGATCGTTTAACATCTTACTTTAAAGGAGTAGAAGACACCGTCAGAACCTTTTCAATCCTTCTACAAATTGAAATTAAATCTCGCATTTTAGCCTTAGTTTCAGAATATGAATTGAAAAATTTTACAGCAGGCTCTATGCCTTCCCATTGCTATCCTTCCACTTCAGAACGCTCTACGCCTTCCCCATACTATACTCCAACTTCTATGCCTTCCCATTGCTGTCCTTCCACTTCTATGCCTTCCTCAGACAATCCTTCAAATCCGCCATGTTTTACTCCTATGCCGAATGAACCAAACATGACTGATCTCTTAGAATTGTAGTACATTAGTAACCTCAGTATTTCTATAATGAGGAAGGAAATTTTGTTTTGAAAGATGTTTTTGTTCCCTTTAACAATTTAACTGAAGTTAATTAGTTTTACATAAATTTATATGTACACAAGTAAAAATATGCACATTAGTAACCTCAGTATTTCTATAATGAGCAAGGAAATTTAGTTTTGAAAGATGTTTTTGTTCCCTTCAATAATTTAACTGAAGTTGATTAGTTTTACATAAGTTTACATGTACACAAGTAAAAATATGCACATTAGTAACCTCAGTATTTCTATAATGAGCAAGGAAATTTTGTTTTGAAAGATGTTTTTGTTCCCTTCAACAATTTAACTGAAGTTGATTAGTTTTACTTAAATTTATATGTACACAAGTAAAAATATGCATGACTTAAAACACATTCAGGTTGTCCCACAAAAAAGAGGCCCGAACTTTGAATTGATATAACTTTCAATCTATTGCATGTAATTCGGTTCTGTAAATATAATTTTCTGAATACAGCTTTTGTCTATCAAAGTTCGGGCCTCTTTTTTTTTTGTGGGACACCCTGTATATTGCGAATATCAAATTATATTTTACCTGAGAGTCACAGCCAGTCGTTGATCTGCAGATATACATTTACGATAATTAGTATTTTGCTTGCATTCCATAATTCCTGGTTCCATAATTGATAGCAGTTCAATAAATTTGTCGTAACTCATGCGGAAATATTGAAAAAAAACTTTTTATCATCTCTTTTCAAATGAGGAAACAATGTGAAATATTCTCCTTCCTGTTCTCTAGATGGACATATAGGATGTATCCACTGTTTTTCTTCTTGTTCTTCTTCCTCTGCAGCTGCTAAGGCAAGGGTTAAAACGAGAACTTCTTCGTCACTACTATTATCACTCATTTTAGTATTTACCAGGGAATCACGCCAGAGCTGCGGCACCTTTCTATGTCGAGGTACTCTCAAAACTGAGAGATAAAACATAGCACTGGCGTCGTTTCCGATCCGATCTGGTGGGCGACAAGCTTAAATGTCCCCAGGTCGGACTGCCTTTCTGTCGACGACCCTAAGTGTCTTGACACCCCCCTCAACTTTTTCTTCATTAACTTCTGCAACATTCGCGGTCTAAGATCTAATTTTCAATCTGTAGAACACCACCTCTCCTCTTCTAAACCCCATCTTCTTTTCCTCACTGAAACTCAGGTGTCTGAGGCAACTGACAGTAGCCCCTTTTCTGTTCCCTCCTACTTTCTCTATCCTCATTTTCGATCCAAAGCTGGATGTTGCGTTTATGTGCGCAATGACTTAACCTGCTCTTGTGCCCACGCTCTTGAATCTTCCGAGTTTTCCACCATCTGGCTACGACTACAGAGTCACTCTCATACTAAATTTATCTGTGCTGTATACCTCTCACCTAACTCCTCTGATTATAAGAAATTCTTTGACTACTTAACTTCCAAAGTGGAGCACATTCTGACCCTCTTCCCTTTTGCAGAGATCTCCATTCTTGGAGACTTCAATGTTCACCACCAGCTTTGGCTTTCCTCTCCCTTCACTGACCATCCTGGTGAACTAGCCTACAACTTTGCTATCCTCCATGACCTAGATCAATTGGTGGAACACCCTACTCGTATTCCTGACCGTCTTGGAGATAGGCCCAACATTCTTGACTTTTTCCTGACCTCTAATCCTTCTGGTTATGCTGTCACCCTTTCTTCTCTGTTGGGCTCCTCTGATCACAATCTCATATCTTTATCTTGTCCTATCGCTCCAATCCCTCCTCAGGATCCCCCTAAGCGAAGGTGCCTCTGGCGTTTTGCCTCTGCTAGTTGCTGAGGAGGTATTTTGCTGATTTTCCTTGGAATGACCACTGCTTCCGTGTCAGAGACCCGTCTTTGTGTGCTGAGCGCATAACAGAGGTGATAGTGTCTGGCATGGAGGCGTACATTCCTCACTCTTTTTCTCGTCCTAAACCTTCTAAACCTTGGTTTAACACAGCTTGTTCTCGTGCTATACATGATAGAGAGGTGGCCCACAAAAGGTACTTAAGCCTTCCATCACCAGAATCTCATGCACATTATATTTCTGCCCGGAACCATGCCAAGTCTGTTTTCCAACTAGCCAAAAACTCCTTCATTAACAGAAAATGTCAAAACCTTTCAAGAGCTAACTCCCCTCATGATTTCTGGCATCTAGCCAAAAATATCTCCAATAACTTTGCTTCTTCTTCTTTCCCTCCTCTATTTCAACCAGATGGCACCACTGCTATCACATCTATTTCTAAAGCTGAACTCTTCGCTCAAACCTTTGCTAAAAACGCTACCTTGGACAATTCTGGGCTTGTTCCTCCCTCTCCTCCACCCTCTGACTACTTCATGCCACGTATTAAAATTCTTTGCAATGATGTTTTCCATGCCCTCGTTGGCCTAAACCCTCGGAAGGCTTATGGACCTGATGGGGTCCCTCCTCTTGTTCTCCGAAACTGTGCCTCCGTGCTTGCACCTTGACCAGTCAAACTCTTTCAGCTCTGTCTGTCAACAACTACCTATCCTTCTTGCTGGAAGTTTGCCTACATTCAACCTGTTCCTAAAAAGGGTGACCGTTTTAATCCCTGAAACTACCGTCCTATTGCTTTAATTTCCTGCCTATCTAAATTTTTTGAATCTATTCTCAACAGGAAGATTCTTAAACATCTATCACTTCACAACCTTCTATCTGATCGCCAGTATGGGTTCCGTCAAGGCCGCTCTACTGGTGATCTTCTGGCTTTCCTTAGTGAGTCTTGGTCATCCTCTTTTAGAGATTTTGGTGAAACTTTTGCTGTTGCCTTGGACATATCAAAAGCTTTTGATAGAGTCTGGCACAAAGCTTTGATTTCCAAACTACCCTCCTACGGTTTTTATCCTTCTCTCTGTAACTTCATCTCAAGTTTCCTTTCTGACCGTTCTATTGCTGCTGTGGTAGACGGTCACTGTTCTTCTCCTAAATCTATTAACAGTGGTGTTCCTCAGGGTTCTGTTCTGTCACCCACTCTCTTCTTATTATTCATTAATGATCTTCTAAACCAAACGTCTTGTCCTACCCACTCCTACGCTGATGATACCACCCTGCACTTTTCCACGTCTTTTCAGAGACATCCAACCCTTCAGGAGGTAAACATATCATGCAGGGAAGCCACAGAACGCCTGACTTCTGATCTTTCTAAAATTTCTGATTGGGGCAGAGCAAACTTGGTATTGTTCAGTGCCTCAAAAACTCAATTCCTCCATCTATCAACTCGACACAACCTTCCAGACAACTATCCCCTCTTCTTCAATGACACTCAACTGTCTCCCTCTTCTACACTGAACATCCTCGGTCTGTCCTTTACTTATAATCTGAACTGGAAACTTCACATCTCATCTCTAGCTAAAACAGCTTCTATGAAGTTAGGTGTTCTGAGACGTCTCCGCCAGTTTTTCTCACCCAGCTGCTAACTCTGTGCAAGGGCCTTATCCGTCCATGTATGGAGTATGCTTCACATGTCTGGGGGGGTTCCACTCATACTGCTCTTCTAGACAGGGTGGAATCAAAAGCTTTTCGTCTCATCAACTCCTCTCCTCTAACTGACTGTCTTCAGCCTCTCTCTCACCGCTGCAATGTTGCATATCTATCTGTCTTCTACCGCTATTTTCATGCTAACTGCTCTTCTGATCTTGCTAACTGCATGCCTCCCCTCCTCCCTCGGCTTCGCTGTACAAGACTTTCTTCTTTCTCTCACCCCATTGTGTCCACCTCTCTAACGCAAGAGTTAACCAGTATTCTTAATCATTCATCCCTTTCTGTGGTAAACTCTGGAACTCCCTGCCTGCTTCTGTATTTCCACCTTTCTATGACTTGAATTCCTTCAAGAGGGAGGTTTCAAGACACTTATTCATCAATTTTTGACCACTGCTTTGACCCTTTTATGGGACTGGCATTTCAGTGGGCATTTTTGTTTTATTAGATTTTTGTTGCCCTTGACCAGTGTCCTTCCTACATAAAAAAAAAAAAAAAAGGAGGATGTCATACGTCTGATAGAGTCTTACCAGAAGAGGGACGTGATTTGGAACCCAAAACATGTTCATCACTTCAATAAACACCGTAAACAAGACGCATGGGAAGAAATTGCCAAGGAAATGGGATCATCGGCAGATGTGTGCAAGATGATGAAATATCTTTTGGCAGCCTTGAAGAGGGAGAAAATGAAAATGAAGAAGAGCACTGGTACTGGAGAAGGTAAATAAATAATACTGTATTCTTTATTTAACCATAATATATGAAGTCATCATACATGCCGAAACGATAATTACTCCCAGTGAGGTCTAAAGCACTGTTCAAGGGGTGCTGTGAACTTATCATTAAACCCAGCTGTGACCTCACTGAACGTTTCCCTTTGTGTCTCACAACACAAGGGGGCAGTCACAGCCTGCCCTCTAAAGACAACTCTCTTCCTCCACACAAAACTACAAGCACCTAATAACACACACACCCTTCACTCAAAAATTTTAAAATCATCATGGCGACTCCTACACCAGCCTCGGAGTCCCCATCTGGGGAGGGGACCATAAATGTCCCCAGGTCGGACTGCCTTTCTGTCGACGACCCTAAGTGTCTTGACACCCCCCCTCAACTTTTTCTTCATTAACTTCTGCAACATTCGCGGTCTAAGATCTAATTTTCAATCTGTAGAACACCACCTCTCCTCTTCTAAACTTCATCTTCTTTTCCTCACTGAAACTCAGGTGTCTGAGGCAACTGACAGTAGCCCCTTTTCTGTTTCCTCCTACTTTCTCTATCCTCATTTTCGATCCAAAGCTGGATGCTGCGTTTATGTGCGCAATGACTTAACCTGCTCTCGTGCCCACGCTCTTGAATCTTCCGAGTTTTCCACCATCTGGCTACGACTACAGAGTCACTCTCATACTAAATTTATCTGTGCTGTATACCTCTCTCCTAACTCCTCTGACTATAAGAAATTCTTTGACTACTTAACTTCCAAAGTGGAGCACATTCTGACCCTCTTCCCTTTTGCAGAGATCTCCATTCTTGGAGATATCAATGTTCACCACCAGCTTTGGCTTTCCTCTCCCTTCACTGACCATCCTGGTGAACTAGCCTACAACTTTGCTATCCTCCATGACCTAGAGCAATTGGTGCAACACCCTACTTGCATTCCTGACCGTCTTGGAGATACACCCAACATTCTTGACCTTTTCCTGACATCTAATCCTTCTGCTTATGCTGTCACCTTTTCTTCTCCGTTGGGCTCCTCCGATCACAATCTCATATCTTTTTCTTGTCCTATCACTCCAATC
This sequence comes from Scylla paramamosain, assembly GCF_035594125.1. Classification (NCBI taxonomy): domain Eukaryota; kingdom Metazoa; phylum Arthropoda; class Malacostraca; order Decapoda; family Portunidae; genus Scylla; species Scylla paramamosain. The sequence continues at coordinate 8,968,354 of NC_087158.1, read as the reverse complement.
CCTCCTCAGGATCCCTCTAAGCGAAGGTGCCTCTGGCGTTTTGCCTCTGCCAGTTGGCGGGACCTGAGGAGGTACTCGTATTTTGCTGATTTTCCTTGGAATGACTACTGCTTCTGTGTCAGAGACCCGTCTTTGTGTGCTGAGCGCATAACAGAGGTGATAGTGTCTGGCATGGAGGCGTACATTCCTCACTCTTTTTCTCGTCCTAAACCTTCTAAAGCTTGGTTTAACACAGCTTGTTCTCGTGCTTATACATGATAGAGAGGTGGCCCACAAAAGGTACTTAAGCCTTCCATCACCAGAATCTCATGCACTTTATATTTCTGCCCGGAACCATGCCAAGTCTGTTTTCCAACTAGCCAAAAACTCCTTCATTAACAGAAAATGTCAAAACCTTTCAAGATCTAACTCCCCTCGTGATTTCTGGCATCTAGCCAAAAATATCTCCAATAACTTTGCTTCTTCTTCTTTCCCTCCTCTACTTCAACCAGATGGCACCACTGCTATCACATCTATTTCTAAAGCTGAACTCTTTGCTCAAACCTTTGCTAAAAACTCTACCTTGGACGATTCTGGGCTTGTTCCTCCCTCTCCTCCACCCTCTGACTACTTCATGCCACGTATTAAAATTCTTTGCAATGATGTTTTCCATGCCCTCGCTGGCCTAAACCCTCGGA